>NC_139171.1:64292027-64892027 GCF_965202585.1 Thalia democratica
ACAAACCTGAAATGTAATAATATTAAGCAGGAGTGGAATTTTTAGTAAACAGTTTGAATACTATTCGGTTATTCTAAAATAAAAATTCTAACAAAATGTACAAATCATTCAATGTTGAGTTTTTATAATTATATTTTCAATTGTATTGATGAATGATTCCGAATTATGACTGCTGTTTGGTGATTTGCAACAAAAATTTTTAAATACAAAAACCACGCTAACCTTTTTTACTATTAATTTTTATACTAAAAATACCATTCATAACCTAAATTTGTAACCTGTATAATAACTATAGATAATTGGTTATAATAAGTTGAGTCTTATAATTGTATAAGTGAAAAGATACAAGTTATTGTTAAAACATATATACGTATTTGTACGTGAGAAAAGATAACTATTCTTATTTTTCTCTTTAATAGTTTCACCTAATGTTCATGTTTGACCGTTAGTCAATAAGTTTCTTTTGATATAAATATGTCATTACCAAAACAACCCTAGTAAATTATTAAGATCAGTCGCACAAGGCGAAGTTGTCCAGTTTGATATTAGTATGGGATATAAGAACATGTCTGAGGCCTCAAACGTATCAGGCCTGAACGGCAAACCAATCCAGGGGTCCAAGTACGCTCTAAACAGATGGCTAAGTTATAGCCAGCATTTTGATAGGCACTAAAAGCCTCAACAAAACAATTATGGAAGTAATGGTTATTGCAAATCAAGAAACCATCATCAGTATAGGAGAAGACAAAACAGTTACAGAAGAAGATACATATACGATCAGATTTCAAGATAGAAAGATAAACATTATAAATGTATTTTAAATTTTAGGTTTCATCATTGTGTAGTGCAATAAAAAATTTGCTATAAAAACAGAGTTGTTAATTGTTATCACTTGTTATAATTCCTTTCTTTTGTTTGAAATATTTTTCTTGAAAGACTAAGGAGTTATTACGCAGAGCTATTCCTGATAGACAACTAAGTATTAAGTCATTGGTGTTTTAAACTCCGAGCACAGTTCCAAAGCCTCAACAATTTCAAAGCCTTTTTTTAGCATAACACGTTTTGACATGTTTGAACTATATTAAAACTTTTTCTATACACTTACTTGGACTTAATCTGAGTTTAAAGCTATAAATTACTAAGTAAGTGTTCTACATGATTTAATTTGTTTCTGATCAGAAAAAGTTAGCCTATGTAAAATCATTAATAATATTATTTTATACCTTGCCAAAGTTTCCTGAAAAAAGTTTAAACTCAAATAAATACACTGAAAATAAAATTTATGCTTCAGTTAAAGCTTTATAAAAAATTGTGTTTTCTTTTGTTTCCATAGATGTTTCAGATATTTGTTACTCGGTATATTCGTGGATACACATGATTTTTACATATAATTTTAAACGGAATCAATATACTGATTTGAACTTTTTAAACTTTGCTGTACTTTTATAGTTGTCGTTTTAACTTAAATTACTTTATTTGCTTCTTCTTTTTAAATGATTTAAAACCAAGATTTGAAAAAAAATTATTTAACACGGAAAAAATATTTGATATACTTTATAAACTTACTTTCAAGTTCTACGTGAAAGAGTATTACTGAATAAATGTGTGAACGTAGATTAATGGTTGAATTTGATTTTTATGCTTAGAAGAAAGTAAAGTTCTATATGATTTATATGATTCATATATTTATATGATTTATATATTTCAAAACATTTTAAACTATCTCTTTCAGTTTAGTTAGTGTTAATGTATTTGAAAAAGTTTGTTTTTTTTCATAAAGCTAAATGTCAAGAATTTTATTCTTCTAGGTTAAGATAAGTTTTTTTTAATTAATGCAAACAACAAATGACATCTTAAAAAAATAACTTCATCTATTACTTATCAATTGGTATCATAGTGAGTAAAAAAAATTGCGAGTATTTTTGGTATAAAAAATCATTTTTTTGGTTAATTAAAACTATTTCACTTTTACAACAAAGATCTTAATGACAATTAAAGAAAAGTTCATAATCGTTTAAAAACGACAAAAAGTAATACCGTTCTTTGTTATTGTAATAACTAAATTTATAAATACTTCTAGAAATATTGTTTTATAAATAAGTAATTTTATTAACTACTAGTGTTACTAACATCAGTTTCTTACCGATACTAGTTATTTACTGCTTTTATATATTTGAACTTACCTAAAAGTAAAATATTTTGAGTTATTAATAGTTAACACTTACTTTTATTGAGTTTAAGTTTTTATTATTTTTCGCACGCAGCTCTTCGAAAAACAAAACAAATTTAAGCTCTATGTGACGTCATTAAAACTAACAACAAGTTAAAGGTTCAGTCAAATATATAAATATAAATCCATTTTGAACTATAAATGAAGATAAGTAGTTGGTACAACGGTCATTTTAAAAGCTTTGTCAGTAAGCTTTATCTATTTTTATTTAACTTTGAAAAGAATATTAACAAATGTTTTTATTTTCTGCAAAAACGTTTATGAGAAAAACTTTATCTATAATAGATAATCTACTATAAGGAAATTTATATATTTTATTACTAAATATAAACTTATATATATATATATATATATATTAAAAAATACTTTATTAAATTTTTGTTTTTAAGTTTTTCAAGTTAGGCTTAAAAAATTGTATGTTACTAAATTAAACTGGGGTGCACAATTATTAAAATTCTGATTAGTCTAATTACTGCAATTCACATTGAACTAATCGAGTTCCGACAACTTAAACTCGACATTCACATTAAGACAACTCAAATTACAACAATTTAAATAACGACTATTTAAACTTGGACAATTCCATTCAAAAAATTAAACTCGGACTAGTCAAATTTCGAAATTCAAATTCAGACAACTTAAATGCGACCGTTTAAACTCAGACAATCAGGTTCCATCAATTCGAATTCAGACATCTTAAATGCGACAATTTAAAGTTTGACTAGTCAAGTTCCAAAAACTTAAATTCAAACGATTCAAAGTAGAATAACTATGCGACAATATGAGCACGGACAATTCAAGCTACCACATTTAAAATTTGGATTACTTAAATGTGGCAGTTTAAACTTGACAATTAAAATTCTAAAAATTCGAATTCAGACAACTTAAATGCGACAGTTTAATCTGAGACAAATCGAAATCCCACAAATTTGGACAGCTTTAATGCGACAATTCAAGCTCGGACAACTCAAATTCCAAAAGTTTAAGTTCAAACAACTTAAATTCCAATAATTCCGTAAATTTAAATTGAGAAATATTTAAACGTGACATTTTAAACTTGGAAAAGTCAAATTCCGAAAAATAATATTTGGCCAATTTTAAATGCGACAGTTTAAACTCTGACAAGTCAAATTCCAAAAATTTAAATTAGAAAACTTTAATGCGACAATTTAAACTCTGATAAGTAAAATTCCCATATTCAAATTCGAGAATTTAAATGTGGAAACTTAAAATCGGACAAGCAAAATTCTCACAATTCAAATTTGGACAACTTTATTGCGCCAATTTAAACTTGGACAAGTCAAATTCTGAAATTCAAATTCGGACAAAATAAATTCAAAAAATTAAACTCTGACAACTCATATTCCGAAAATTTAAATTTGGATAACTTAAATGCGACAATTTAAACTTTTTTCATTCAAATTGGATAACTTAAATGCTTAAATTATATATATATACTATTGAAACTATCTTGTCGGATTTATATAAAGTAGACTAAAATAGCATCTAGTGTATATTAGATAGTAGTTAAATAAGGTAGGATTTGATTAAGATGAGTAGCACCAATAAATTAAATGTACCTTCATCCATATCTTACAACGACGATTAGAATTTTGACAATTCAACTTCACACAACTCAAACTCTTAAAATTTTAATTTAGCCATTTTAGTTCCGAAAATTCAAAAACGACAACTTTAACGTGACAATTCAAATTTTGAAATCCGACGATTCGAGACTATAAATAAAAGATTCCTATTTGGTACTTGTAGTTGTACTAATATAGACTTATTATAACACGTCATATAGACAAAATCATCTTTGTAACTTGATAATTTTTTATAAACACTAGATAATTTTACTACAATAGGTAGTAAAATTCAGAATTAACTATGTCAATTTAAAATATAGTTAGTAGAATAACTGACAAAATTGATCAGTTTAGTTCAAAGTTAACTAAAACAAAATAGCTCATTTTGTAAATAAAGTAAAAAAGCAGATATTTACTGATAGCCATTTGAAAAGATTTTCAAAGTTTGTAAAACAAACTAAAAAAAGTTTGGTGCAATTTGATTTTAAACTTCAGTAATCATATTGTTTTTTAAATAAAATTTTGATTATCGTGTTTTTTTTTGCTACATCAAACTAAGAGTTAATTGTTTTTTTTGTCGTTCACTGAAAACGATAAAACACAAAAAGTATAATGTAAGTTGAGTGAGATATATATGGTTCAATGAAATAAAAATTAAAAAAGCATATGAGGCAGAAGATACAAAAAGCAGAGAAATAAAAAGCTTTATTCAGCTGCTAGATGATTACCATTTATGATTCTTTATAGAAGAACTCTCCGGAACAAGTTTTTTAAAGTAAACATAACTTTTTTTGTGGCGTCATTTTCGAAAAAATAAGTCAAAAATAAAAATCAGAACTGTATTGCAAAAATAAAGACCTTGAGGAATATTCTCATACTATTTTAAAGATCATTTTAGACTCCTTATAAGAAAGTTCTCTTAAACAAGTTTTTATTAGGGCAAAAATAATCTTTTTTGATAAGTTAATTTTGACAAAATACTTAAAAAATGAAAAATTAAAGACTGAATTACAAAAATAAAGACCTTTAGGAAGATTACCGTACCATTTTTAAAGTCAATTTTTGGCTCTTAGTAGGACAATTATCTAAAACAAGTTTTTTCAGGCAAAAAATGATTTTTTTTGTTACGTTATTTTTGAACAAAATACGTCAAAAATCAAAGACTAAATTGCAAAATTACAGACCTTAGAAAAAACACCCATACTATTTTTTAAGGCCATTATTGACTTTTTATAGTAGAAATCTCCAAAATAATTTTTTTAAGGCAAATATATTTTTGCGTCTCATTTTTAAACAAAATACGGCAAGAATTTCAACTAAGACTGAATCGCAAAACTGTAAATCTCGAGGAAGACGTCCATACTAATTTTAAAGACCATTTTTGTTACATTTATGAGAATTTTACGAACAAGATTACGACGAACACTTGGCGAATGCTACACTTAAGTCTGCAACGTTTAAAAACTTCAAAAAGGCTTAGTGTGTTATAACTCTGTGTTAGTTTAAGTGTCTATTTTCTATAAAATTTGTTTGAAGTATCCGAATGAATCAATAATAAAGATTACAATATTTATTATACTTGACTTTTTTAAACTTAAAATTTTTACCTAGACTTTATTTATAATATTTAATATTTATTAATTGTTCGTTCGCATGAAAACTGCTGCTCTAGACAGTCATCCTGCTCTAGTTAGATTATTAAAGAATCAGGAGAGGAAGCTTACCTTAAATATAAAAGAAAATTAGTTACTTTAGTTTAAATCATTAAACCTATTTTATAGCATTAAAACTTGTAGTTTTCTACAAAAATAAAACTTAACTACTACAATATATAGTATAAATTAACAATTAACAGCGTTTTGTTTTTATTATAATGCGACTAAATAAACTCAAAAGTAATTAATGAAATGGTTCTTATGGTACAAAAATTACACATAAGATTTTATTACTTTTTTGAAATTATATATATTCAAGCAACAAAATTAAATGTTATCTTATAAAATTTTAACTCAATATTAAAAACTGACATGCTAACAAGTCTTAGTGTTTTTATTACAAAATAAAACTTATAAATAGACCTTAAACGTTCATACATATATTAAATTTAAAAAAATCTATTGATATCGCTTTTAATTCGAAAGAGCTAATTTTATTTAGACGTTAAAAACGTAAAAAATTATATCATCAACTTTGGTAGAATTTAGAACAAGAAATAAAGTATGTTGAATACTAAAAAGACACTAAAAATTAATAACATTGGAATTTTAAGATGTAAGACATAGCATAAAAATAAATAAATTAATTCATACATTCTTTTTTAAATATAAGTAATTAAATGTTCAGATATTTAGTTAAATAAAAGTTTATAAGCATCACTCAAAATAATTAGTCCATTATGTTACGAAGTTTTATTAAAACATAGGTATTTTGACAGCTGAATAGTCATAATTATTTTCAGTAGCTTCACAAACTTCTTCTGACCATTTATTCTTATCAACATCATAACATAATACGATTTTTGTTCTTTCTTGAAAAACAAATATTTTATTTCCGACCGAAAAAGCTTTTACACAGTATGAATGAAACTTTTGTGTTTTTAGTCTGACAAACGTATTGCTAGTTTTATCAAAAACTTCACAATTCGTGTTTAAAGTAGCACCACCAATTGCAAACAATTTGCTTTTAACACAAACTAAACTATGGTCACTTCTTTCTTCAATCATATTTGGCATTGGTATCCAAGTATTAGGAAAAACATCATATGATTCTACTGTGTTTAAAATATCAGTGTTGTATCCACCAGAAACTACAATATTTCCTTCTAATATTGCACAAGCTGCATTTGATCTTGGCTCGTTCATTCTTGAAACTTCTTTCCAATTTGAGTTTCTCGTATTAAACTGAAGACATGAACTGTATGATCTATATGGTCCTTTAATACTTCCTCCAAAAATGAACACTTTATCCATAAATGCACAAGCACAAAAGTTTTGACGGTCATCAGGTATATCAGTTACTTTACTCCAGGTTTTACTGAGAAAAGAATATTTATCAACTGATTTTATAGGAGCTCTTTTATTAAAACCACCGGATACATAAACTTCTCCTTTTAAACAAACTGTCTTTAAATTACATCGCTCTTTAGTCATTCGAAGAAGATTAGTAACTTTACTCAAATTATTTACATCCATTTGTTTTACTTCACTAAAATCTTTTTGATTGTTTAAATCATGACCTCCAAGGATAATTACATTAAACATACACTGATTACAATGTCTATGTTTATTATAAGAAGTACTTATCAACTGATTAAAACTATCTCTACTGTTCATCAGTTCAACACAATCATTGTTCATTGAAATACATAAAGACTTTTTTAACAAATATTTTAAAGTTGGCTCAGATAGCATATTAAGTCGAATTTTTAATAACAATTGTTTTGCAAATTTGCCACGTTCTTCTATGTTGTAACTCAACCATTTATTTACTGAATTGTAAACTTCAATTTCTGAATCTATTTGTAAACTAGAACTTGCAAGTATTAGACAGACTGAACTAAAATCCAATTCTAGAAAGCTTCTAGTTTCAACCACCATAACAAAGCAACGTTCTATATAAGTGAACATTGTTTTATAAAGACTTAGCAAGGTAAACAGTTTTGATAACTGATAATAAGTTGCAGCATTATGAGTCTGTAGTTTTTTGTTAATAACTTTGCATACTCTACCTTTATATTTATCATCTAAAAGCAATGAACTAAACTTAACTATCGAAATTAGTTTCAAATCATCATTCTTTATTTTACCTGAAATAAACTTAGTTTAAGTTATTTAACTATGAACATACTAATAACAATTAAAAAACTTATGTATTAAAAAGCAAAATTTAAAAAAAAGTTTGTAGTAAAATATCTGGTTTTTATTTAAAATTTTATGAATAATATAAAAACCTATCAGGGCTTGTGCGCAAAATTATTTTCATTCAGCCTAATTAAGACAGATTTAGCCTGATATTTTTTCAAGTAAGGAAAATTCCCTTTTAGAATAGACGGGTATAGGGGATCTTAAATAGTACTATTGTAGTCTCCGACTTAAACCAGCTTTGTCTTCATAAATTGTTTTGAGCTTTTAAAATCTTCAGAAAGCGACATTTAGCTTACTTAAAACTCAAAAATAACACTTAACTGTGAAAAGGGTGATTCAGGGTTTGTGCACAACTTTTTTTAAATAATTAAATCAGTAAAACTTTTCAAAATTTTAACTGATTTAGCCTGATGTTCACCTTCCTTTTATGTATTTGTTTTGAATACTAACTTCTCATTAAATACGCATTTTCACTTAAACTTTAATAAACTAGTATGCATGTTTTGAGATAACGCATTTATGTTACGCACTTTCATTAGGTACACATTTTAGTACGCACCTTTTTTTAGTTACAAACTTTTGAACCAAGATGGAAAACTTATGTCAGTGTTTTTTTTATATAAAAGCTAAAAGTCTAAAAAAGTTTTGGAGCCGTTTTTAGTTTAAAAGGCTAAAATGTTTTAGTTACAAACTCTCTACTAAGTTTAGAAATACATTCACATCTCAATTTAATCTTAAGATAAAAATCTTAATTTTCTTTATTCAAGAATTTTCAAGTATTTGAACTTAAATATAACTGATACACTCAAATTTTTTAAATAAAAAACTGATATAGTCTGATTTTATTAACTTTTTTCAAAAAACTGATTTACCCTGATTTGCCTGATTTAGCCTGGTGCGCACGAACCCTTTTTATGATAAGTCCTATTTTAATGATGCATGAAAAAAATATTTGTTTGTTATTAAAAGTTTTTATAATTTGTTTTATTTACTTATAAAAATATCAATTTTTTACTTTAACGTGTATACATTTTTCAATTAATTGAAAAAAAATTCACTTTATTTCTATAACAACTGCACCTTTCCGCAAGTAATTATTTTCAACGATAACTAACTAGATTTATTGAATCCTTGTAATTTTCTCTTTGCAGTTTTCATACAAATTATTTGAAATTTCACACGGCTACATAATGGTAGTAATACTTTTTCTGGTTTTATTTTCTTTAAATCAATTTCATTCTGGTTGTTATCAGTTGAAATGACTTCTTGTTGTTTAAATGCACTTTTTTTCATTTTAACTCCTAACAATCTATAAATTTTTTGTACAATGTTATATAAATGTCTTACGTTTGCAACTTAGTTAATATCTTTTAATTTTAAATACATACAAAGATTTATTCTATCAAAAAGTTGATACAATCCAAATTCTTAACTATGTTATGCAAAAAGTCTAAAAATCCTTAGCTAGTTATGTTATTGTTTAAAATTTTTATGACTAGTTAAGACTATTACTGTGTACTAAGTTACATAAAAAATCAAGAACTTCTTCCAAAAATTATTGAATTATTGAAAAAACACATGACTACAACAAAAAAATAAGTTTATCAGTATATCTGTTTCTAATTATTTTTATATAGTTCTATATTAATTATTAAGTAAAAAAGTTACTTGACGAAGTTAGGGGGTAGCAGAAATAAAAAGTAGTTAATAAAAATTATTAGTCTAAAAAAGAGTAGTAAAAAGCAAAAAATAAAACAGCTATGAATATTGGCTAAGAATGAGGGGTCACAGTAATAATAAAAACAGAAAAATCACTGTTTATCAAAATATATAATTTAAGAATAAATTTACTCCGTGCAAAATTGACCTCTTTTGCAAAATTGACGCCTTGCAAAAGTGTATTATACAAAAATGTCCCTTAGTTCAAAAGTGACCCTTCATGTAAAAGTGTCTCTTTCGTGCATATTTTTCACCTACCCTTTACTACAATTTTAAAATAATTTGTTTACCTTTTTTTTTTCTCATCCTAAATCATTTTCTTTTTGCAAATTAAAAAAAAAGATAAATAAACTCTGTACTTATACTCTTTTGCTATATGTTTGAGTTTTACTGTAGTAATACTTTTTATTTATATATGTATACTATTTAGAAAAAATGTAAATTAATCCACATAGCTTTAGAAAAAGATTATGTTAAATCTTTATAAAGCAGAAGTGTTCTTTATCTTTGTTTTATCAACATAACTTCACCAGAATAACAGTTCAAGCATAAGTTAAGTTTTTTTTTCTAGTTTTAAAAGTTCAAAACCCTAAGAAGTCATATAAGACTATTAAACAGTTTGTAAACTAAATTGCAAGTAGGTCTAACACTCTCTTTATTTTGTAAAAGAGTTAATGAATAAAGTGGTGACGGGTCAAATTTGTACGAAGACATTTTTACACAAAGATATTTTATGCACGGAGATTCACATTTGCACGGTGGCCTCTTTGGCACGAAGACATTTTTACACAAAGACACTTTTGCACAAAAAGTTTTTTTCGCACAGAGTAATAAAATATTTAACAAAAGTAATAAAAAATTTAACAAACATAAATTAATAACGAAAAACTGTCGACCAACGGTTAGGGATAAAAGTGATAATAAAAATACCAACTAAAACAGAAGAAAGAACATAAATAATATTATTTGAAAAAAAGAAGAAGATAAAATTGTTAACCAAGGGTTATGGGTGTTATGGATGGTAAATAAAATATAAATAGTTATAACTAGACTAATCACAAAACCAAAAAAAATTTTTTTCAAGCCGTGCAAAAGTTTCTCTTCGTACATATTCGACACCTACCAATTCAGTTGAATCTAATTATGTGTCTAAAACTAAAAGCTGTAGTTTACTAAGTCTGAATAAAACTAAAACATCTAGTTTGTTTGAAAAAGTCAAGTTTAACTTAATTTAAAATCTCTAACATACTAAAGATTGACTAAAACTAAAACCTCTGGTATACTAAAGGTTCATCAAAACTAAATACTCTGTTATACTGAAGTCTGACTAAAACTAAAAAATCTACAATGCTCAAGCTAAACTATCTTGAGTGTTTAAAATATAAACGTATTTCTGTTTAAAACATTTTTTGATAAAAAATCAAATTAAAATAATATTTTTACCAGTAAATCACATAGATCTAAAAAAAATGAATGATTAAGTTAAAAGTTTTATAACACTTAATCAAAAATTTATTTTTTTGATTTTACTTTTTATGCATCGTTGCCTTCGTTGCTATGATCATTAAAAAGCTATTCGAGCATTGTATTACAAGTTATGAAAAGTTATCAAAAAATAATTTCTATAAACAAACTTTCATTATTTTCCGCTGTTCGATCGAGCGAGCTTTGTTTGTTCGTTTTTTTGTATTGAACGGAAAGTTTCTATATTTTCATTGATTTGTCGTCATTAAATATTACTAGCCAAAATTTCAAAAAATAAAACATCAGAGTAGAAAAATAGATTTCAAAAGAAGACATATACAGACTACACAATTATTTATATTGTTAATTTATAGATCCACCAAAATAAACTGTTTTGAATCAAACTGGATCGAGCAGAAAAACTTATGTTGATTTTTATTTGATAGCAACTTTAGAATTAAATTTTATATAATCTACTTGAATTGCATTCAATTAAAAAACAATCAATTATCCAATTTTCAGTAAAACCCATTTAGAGTTTAGACTCTTAAATGTTGAGAAAATTGTTATATATACGTTTTCAAAACTTTTCGAGTTAATTTCTATAACTAAAACTTGAACATTGACTTTTATTTATTATAAACCATTTTACGTGGCAGCTAAAATTAAACATAAAAGTTTTAAATTAGTGCATAAAACAGGCATGTGTGTATAAATTTTTTTTTTAAATTTCATTAAACTTCTTAAAAAGTTTTTATACATTTTTTTTTTCAAGCTAAAATGTACGTTAAAGATCAGGAGATTTTCTTGACAGTAAGACCAATAAAATGTTACTGTGTCTTTTATCAAACCGTAAAAAGTTGGTTTAAACGTTAAAATCTAAGGTTTCTATTTTTTGAGTAGGAAACGCCGTTAGCTAATAAAAAACTTACTTACGAAAGCAGTAATAGTTCATATAAGCTTTGTTTGTTTAGATAAATAGTAATTAAAGCCTATAACGTAATATTTTACTCAATTGATGTTTTTATCACACGACAAAGCTGATCTCATCACTAAAACATGAGCATTTTATCTAAATTTATCAATTAACTTTCTAGGAACGAATTAAAAAAAAAAGGAATTATAATATTAACTATTTAGAGTTGTTTCAATTAACAACTTTGGATGCTTTTTGGTTCAAAGATTGAGGTTCCGGTCAATCATAAAAATTAACTGAAAGGAAAATGTTTTATAGCTGTTAACTAAACTAACATTTTAGTACTAATGTAAGTGTGTTAAACAATTGATTTTTTAACCATACTAACTTTAAACAATTTAATTGAAATGTTTAAAAATTTAAAAAAAATCCTGCATATCACTTAAACCAGATATTTAGTAACTAAAATTTATGTTTAAGTCACCTAGTATTAAAATGAAAGTTTTAGAGTCAAATTTTTCAATTAAATTAACCTAGTACAAGTCTTTAGAACACTAAAGGTAATTAAAAATTATTTTTCAATCCACTAAAATATGCAATTGAATTGACTTTTTTTTACTTAAGTTAGTAAAAAAATTTAAACATAAAAAACAACAACCTAATAATAATAAAAAATCTGACTACCAAAACCATTCGAGCCTAAGTCATAAAGTAATAACGTTTAAATATTTATAATCCTTTGATTGGGATTCTACTTACAAGTTAAAGTATTTGTAAAAGATAGAATTTACTAAAATATTAATTAAAAGTTTTCATATGCTATTGAAATAGTTTATACCAAAAAGTACTAGTATATACTATTTACAACATATATTAAACAATATATAGTGAGCTTTTATAAATTTTCAACTAAATACAAAAACTAAATTTCATAACTTTAAAATAAAATCTATATTTTTATTATATTTTAGAAATTTAAACTACTTAACACGCTTTTAAGAGGTAATCATGATTTCTAAAAATAATTTTTTAAGTCATTTACATTACTTAATAAAAAAAATTTAAAACTTTTTCTCATTCTTAAGATAAGTGTTTAAATTATTTCTGATATTTGTACATTATATAGACTTATGTATTAAAAAAAATTTATAAATTTTCTTGTGCTATAATGTGTGCATAATACAAACTACGAGTTTGTATAAAACAATTTAAAACATTTTTGAAGTACTAAAGTTTATTCATATATAAATTATCATCAAAAACTGTTTAAATCTGTTGTGATAAAGCTTACTTTATAAAAGTGTACGTAAAGAACGTTGAATAATATAAAACCATGTTTAGTATAGTTATTACAAAAATTAAAAGTTTAGCTAAATTTACAGGAGTATAGGTTTTAAACTTTTTTTTCTGTTAAAACTGAAAATTTTTCAAATGTTTATAACTTTTAATCATAACCTATGTAAGCAAAGCATTTAACATCATTTAATATTTCTTAATAAAAAGGTACTATAACAGCTGAATAACGACCTATAATTTCAGTAGCTTCACATGATTCTTCGGACCATTTATTTTCATCAACATCATAACATAATACAATTTTCGTTCTTTTTTGAAAAACAAATATTTTATTTCCGACCAAAAAAGCTTTTACCCAATACAAATGAAACTTTGGTGTTTTTAGTCTGGCAAACATATTGCTACTTTTGTCAAAAACTTCACAGTTCGTGTTTACATTTACACCACCAATTGCAAACAATTTGCTTTTAAAACAAACTAAGCTATGGTGACTTCTTCTTTCAATCATATTTGGCATTGGTGTCCAAGTATTAGAAAAATCATCATATGATTCTACTGTGTTTAAAATATCAGTGTTGTATCCACCAGAAACTACAATATTTCCTTCAAATATTGCACAAGCTGCCTTTAATCTTGCTTCGTTCATTTTTGAATCTTCTTTCCATTTTAATGTTTTAATATCAAACTGAAGACAAGACTTTTTAAAACCAGACATATAATTATGTCCACCAAAAAGATAAATTTTATCCATAAATGCACAAGCACAGAAGTCTTTACGTTCATCAGGTATATCAGTTACTTTACTCCAGATTTTACTATGAAAAGAATATTTATCAACTGATTTTATAGGAGCTCTTTTATAAAAACCACCAATTACATAAACTTCTCCTTTTAAACAAACTGTACTTAAACGACATCGCTCTTTAGTCATTCGAAGAAGATTAGTAACCTTACTCAATTTATTTACATCCATTTGTTTTACTTCACTAAAATCTTTTTGATTGTTTAAATCATGACCTCCAAGGATAATTACATTAAACATACACTGATTACAATGTCTATGTTTGTTATAAGAAGTACTTATCAACTGATTAAAACTATCTCTACTGTTCATCAGTTTAACACAATCATTGTTCATTGAAATACATGAAGACTCTTTTAACAAATATTTTAAAGTTTGATCAGATAGCAGATTAAGTCGAATTTTTAATAATAATTGTTCGGCAAACTTACTACGTTCTTCAATGTTGTAATCTAACCATGTATTTGCAGCATTATAAACTTCAACTTCTGAATCAATTTGTAAACTAGAACTTGCAAGTATTAGACAGACTGAACTAAAATCCAATTCTAAAAAGCTTCTAGTTTCAACTACCATAACAAAGCAACGTTCTATATAATAAACATTGTTTTATAAAGACTTAGCAAGGTAAACAGTTTTGATAACTGATAATAAGTCGCAGCATTATGAGTTTGTAGTTTTTTGTTAATAACTTTGCATACTCTATCTTTATATTTTTCATCTAAAAGCAATGAACTTAACTTAACTATCGAAATTAGTTTCAAATCATCATTCTTTATTTTACCTGAAATAAACTTAATTTAAGTTATTTAACTATAAACATATTATTATCAATTAAAAAACTTATGTATAAAAAAGCAAAATTTTTCAAAAATTTTTTGTAAAATATCTGGTTTTTATTTCAAAATTTGTGAACAATATAAAAACCTATCAGGGTTCGTGCGCAAAATTATTTTCATTCAGCCTGATTAAGACCGATTTAGCCTGATATTTTTTCAAGTAAGAAAAATTCCCTTTAAGAAGTCGTTTTGGGTATAGGGGATCTTAAATAGTACTATTGTATTCTCCGACTTAAACCAACTTTGTCTCAAAAATTGTTTGCAGCTTTTAAAATCTTCAGAAAGCGACATTTAGCTTACTTACAACTTAAAATAACACTTAACTGTGAAAAGGGTGATTTAGGGTTTGTGTGAAATTTTTTTTAAATGAATTAAATCAGTAAAACTTTCACAATTTTGACTGATTTAGCCTGATGTTCACCTTCCTTTTATGTATTTGTTTTGTTAACTAACTTCTCATTAAATACGCATTTTCAGTGTGCATATCTAGTATGCATGTTATGAGATTACGCATTTATGTTACGCACTTTCATTAGGTACACATTTTAGTACGCACCTTTTATTAGTTACAAATTGTTGAACCAAGATAAAAAACTTATGTCAGTGTTTTTTATATAAAGGTTAAAAGTCTAAAAAAGTTTTAGACCGCTTTTTAGTCTAAAAGGCTGAAATGTTTTACTTACAAAGTCACTTGGAACAGGACACTTTTGCACGATAGTCACTTTTGCTCGAGTAGACACTTTTGCACTGCGACTCTTTTGCATGAGCGTCACTTTAGCACGAGGAGACATTTTTTCACTGAGAGTCACTTCTGCACGAGGGGTCACTTTTGCACGAGTAGACACTTTTACATGGTTGTCACTTTTCCAAGCAGGGTTATTTTAGCACGGCAACATTTTTAGATGTCAAAACTATTGCACGATGTTACATTTGCATGGCGACACTTTAGCAAAGCGTCACTGTCGCACGGCTTCATATTTTTGTGTATCTACTTCAAAATTTGAACTTTGAACTTTGAACTTCAAAATTTTTTTAAAATCAGTTGCTTTTGAACAGAACTTCACTTTTGCACGCTTCTAATTTTTTTTTCTCAAATAAAATTTTAAATAAACAATTATTTTTGTCAACTTAAACAATATTCGCTTTTATACGCAAGTTGTTTCGAATGAATAAAATGTGGTAGTTTTATAATGAAGATTTAACGTAAATTTTTATGAATTTATTCTTTCAAGAATTTATTTTACAAACTAAGTTTTGGTCAAAAACCTCGTCAGTGCTTAAATAAAGTTCTTAAATAAAAGCGTTTATTTGAAATTTTACGTAGAACAGTATAATAACGTACCACACTTCATTAATTTATAATTATTATCTTAATTAAAATAAACTAGATGATTACACATTTTCTGATTTTGAATTAAAACAAATTTGAATACTTAAAAAAGCTAAATTTTGTTAATTTTTAAACAAAAAAATTAACTTAGTTTATTAAAGAACGAATCATGAGTATTATTTGTTACTTATACTCTCTTGATGTTAAAATTATCACTATATAGATGTTAACTAAATATTTGAAATTTATTTTAATTTTAAACAATTGTTAAATTACAAAAAAAAAGATTTAGTTAATTTATGAAGTTTGAAGGTATTTCAGAGTTTATTTGATGTTTATTTTTTAGTTAATCTCCATGCAAAAGTGATGCCGTGCAGAGGTGTCTCCTAATGCAAAAAAAAAACGCTCGTACAAAAGTGACATCCACCCCTATTAAGTAGCTGCAGTTTTCAGAATGTGTTAGTCTTGTTAATTACTTCAATAACTTTCAATAAACAAACATTAAAAAATTCTTCAAATAAACTGCTTGAGTTTCAGTCTAAATTGAATTTGGTATTGAGTTTCTAATTTAGGAAATACAATAGTTATAGAAATAAAACTATCTAATTATTAAAAAAACATAGCTGATGTAAAAAAATCAAACGAACAGCTAAGTTGTTTTAATTCAAATGTTAGGTTACATAACTATTCAAATTAGGTCAATTCAAATTCTTAAATTTATTTCAAATAAGATAAATCTCTAAATATAAACTGAAGTTGAGAAAAATAAAAATAGGTACCTTGATCTGTTTAAAAAGTATATGTATATGAAAAGAAAAACAAAAATTTCTCATAATAAAAATTCTATTAAGAGAACACAAAAAATATCAAATTTTATAAAGTTTTCAAATTATATCTTGACAAATAGTTTTAACTTGAAAAAAAAAATGCACATTAGGTCTGATTATTATAAGCATTATGGTGAAAAAATATTCAAAAAAAGTAATACAAAAATAAATAGTGAGTTTTGATTAAAAAGTGAGAACATAAATAGTCAGAATTTTAATCGTGAGAATTTGAAACGTCATGTATTTGTCCAACTGTAATGTTTAAACTGTATATTTCTTAATAAACTTTCAAAATTATGACTTATATAAATTACTCTAAACAAGACAACTAAGATAATTTCTATTAGAAAACTCATAAAGTTTCAAGCATTTGTTTTAACAAATACTGACTGATTTGGTCCTAAATAACTAAATTTATATTTAGGAATACATTCACATCTTAACTTAATCTTAAAATAAAAATCTCAATTTTATTTAATCAAGAATTTTCGAGTAGTTAAACTTAAATAAAACTGTTACTCTCAAATTTTTTAAGTAAAAAACTGATTTAGCCTGATTTTTTCAACTTTTTTTAAAAAACTGATTTAGCCTGATTTGGCCTGATTTAGACTGGTGCGCAGGAACCCTATTTATGATGAGTCCTATTTTAATGATGCATGCAAAAAATATTTGTTTGTTATTAAGAGTTTTTATAATTTATTTTATTTTCTTATAAAAATACCAATTTTTACTTTAAATGTATACATTTTAAAATTAATTGAAAAAAAAAAGATTTTATTTCTATAACACTTACACATTTCCGCAAATAATTATTTTCAACAAAAACTAACTAGGTTTATTGAAACCTTGTATTTTTTTCTTTGCAGCGTTCTTACAAAATTTCTGAAATTCAACACAGCTACTTGGTAGTAGTGATACTTTTTCAACTTTTATTTTCTTTATATCAATGTCATTCTGGTTGTTATCAGTTGAAATTTGTTGTTGGAATACACTTCTTTTCATTTTAACTCCTAACAATCTCTAAATTTTTCGTACAATGTTATATAAATGTCTTACGTTTGCAACTTAGTTAACATCTTTTAATTTTAAAAATCATTCAAAGATTTATTCTAACAAAAAGTTGATACAATCCAAGTTCTTAACTATGTAATGCAAAAAGTCTAAAAATACTAAGCTAGTTAATTTATTTTTTAATTTTTTTTATGACTAGTTAAGACTTTAAGTGTGTACTAAGTTACATAAAAGATCAAGTTAAAATACTTCCAAAAAATTATAGAAAAAACATAGACTAGAACAAAAAAAAAGTTTATCAATATATCTATTTCTAATTATTTTTATATATATATCTATATTAATTATTAAGTAAAAAAGTTACTGGACAAGATTAAGGGGGTTACAGTGATAGCAAAAATAAAAAGTAGTTAATAAAAATTATTATTAGAAAAAAATATTAGTAAAAAGCAAAAAAAAAAAAAAACAGCTATAAATGAAGGCTAAAAATGAGGGGTAACAGTTATAATAAAAACAGATAAATAAAAACACTGTTTATCAAAATATATAATTTAAAAATAATTTTACTCCCTACAAGTGACTTTTTTTGCAAAATTGACGCCTTGCAAAAGTGTATTATACAAAAATGTCCCTTAGTTCAAAATTGACCCTTCATGTAAAAGTGTCTCTTTAGTGCATATTTGTCACCTACCCTTTGCTACAAGCTCGATTTTAAAATCATTTGTTTAGCTGTTTATCTTTTTCTCATCCGAAAATCATTTTCTTTTTCCAAATTAAAAAAATTAAATGATAAATAAACTCTGTACTTATACTCTTTTTGCTATATGTATGAGTTTTACTGTAGTAATACTTTTTATTTATATATGTATACTACTTAAGAAAAAATGTAAATTACTCCACATAACTTTAGAAAAAGATTGTTTTTAATCTTTATAAAGCAAAAGTGTTCTTTATCTTTGTTTTATTAACATAATTTCACCAAAATAACAGGTATGCATAAGTTAAGTTTTTTTTTCTAATTTTAAAAATTCAAAACCCTAAGAAGTCATATTAGACTATTAAACAGTTTGTAAACTAAATTTCAAGTAGGACTAAAACTCTCTTTGTTTTGTAAAAGAGTTAATGAATAAAGTGATGACGGGTCAAATTTGTACGAAGACATTTTTACACAAAGATATTTTTATGCACGGAGATTCACATTAGCGCGGTAGTCACCGTGGCACGAAGACAATTTTACACAAAGATACTTTTGCACGAAAAGTTATTTTTGCACAGAGTAATAAAATATTTAACAAAAGTAATGAAAAACTTAACAAACATAAACTAATAACAAAAAACTATCGATCAATGGTTAGGGATAAAAGTGATAGTAAAAATAACATCTAAAACAGAAGAAAGAACATAAATAATATTACTTGAAAAAAAGAAGAAGAGAAAATTATTGACCAAGGGTTAGGTGTTTGTGGATGGTAAATAAAATACAAAAAGTTAAAACTAGACTAATCACAAAACCAAAAATAAAGTTTTCAAACCGTGCAAAAGTTTCTTTTCGTGCATATTCGCCACCTACCAATGCAGTTGAATCTAATTATGTGACTAACAATAAAAGCTCTGGTTTACTTAAGTCTGAATAAAACTAAAACATCTAGTTTGTTTGGAAAAGTCAAGTTTGACTTAATTTGAAGTCTCCAACATACTAAAGATTGACTAAAACTAAAACCTCTCGTATTACTAAACTTTCATCAAAACTAAAAATACTCTGTTATACCGAAGTCTGACTAAAACTAAAAAAATCTACAATGCTCAAGCTAAACTATCTTGAGTGTTTAAAATATAAACGTATTTCTGTTTAAAACATTTTTTGATAAAAAATCAAATTAAAATAAGATTTTTACCAGTCCATCACATAGTTCTAAAAAAATTGAACAACTAAGTTAAATTTTGTATAACATATAATATAAAATATACAATTTTTTCACAATTATAAAATGATATTACACGATTTTGACTTCATAACATAGCAAATTAACTATATTTTTTGTTAATTAAACAAAAACTTAGTCAGTAAAACAAGCAAGTGTGATTGGTTATTTAAAATTAAATAAAGGTTCAAACAAAAACTAATGACTAAATATTCATTAAAATTTAACTTACTTTTATATCTGTCAAAAATATGAAGAATAGTGCAAAGCTTTTAAAGTTTCAAAGATATCTTAACAAAAGTCTCAATGGTTGCATTTAGTTAAATGCTTAAGTTCATAAATTACTTAGTTGAAGCAATAAGTTTATGTAAACTAGCTGAAATCACAGAAAACTAACATATATACTCATTTTAGTGTAGTTAGTATTATTTTTAGATAATTTAAAGTCTAGCAATTGAAAGTACTGTTTAGTTATAATTGATTCAGGCATAACTTTGTCTTAAAACTAATTATGTAGAAGTCATTTAAGTAGACCAGGGGTCGGCAAACTGCGGCCCGCGGGCCAAATGTTACTTTTAGCATGTTACTGGTCTTTGCTGTCTTAATTACTAATGAATTTTGTTTAAGTTTATAATGTTTTAAAGATTTAACAGTACTCCAAAGTTATAGCATTACATACTTTGAATTAAAATTGGTCACCATTTTTGAGATCTATGTTTTTTTTTTATAATGCAAATAGTTATATATTTTGTCAGTTCTATAGAAACTTTGTTGATTTCGAACTTCTGAGTTATATTTTGACTTAGTGGATTTAAATTTTGTCAGATCTATTGTGAGTTTAAGGACTTAAAATTTGTCAGTTTTTTTTTGAGTCTGTTGACTTAAAATTTATAACTTTATTTTAAATTTGTAGACTTATAGTTTGTTAGTTCTTTAGTAACTTTTGTGGATTTACACTGGAATAATACCCATTTTTGGTTAAATTTTAACATCCTTTGGTATTTTTATTTTTATGAACCCTTATTGTCTGATAGTTTTTCAATTCTCCATATCTTTCTTGTTAAACCTTAATATTTTTTAAAAGGGCAATAAGTAAATGTGAGTATTGCATTTTTAAAATTGAATGCAAGCTTTACTGTAGAACTTCTTTAAATCTACTGATGAATAAAATGCACTATTTAATCAAAATATCAGACATAATTGAATTAGAAACGTAAATTTCTTAAGTACTGCCTTAAAAAACTAGAAAGTTTTATGTTTTTTTCTTAAACTTGAGTATGCCACCTGTGGTTAAAGTTTAGTGTAAAATCATACTAAAATCATAATCAAACTTTAACTTTACTTTTCATTTTTTGCTTTTATTGTCAGTTCTATTTTCACTTAGTGGACTAATTTTTCCCGTTCTATAAAGATTTCGTTTACTTAAAACGTGTTTGTTCTATTGTGAACTTGTGGACTTAAAACTGATCAGTCCTTTTTTGACATTGTGGACTTGAGTTTGCTAGTTTTATTTTCACTTTGTCGACTGGAAATTTCAGTTCTATTTTATTTTGTGGACTGTTTGCTATTTTTTTTAAATTACTTTGTGTAGTTACCTTAGAATGATACCCATTTTTTTTTTATTTCAACACCTTATGGTATTTTAATCAATATGACCATTTGTCGTCTGATGGTTTCTTTAATCCCTTATGTCTTTCTTGTGAAAACTCAAGGACTTTTACATGAAAATAGTAAATTTGAGTATTGTCTCCTAAATAATAAATGTGTAAGCTTTGTTGTAGATCTGATATTTCTTTAAATTTACAATTAAGTAAAATGCATTTCGGATATAAAAATTTCAAATGTATAAGAATGTTTGTTGAAAATGTGATAAATACTGCCTTACAAGTAAAGGGTTATATATAAAAGTATAAATTGTTTCGATAAAATACTGTCTTGGTCTTGTTTAACTATTACCTAGAGGACTGTCGGTTCTTAATCTTAAGGTGGCTTTGTAGGAATAAAGAGGACAGTACAAGCAAACTAAAAACCATATTCTAAATTAAAACTTAACTTAGAACTAAATGATACTTTAAAATCTTCCATACTACCTAAAAATACTAATAATGAATTTTGGTGTTTATATTTTATAATAAATAACATTTCAAATACAAAGGTATATAAAGAACATCATACTTTTTAAAATACTTTTTATATGGTAAAACTTTTATACACGAATTAATTTTAACAGGAACATACTTTTAGAAAATTTGGTTTAATTGGAAGTCAAATCAAAAATTATCTAAGTACTAAACATTGATTAAAAGGTAACATGGAAACAATAATCAAAATAATAATTAAGTACAAATCTGGAAGTCTTGTCTAGAACTCACTGCAATCTTACTGTGGCTAGTTTATTTAGCTTTATCTTAAAATATATTAAAATATGAATAGTTGTCTTACTAACATTAACTTTCTTTCTTCAAATTTACAGCAGGTTTTACTCGTTTATTAAGCATCACTGAGCACAAAATATGCTAATTAAAATATTTCAAAATTCAACTTTAATTAAGTAAAGACACCATGTAAGCTAAAATGGCAATTAAGCAACAAAAAAGAAAGAAGGTGAATAATAAAATATCGTTAATTTTTTAAAAAACTAAAGATGATATGCAAAAAAAAAAAAAAAAAAAAGATAACTAATATCAAAAGTATTTTATTCTTTAGTATAAGTTTTAAAAATTAAAATATAACTATGTATAATATATATGTCATACAAAATAGTTAACTTAATAAATTTATTATTTCTTTTTCCACATTACTTTAAATAAAATAATAATTTTTTTTAGCTCACGGAAAAAGATACTGGAAATCAGGTAAAAATATTTTTTGAATCTTTTTGTTAGGTTGCAAAATTAGACTTAAATTAAAACACTTTAATTTAATTTCGTTAAAAACAAAATTAAACTGTCAATAAACTTTTTGACCAGTTGTAATAATATAACTTGGTTAATAAAAACAACCTAGCCGAACTTATAACTTATTTTGTAATACTTACTCGAATTACTAAGTTAATTTATTTAAAAGTCATGTTTTTTACGATTTTTTGTAAAGTAGGTATTATTGTGAAGAAAATTTGTGTTTAATGATAATTATTCTTTTTTGAGTTTTTCTTAATTTAAAACGACCTAACTAGTATTCTTTAATTATACACTTTAAATTGATAATAAAAAAAAAAAAAAGAAACGCTTAAGCATAAATACTTAAAATAATAAAAAAGATTTACTATATAAAAGGCTATACAGAGACAAAGATCTTGAGTAGTTTTTATTAAAGTTGTATGTTATAAGACATATTTTCTTGATAATATAGTTCTCACCTCATTAAATTCCTGATTATAAAATTTAGTTTCTAAAAATTATTTGATACCAAAAACATGTAGTTAAATTACTGCAAAAATATTGTTACTTATGAGCACAGTAATATTATTCAATACATACTATATACAAATGTACTGAATAGACTAAATATAGGTAAATTTTGATAAATACATTCTTACGAAAAACTTAATTATTATATTTTGGTTTATTACATTAGTTAGTTTCATTAAACAAAACCTTTTTTTTTGTAAGTTAAAACCTTTTATTAACTTACATAATTAAAAAAAAACATTTAACCAAAAGGAGTAATTAAATATTTAGCTGTATCAAAATAGTAAGTTAAAAAACAAAAACTAACTGAACTGTATTTTTGAAAAAAAAACTTTAAAATTAATTCAAGAAGTTAATGTATATATTAAAAAGTCTGTATCTACGAAGGAAGTATTTATTTCTATTCAATACAAAAAAAGATGACACAAACATTTTAAGAGGCAGTTTTCATTATTTTAGTTTACTAAGAACAGATTTTATTAATAGAAACTGCTGTCTTATACATACCAATAAAACAACCAGTTATATTCACTGATCTTATTCAAACCTAATGTAAACGCATCATGTTGATGTTTGAGTTTTTTGAACAACTCAATTATAAACTTTTATAATTGTTTGTTTGTATAAAAACTATCTTATCCTAACTCAGTTTTACATGCTAAATTGTTAATCCTGTCTTTTCTTGCTTAAATGATATAAGAAAAAGCATGCTTTTAAAAACAGTTTAATATATATAATAGTTCTTATTAGAGTTTCTAATCAGTTCAAACTTATACATATTTAAAAACACTTAACAAAACTTAAATGTTATTATAATTTTATATTCAAAGGCAGGGGCGTGTTTTAACTGGTTTACTGCTTTCTATGAACCCCCTGAAAAAAAAAGTTCTTAGAATATCACTAAAAACGTTGTTTATTGACTTTGTTTTGGTTATTTGATAAACTTTGAATAAAGAATGTTGAATTTATAACACTGAAAGATTGTTAAGTTTCCTTGACAAAGAATGCTCGTTTTTATCCAGCTAAAATTGATTTCAAATAAAATTTTTATCGTGACGTCATAATAGGTAAAAGTTTCAAAGTTGTATTTTTTTTACGGGAAATATTTTACTAAAACGCTCTTAGTTTCCATTAAAAATTGTTAATTAGTCTAAATAACTTTTGATTGATTAATATTTTTCAACTAGTAAGTACAGTTTTACTTAAATATTTTCATTATTATTATTAAAGTTATCATTACCACTTATATCTTTAATGTTTAAATTTTTAATATGTTTTACATTTTTGTTACCAAAACATATTAAAACTTTAAACATTAAAGATATAAGCTGTAATGATAACTTTTATATTAACGATAATGAAAATATTCATAGTAATAGTACTAATAATAGTGTAGATTATAATAATCAACGTATAACTAGAAGTATTTCTAAAATGATAAAAGATAACTTAGAATAAATAAATGATAATAGTGCTTAAAGTATAAGCAAAATGCATAACAATTAAACTATAAATAAGTATTCAAAACCAAATAACCCTAATAATAATAAGTTAAGTAATATGCCTAAAACATGTAATTGCCGTAAAATAAATAAAGATAACTGCCCATTAAAAGGTAGTTGTTTAATTAAAAATGTAATTTATAAAGTTAAAGTTGAAAGTAAGGGCCAAGATAAAATTTATATCTAGAATACAGTAGGTAGTTTTAAGGATAGATATGCTAACCATAAACATACTTTTAAAAATATAAATAAAAAACAAAGCACGCGTTTATAGGATTATGTCTGGAGCTTTTTTCACAGGTACGGTAAAAGGCCAAACATGGAGTGAAGTATTGTTTCAAAGATCAAACATGCATCCAACGGAGTAAGTAGAATTTGCCCTACTTGCAATACAGAAAGAGCAATAATTGCAGCAGAAGATAAAGACCCACTTCTGAAAAAGCGGCAAGATTTATCGAACATTTGTCCCCACAACCGACGATTCTACTTTAAATAACTCTGTCTACTTATGTACTAATTTATTTAACAACACTCACATTCACAATCACAAACTTTTGCAAATTTAATACTTCATGTTTTTATGCTGCATAAATTACTCACCAATTTGTTAAATTTATTATGACGTAACATTTCTGCACAACTCAATTTAATTTCCATTTTTAAAAACTTGCCTATTCTTAGAGCTTTTTGAGGTTAGTGCTTACTTTTATTAAATTTGTATTTTTTGTAGACAATTTTATAATTTGATGTTTTTATCCCAAACTTTGTTTTTAAACCATAAAGTTTGTTTATAGTTACTACCTACATAAACACTATACATAATTTTACATGCTTTTTCTGCTTTTTTTCTAATGTGTGTTAATATTTTATAGACTCCGTAGATCCGTTTTTAAATTTATTTGAGAGCAGTGAAACGCCGTTCGTCGGAATAAAGTTTTAACACGATAACATATGTGGTATATATTCCGCTAAGCTAAACTTATCAAGATCTCAAGGATTTAAAGCGTTTTAACGTTACATCTTATGATATATATATATATTATGGTTTTTTAGTATAACAATAGAAAATAATTGTTATTAAATCAAAACTGATTTTTGTAAACAGTTATCTATTTCTATTTAGTATCTTATTAAGAAATCTTTTAGTACAAATCTTAGTATAATAAAAAGTTGTAACAAGACTTTATAAATGTACTTTATACTTTTTTGTCGATGTGTTGTACAATTATGATGTATTAAAAAAAAATTTATTCATTTAAACATAACTTTTTTTTAAATTATTTAGAAATAAAATGAAAAGAAGTGTATTCCAACAACAAGAAATCATTTCAACTGAAAACAGCCAGAATGAAATTGATTTAAAAAAAATAAAACTTGAAGAAGTATCACTACCACCAAGTAGCTGTGTTGAATTTCAGACATTTTGTAAAAATTCTGCAAAGGAAAAGTTACAAGGTTTCGAAAAATCTGGTAAGTAATGGTTTAAAATATTATCCATTAGTACACGCCTTTTTCACCACTAAGTTGAACTCTTCATAAACAAACCCAAAAACATTTGTATACTTGATAAAAATATTGACTCTATAATTTTACTACTATTTAATATTTAACAAAAAAATACAGACTTATAAGTACTTATTTTTTATCATATAAATAACAATTGTGTTTTTATATTCTAAACTAATTTCGTTTATAACTTAAATTTGATTTATTTAAGGTAAAAAATCATTTTAGGTACGTTTTCATGAAAAAAAAAAAGATGTTTTTGTTGATGTTGTGATGTTTTGTTCATAAAATAGCTTTACTTACTCTGCGGGTTTTATTATTTCAAATTGCGTGCTACTATTAAATGTTAAAGCTTTACTTAATTTATTTAATTTTTTTTTAGATTTAAGTTGAAAAGGTTCCGGCTCTACATTTAATTAAGATTGATTACTAGTGAAACTTAAAAAACCTTATTTTTTTATAAATAATTCACTTGTGGCCTTATTAAGTTTCTCCTGGCTTTTTTTTTGTAAATTGTGTGCTATTAACTTTAATGATGTAAGTTACTCGGTTAAGTTTAAATTAGTATTAACTACTTGTAGTTACAGACAAGTAGTTTGAATCAAAAATAATTTAATTCTTTAAATTGTATTTAGTGCAATGACCTCCAACAAATGATAAGTATGTTGAGAAAAGTGATAACTTAATTTTTATATACAAATAGAGGTTTTA
This sequence comes from Thalia democratica, assembly GCF_965202585.1. Classification (NCBI taxonomy): domain Eukaryota; kingdom Metazoa; phylum Chordata; class Thaliacea; order Salpida; family Salpidae; genus Thalia; species Thalia democratica. The sequence goes on from NC_139171.1 coordinate 64,318,965, forward strand.
AAACTAATATTATTTTTTATTTAATTATTAAATAACTAATATAGAAACATATGTTTAGTCTCAGTATTGTAATTTTCTAAATTAGCAACAATGATTTTTAGTCCGGTGTTTTCAAAATATTATTTTTTACCAACAACAATTAGCGATATATACAGTTTCAACAACTAAGATTTCTTAAGTAGCAATTAACTTTCTAGACAATAAAAATATTTACTTCTTAAACTAGCTACAACTAAAGCAAAACGACTAGTTATAATACGAAAGTTTTTATTGACTTGTTTTTTACTTACCTATAACTATAACTAATGTAAATGTTTGCTTACTTGTTATTACTTATGACGTAATTCAACAACGTCTTGCCTATCTTCAATTTTGTACTCAAAGTTTGAATTATTCGACAAAAGCTTAATCAAATTTTTTTTTTTACTTCTATGTTGTTGTAGATAAAAGTTTAGCTTACTTTTTTTAGTTTGCGTTTTACTATATTAATAAAAATTTTCATTTGAACTAGGTGTGCGATTCGATGACCAAAATGTCTTTTTGTGCACCCAGGTCACTGGACGTCTTTTTTTGCACCTTTTAGTAATTTCCCCAACAAACTTTATTGTTTGTTTTAAAATGTTACGTTCGAACATTTATTGGTTTTTAACTAAAAAACAAGAAAACAGTTAAACACGTATACTAAAAATTTAAAGACACTGTTCTAAAATACATGGTGCTCTTACAGTTCTATGACATTACTAAATATTTTATGTATACTGACATTATTAACTCTCCCCTCTTATTCAATTTTGAGATATTTGTTGCATTTTTGTGGTTAGGCAACAAGAAAAATTGAATGTACATGATCATAAAAATTGAAATCTAGAGGAGGGGATGGTGTGAAGCCCATGGTAGACTATGGTTTCCATGGTCAATATTGACAGTAATGGGTTAAAAAAGGGTGCTTACCGTGTTTAAGCTTAAAAAAAAAGAAAAAAATTAAAGTATATATAGTTATTTGTTAAGTTTTTTGTTTTAGTTTTTTTATTATTGTTTAAAAGCTAGCTCAAAGTATTAGTAACACGTAAATTGTGTGTAGCTCGATGACCGAAAGGTCTTTCTCCACACCAATCCATCGACCTTAGTTGTGAGCGTTCACATTTTTCTTTCTTTCATTAGTTAGACATGATTTAAGACATTTTTTTGCAAACAAAACATTTAAGATTTTGAGATTTAAATTTTTAAAACTAAAGTCTTAACATAGCACTGTTTACTTTGAGTTTAAAATACTATGAAAAAAAATATTGTTTGTAAAAAAATACTATTTTATAGACAACTAAATCGAATCTTTAACACAATATTTGCATTTTAGCTGTAAACAAAGCTTAGAACCCATTCTTTGATTCAATAATTTTGCTTTTACCGGTTGCTTTTTCAAGTTGGCGAAGTAATTAGTAACACTTTAACTTAAAAAAATCTACTCCTTTTTTTCGCTCGATTTAAAAAGCCAACCTTTTTATAAGTTATATCTCAAGTTCCTTAAAATAACAGAAGTAAGCTTCTTACAAAAATAAAAATATTTTAAAACACTTCATACTTTCATTGAAAACTTACTTTTAAGGTATTTAACTACTGTCGGTAATCTATTATGACGTATTAATTAGAATTTTCTTATAACTTCAACAGAAATTTTGCAAACGGAAAGTATTTGTAACAGTACTTTTTGTGTTTGAACAAGATTTTGGATTTTGCTTGAAGACCAGAAGGACTGCAAGCTTCTACTACAAATGAAAAACAGCAGGAAAGAAAAAATTTCTTATATTATAGTTATTTTACTATATATTAAAATTGTTCAAGTAAATGAATTGAATTTAACTTTAGAATTAGGTGTAGTTATAGTAGTATTTATTCATTATATTTTAACAACTATCATTCATTTCTCAAAAAATAAAAACTTTCTTAATACTTTTAATTACGTTTGTTTTTTGTACAAAATATACTTTTTCAGTCCTTATGTTGTAGTATTCAATTATTTAGTTTTACTTACTCTTATACTAGTGCTATGGCCCAAAGTAGGTAGTTTTATATTTTAAATGATTATTTTGTAAAATCAAACTCATATAAATTAATTTATTTAACATGCCTAATAATACAAACTTCATTGATCAACTTTCTTTTAACTGTAAAAATCTAAAGTTATAGTGAATATTTTCTTAAAAACCATTCAATTTATTCTTAAAGTCTGTGTTGGCTAACTTTTTAAACTACTAGTATAGCCATTGAGTGCAATTATTTCACATATAATTAAGTTGAGCAGTGTTTTCGAAACTTGTAAGTAAATAAAATGTTGTTCAAGAAGTGTAAAGGTAGGCCTAAAATAACACCTAAGTATTGCAATACGTTTTGAGGTTGAACATTTTACATATAGCTCCAATTAGTTTTTAAACTCAAGTTGGCTAATTATACTTGACAATAAAAATATCCAAAAAGCATTTTAGAGCATAGTAGTTCATAAAAGCATTGTTTTCATGATATTTTTTTCTTTAAAAAACCTAAAAGTTTTTTTTAATGCATACATTGAGTTCAACAAATTAAAGTAATTAAAATCAAGAAAGCGTTTTGAGGTTAATTGTAAAAGCTGATAAAACTTAAAGTAGCGTACATCACTAAATTGTTTAAGAAAGTCCATTTACTGATGCAGCTTGTCTAATTAAGCATGTTTAAAAAGAAGTAAAGTAAAAAAAGCTGGTTTTCAAACTACTTTTAAGACACAAAATAAATCTTGCATTTCCCTTTTATTTTTGAGCTACAGCATCAACTGAGACCTAAATCTAAAAAAAAAACTGAGTCGTACAGCGTAAGAACAATAGAACTATAGTCGTACATTTAAACTCGTATAAATTGTTGATAATTTTGATTGGTCTTTATTTCCGTGAGAATTATAAACATAGTATGTTATAACTTTTCAATAACTAAGCTTTTTATTTATTTACTACTACAAACTTAAGGCGGATTTAGATATTTTTTTTTGAAATTGATTTTAACGGTGACTTAGTGTATGTATTTCAAATCAATTTAATGTATGTTTAATGTTAGTGAAGTAAAAAACAAGAAAGTTCAAAAATTTTTTTGTATGCATTAGCTATTGTTTGCTAGGATCATTTTTTAACCATTTACCTGCATTTATTAAAATTGACTAAAAGTACTTAAATTAAAGCTATGTGATTAACTTAAGCACTGTACAAAATAATAGCTTAACAGTATTTTTACTTATGTTTTAACTGTTATTAATAAAAAGCGATAGATTTAAGAAGCCACTTTTATATCCACATATATTAAAACTAATTATAGTTAATACATAGAACTAAGTAGCAATTTAATTTGCAAGTTATTTAAATATTTTTAAAGTATTTTTAATTAAAACACAATCTTATTATACTTTAGTTTTGATTCATTTAAATCTTTTAATTGAGTCTTGTTTTAATTTTAAACGTTTAGTTATCTTAAGAATAACTGTAGCTAACAAAGTTTTATAAAAAACTAACTTATTTTTAAGATAATTATATAAAAAAGTTTATTTATGTACGATATTAGGGCTAAAACATACTACAAGTTATAATAAAAGTTGTATGTTGGATATATCAGAGTTTAAGAAAAAAAATAAAGTGTCAAAACTTTTTTTACCATTTAAAATAAAAGATTTGCTTCTTTCTATTTTCTTTTCAAGCGAAACTTGTTTTGTTCAGCTTGTTATTATCAAGCTTGTCGTGACGCAATAGTTCAACCTTTAACTTATTAATTTCTTTCTTCAACTTTCGCTGCCTACTCACTACAACGCAAACACAGAGCGCAAGCATCGAAACAGCGAAAACTGCCAAACTAAACGGCACAAAAACCCCACCATTTCTTTGAACAACCGCTTCAGCCGGCCCTTTGCCACTGCACGATGGCTTTTCACCGCGAGGTTTCAAGCAAATGTAACCGTGCTTTTTCGAGTCGCACTCGCCTATCGTGATTGAAAACGGGCTGCTCTTGAAAGCAGGCTCGAAAGTTACCTCCGGGCAATCGTGGTAGCTGTCCTCAGTGTACGGTGGTGCGAGCCAGTCTTTGTAGATCTTCCCGTGTTTCCTCTCAACCCACGGCTCGCCATTTGAAAACACTCTCTCCTGCTTCATTCTGTTCTGAGTCACGTCCAACCCGATCCAGTATTGCTCAAATAAGTGAGATTCTGCGTCGCTGTAATTGCACGTAGAGTTGTTTTCGGCGAAAAGCTTTAGCAGCTTTTTCGAATCCTTCCTATTCGTCACTGGAGCTAGGATCTGGCCCATCTTGAGACACCGTTTTTCGGCTTCGCATTTTGAAATTGAAGCGGTATAAACGGTGAAAACTCCACTTTTAGTGCTTACAGTGCTTTGGCACGACATTTTTAGAATAGACCTGTAAATTCAAACGTTTATTTTTGCTTAAATCCTTGAGTAATAAATGAAAATCTCAACTTGATTTCTGCTTAAATTTAATTATGATAATAAAATTTTAACACCACAAAATTTTGTTTTGTAAACCTTTTGTTTAATATAATACTTGTACTGCTTTTATAACTATAAATATTATATAAAACTTTGTGTTTAGTTCATAAAGTTTGTAACTTCTTGGTGAAATCAAATAGCTTAGTTAATTTGACGTTTGAACTAAAAAATTATTTAAACACAGAAATAAGTGTACTAAAAAATACTGTTTGCAGGTTGAATACTTTAGACCAGGGTTGGTTTTTTTCATAAGGCCCCTTTAGAAGAATTTAAAAAAACAATGGCCCCCTTTATTAAGTCTTCTCAAAAAACTATATTAAGAACTTTTTTTCCCCTCATCAACAACCCAGATTATAAAGCGTAAGTTTCAAGTTATGGTTTTATGGCCCAAAAGCTTAATAATTTGGCCCACTTTGGGAAATTATAGTGTAAGTTTCAAATTTTTCCTTAACATCTGGTGTAAGTTCTAAAACTACCTTAAATACGACTGAAACGTTTTTTCTTTCTACTTTTCAGCATCAACTTGAGTATATCTAGTGTAAATTTCAAACTATGGGTCCCTGTTGCTCATTACTTGTCACTCTTTGTGACACTATTTGGCCCCTTTGGAGCTTATGGTCATATAATCCACACTAGAAAAACCTGCTCTAGACCAGCTATTAAATAACCATTTTATTAAACTAAATAAGATAAAAGAAAGTAACAAAAACATGTTTTTTTGCATTTCTTAAAATATAAGTGTATTAAAAAAAAAACTATTACTCACTGAAACCTTACTTTTATACTCAAAAAATCAAGTGTAAAGTATATATATATATACACCACATAAGCTTAAATGAATACAAATGACATACGTAGCTAAATAAACACGTAAGGTAATACAAAATGTCTTTTTTCATTTATTCACTGCAAGTCTTGTGCGCATCAAACAAAAGCAAACGGTATGGTAATAACTTTTGATTGTTTTTAAAAGTGTAAAGTATTTTGAATAATGTCGATAGTTGTTGGACGAATTTACGTAAATAGTACTAAATACTAAATTTGAAAAAATACTAAAAAATATTAGTTTTTTAAACTATTTTAATATTTATAGATGTTTGTTTTTGAACAACTTGATAAACTAAATAATAAATAACCATTTATAACAGAGAATTTGTAACTAACTTAATCTTACTTGGATTCAAACAAAAGTTATGGAAATCTCAGTAAAACTTATGTAAGTATAATTTTTTAAACAAATAGTTTATAACGTTTTAAATATTTTATTACTTGTAGTCCACTTGCAGAGTTTTTATAATAAGTTTATTCATTTTCGTTTCAATAAAGTTACATTTAAACTAAAAGTTTATATTAATTTAAAAATAGAAAAGTACTAACAAAGTTTTATCTGCTATATATTAATGTTACTAAGTTCATATTTAAATAAGATTTTGTGCAGAACTAAAAGTTACTTTTGTTAAACTTTGCCTGTTTGTACAAAAAAAGTTTTAATTATTCAAATTAGAAATATTTCTATCTAAAAAAAAAACTTTATTAGATTGGGAATAATTTGGACTACCAAGCTACTCTTCGGTTTTTGCAACTTAATAAGTTAGTTGTTTTTTTTTTTAAATTATTAATGCTAAATTTAAATTTCTAGCTCCGATATATTTTTACAGAAGTAAATAAATAAAAAAATAAAACAGTTAATCTACTTTATTAAATAATTAAGTTTTTATTTTTATTTTTTAAGTTTAAATGTTAGTAAGCAATTGTATGGTAATAGTTTCTTTTTATATAATATTAACTTTCAAAAGTTTTCGCTCTGTTAAAGTTTAGTATTTTATATAGTTTAGAACCATTTCTAACCCATTTTAACCCTTCATTTTAAACACGATTTTATTAAACTCGATCATATTAAACTTCATCATACCAAATTCGATCGAACCAAACTCGATCATTCAATCATACGGGTCAGACTAAATCAAGTTAAATCTGTTTTTTATTTTTTGGGAAAATGCAAAAAGTATGTTTTGTTAAGTAGAATTGTTTGAACATTTCTCTAAATTCTAAAAAAAATGAGATTACTTTGTTTTTTAATCAATTTGAAATTTTATTTAACCTTTTTAATAAGTGTTTGGTTTTTATAACCTTGGTTATAGTAAATGTAACAAAAAAATATTTTTGTCAGTTCAAATGCAAAAACGTCTCTGAATTTAAAACAAAGTTAAAAATATTTTTTTTTTTTAATAAACCATTAAGTTGTAAAATTCTTTTATATTATCAATCCGGTTTTTGTTGGAAATAAACTCCTAAAAATTTCTGGGTTTCTTAAACAAATTTATTAGTATAAAGTTTTTTGAATAGGAATTGTAAACTTCCGGATAAGTAAAGTACTTATCATTTGACTCTTTGAAGGATTATATACAAGGGACGAGTTTTATAATTAGTTAGATATTATCATTAAGTTAGTGTATGAGTCTCTATAAAACTAAAGTTATTTAGAAATCAAGAACAAGTGAGGTAAAACTCTGTAAATAACAAATTAAATATCTGAAGTTATATTATAACTCAAGCTACTATTGCTAAAGTTTTCCTAATAGTTTTCATGGGTCGGAACAGATCAAATAATTTAAAAAGAAAATTAATATTTCTTTTTGCAATTTACTGAACAGTTACAACTATCCTAATAGGTTATTTTCTTCACCTGGTAATAAGTTAAACTTAGAGCCAACCAAGAAAGGTTAGGGAAAATGTCAGTCTAAGCCGTTGTAATTTGAATATCAACAGTCTAACAAAATTTTGCGTACGAACCGGGAACATACTAAGTGAGATCATTTTAAACTCGACTTTTTAAAGTTGAATGTACTTACCTCAATAAATACAAAAGTTGTATAATGACAACAATAAAAATAATATAAAACTGAAAAAAACAACAGATTGAAATTAAACGATCATATAAAAATGTTTGCAAGTTAGAAATAATCGGTTTCCTCAAAACCAAATACACAACAACTTTCCTTCGTTTGACAACTAATTTTGGAGGAAAAAGCTGAGCAAAAAAAAACAAAATTATGTTAATTGCCTATTTTATAAGTTCTGTAAATTACTTTCCGCTTCTATAAATAAAAACTGTTGGTTTTTTAACGGATTTTTTTTCTAGTTGTTTTCTTGAACATTTAAGTTTAAATAAAACGTAATAAACTAATACAAAATCTAATGGGTCTAAATTGTACTTTTTTGTCTTGAATTAAACTAGAGGTGGGCAACATGCGGCCGCGGGCCGGATTAAAGCCCCAAAGTGAAAATGAACGTCTGCCAATGTATACAAAAATTAATTCAAATCCAGCGTGCATAAAGTAAACTGCGGCCCACGAGCATGTAAATCTGGCCTGAATTAAAAGATTTTAATCTTACCTTATACTTCCACTTACTTTATGTTCTTAGGTTTTAAAAAAAAAAGCAAAACAATTAACTATTAGAATATACTAGCGATCTAATACTTACATTAGATATAGTAAAAAATGGTTTAATAGGATTATTACTTTGTCGTTATTAACTTGTTAGTTGTATATGTTTCTTGAAATAAAATAAATTTAAGTGCTTCGGCCAGCCAGAGACTAACTTATTTTAATTGACTTAAAGCGTTGTCCACCGCTAAATTAAACTATAATTTTTAATAAAAAACGAAATAGTTGCTACATGGTTGCCAAAACAAATTGTGTTGCATTTTTATGATTTTCTCCTAACTTTTTTTCGTTTCAAACCGTTATAACTTAATTTTTAACAAATCTACCTATTTTTAAAGCGACTTCTTGTTCTTGAGTCGTCAAGACGCATTTTAGATAGTTAAAGTTTAAAATCGCTAGATTTACGCTGTACTCCAATTCTGCAACTACAAATTGTATCAGTATAGTACTATAAAATTATAAAAACAAATTTTGCAACTAAAATCAAACAACAAACAGGGAAGTAGTCTACAACAGTATCTAATTAATATTTCTATTAGAAAAACTTTATTTTGTTTTTAGTGTGAAAATATTTTCAGAATAAATAATTTCGCCTTAACCTGATATTTAAAAAAATTAATGTCTTGTTAAATTGATTGATGAAAGAACAGTTATGACTTTTTTCAAAACTATTGCTTGGAACTATACTTAACGATAAAAATGTTTTCTGATAACTTTATTATAGCTCATTAACTTTCTAATATTTACTCAATCTCTATTTATTTCAGTTCTGTAAGTTATTGTCATTTTGTTAGTTATTTTATAAATAAAGCAAAGATAAAATTAGTATCATTTTATGATAATTTTATTAGATTTAAAGCTGGGGAAAGAGAATAGTTAGATATATTAGATATAAAACTTTACTTGTATAAAAATAAAACTATAAACAAAATTTAAATAAGGTTAGTCAAAATAAAAGCTTCATTTAATTAAGCCAATAAGATAAAGTAGATAAAAAACTAAATGTATATAAAATGAAACTAAAGCTTGTTACAGTACGAATTCGAATTAGACCGTAGAATTACTAAAATTAAAAGAAAAGTAGAAATCCTTACAGCTTTCTTTTAGTAAAATGAAGTACATACAAGTTAAGATTGTATTTGAGCAGGGGTATAAACTTTTTTGTTTGGCTAAATTATACTTCGTATGTTATAAAAAATTAAGCAACCTCAAATAAAGCACCTAATAAAGCTGTTAATTTTTTACTGTGTAATTACATGATCATTTAAGATCCTTAAAATACAAGTTAAATCATTTTCATTTACTTATAGTTTAATTTTGATGTTTTATTTCAAATCAAAACCTTCATATTTGTTGTTCATTAAGTTGTTATGTCATCTTAAATCTAAGCAGTTTATTGACATTTCTAAAGGACTGCTATAAGAGTTTGTTTAAGCTTAGATTATAGCTTTAATTAAGTTTTCAATTGCTTACTTAATAAAGATGTCTAATTTTTAGTACAAGTGTTATTGACTGTGAATTTAGAATTGGCAGTATTAAACTATTAAAAATGATAAAGCAATATATATTAGATGACAATTTTAACGAAATATTGAAGTAACACTTGTCATTATTAAGTAATTCAATTGACGTAGTCGGTTTAAAGTGAATAATTAAAAAATCATTGAAATATCATACTAAGAAGCGCAAGAATAATTTTTTTAAACTGAACGATATTTAATGTACTGTAAATTTAATACAAAAAGTGCTGCTTGTTCGCATATTGTATTTTTAACATTCATATTTCAAAAGTTAGTAAAATAGCCGAAGTAAATTTATTAACAAATTGACTACTTAACGAACAATTACTTAAATTGATCGAGATTGAAATGATCGATCTTAATATAGTCTATTTTAATATAATCGAAATAAATTTGATCGAGTTTAACGTGATTGAAAAATATGATCGAGTTAGAAACTCAAAAGTTTAGAGTTTTCACTTTTAAAAGGATAGTGAATTTAAAATGATAGGCTTCATTTTAAATAACTTCAAAACACATAAGGCGTTAGAAAACTTGTAGTTTGATATTAATGAAAAAAAGAAGGATTGTACATTTACTTATTTCGTTACAGATCACGACCGAAACTTGACTGCTGAAAAAAGTAATGGTGTTGGTAAAGACGAGAACGTGTGTCTCCAAAATGGAAAAGAAATTGCCATGCTTACCGAAGATAGCTCGGAAGAATTGATTGGATTTGTTAAAAATATAAACGATTTAAACCCAGAAGACAAACTTTTCAGAATAACAAACAAGATCGAAAACGTCAAAGGTTGCGAGGACTACTTAGTGGTCAAAGACAAAGTTGAAGCAAAACGTCGTTGTAAGCCAGGTGTTATGAACTATTTAGTGATCTGCCAGAAAAGAGCATCTGATTACAATGAAGTTGTACAAGTAGATCAGGTAGAAGGAAATCAAACAGAAGAAAATCAAACAAATAGAAATCAAACAGAAGGAGACCAAAGAGAAGAAGACCAAAGACAAGGAGACCAAAGAAAAGGAGGCCAAAGAGATAGTGACCAGTTGTGGGCAATACTGACTCCTGTTTTGTCCACATTGGTACCGCTCCTGGTAATTATTGTGTGCGGATTAATATGCTATAAAAATCGGGCATACATTGAGGTGAACAACTAAGTTTAATTATTTCTAATTTTGACAATAAACTTTTGTATACTACCATGATTTTAAATATTTCAAAAGTTCATATGATTTTTCTAACTAGTTTTGTTTATTAAATATTATATATTTTGACAGAATAATTGTTTACTATGCTGCACCACCCGTGCTCATGTTTCTAAGGTAAGACAATAAAACAATCTTTTAAGTTTTATAATATTAAACCTAATTGTAAACTTAATTATAAAGGTATTAAATCTTGTATACAGGTTTCTAGTGAAAAAGCGAAGCAAGTCTCTAACATTGTAAGTATTTTATTTTCGTGTTTGAAGCATGTCTAGTTGATAACTATTATTAAAACAAGGTAATTTAAATAAAATCAGATTTGGAAAAATAGAAGCTGATTATATTTTATATAACTCTTTTAATCTTAATAGATGGAGGCAGATACACCGAATTTAGACAACCATGGACAAGTTGACGTTAGTCGTCTTGTTGTTTACAAATATTTATACTTCTCAACTTAGTCAAAGAAGTAAGTATATTAGTACTAAATTAGTTCAAATTTATTTTAGACCATAGTTTAACCCAAGAGGGCTTGTCATTAACATTTTTTTGTTTAGCGAAACAGCGTTTAACAGCTACTTGCAATAAAATTAATTTCGCAGTTCAACTGCATATTATATTGATTTAAAATATTTGTTATAAAAATAGTTAATTAATTTACAGCATCTTGTTAAAAGTACTGCTGGGAAAACAAAAGGATTTTTTTGGTACTAAAATTTATATCAGCTTGTTTTTGAATTTAATAGAGTAAATTTAAAGAATTGTAAATCTTATTGAAGTTTTTTCCATAGAATGTTATATTAACTCTCAAACTAATAGCTTACATAAAAATTGCAATTAAAAATTTAATTAAAGATTTTTATTACTATTATAATAGTTATATAACAGTTTGATCACTACCATATAACAAAAAATTACTTTAGGTACTTCTTCAAGAACAAATACAAAAAAATCAAAGACCAGTAAGTTCTTTCATACTTATAGAAAACATTTGCTCTGAAAATTTCTTTAGGGTTTCAAAGAATCATTTTAGCCTCTGTAATTTCGTATTAAATACAGTTTTTGGAAGGTCTAAGACATTTTCAATAGTCTTACTCAAAACCTAAAAAGTATTCTTAACAAATATATTTTTTATCAAGAAGTTTGTGCTTTTATTTCATTTAAAACAGGTGTTAATGCAACAAAAACTGCAGCAGCAACAGCAGAATCAACAAAAATTAAGGAAGATTACTAATTTTAAGCCGCAGAAAAGGCTAGGGGAGGTAATGCAAAACTAAAAAAAATAATTTAATTTAATTAATCAGAAACGTTTAAATTAAAGTGTATATATATTTTTATTAAAAGAGTTTTTTTTTTACAAATTATTCTATTAATAAACTGTCAAACTATAAACTTATATTGAAGTAGAATTATAAAAATTATAGTTAAAGCTTTAAAGAGACACCTTTTTTTATAAACTTATTTAGCTATTTTTATTCATGTTTTTTTAAAGTATTTAGATTTAAATTAGATGGTTCGACAGGAAAAAAAATGTTGTTGCACAGTTTTTGAATCAAATAATATTTTTCTAAATTTCCGAACGATAAAATATAGTTTTATTGGATAAGTTAATAACCACAAAATGAACACAGTCAGTTGGACTATATTATATGGTTAAGAACTAAGTTAAGAAAGATAGATATTTTCAAAAAGCAACTGTATTAATTTATGTGAGCTCAAGTTTAAACAGCTTTAGCCTTTAAAATAAATAGATTAGAGTTTTAAAAATAAGAGATTTTATTATTTTTTCTAAAGAGGTTCTATTTATGCTGTGGTCATTTCTTGTGACGTCATATCTTTAGCAAAAAATAGCAAATATATTCTAAATTAAATTTTGAACTTTAAACTTTCTCAGTAGTTGTTAAAAATAAAAGTGTATACCAAATTTAAAAAACTGTTTTTATAATTTCTTACAGTTATAATATACAGAATACAAAATTTTCTGGTCTGGTTAATTATTTTTCAGAAAAGCTTCTAAAATTTCCATAGAAATTTACTAAATATGTTAAAGCTTGGTCTATAAGTGTTGGGAACGGTTCAAATATACACGAAGACACTTTTGCACGAAAGGTCAACCTTGCAGGAGTGAAAATTTTGCACGACAGTTAGTTTACGATAAAAAAGATTAAAAAAAAATAACAAAAAACTAAAAAAATTAACATCAAAAAAAATAAAAGAAGAAAAATTAATTCAAGGGTAAGAGTCAAGGGTTTTATGAAAATTAATAAAATTTAATTAAATTAAAAAAAAAAAAACTTATAAGAAAAAAGTTACGCACCAAAATTAAGGGCTAGAAGTAACAGTAAAAGAAAAACAAAAGCTTTGTTTAAAAATAAAAAAAGTTTTAACTTGTGCATAAGTTTCTAGGTGCAAAAGCGTCTTTGTGTATAAAATTACTCCTCGTGCTAAAGTGACCCTTAGTGCATTTTTATCACCTACCAATAAATGTTATAATATTTTATTATCAATGAAGAATTAAATTTAGTGTTGATTTTGAAAACACATTAAGTTATCAGTTTATAATTGACCCGTAGGTCTAGTGATAAGAATGACTGGAAACGAAGGTCTTTGTGTTTAGATAGTTGCCCGTGTTTTACTATCATATTTTTCATAAAACTTTTGCTTCTTATTTTTATCAGGCTTTAAGTTTAAAGTAGTATCTACCACACATTTTATTTGTCAAGTGTTTTATTTCAGGGAGGATTCGGGTTTGTGATCCAGGCTCTAAGCATGGAAGATGGAAATAGATATGCCCTCAAATTTCAAATCGTCCACAACTTGTTAGTTTTTAAATACAAAGTTTCCATAGAATAAAAAAATTCAAAAACATTATTTTCTTGTTTTTTGACAAAAACTTTAATTATAAAAAGATTTAAGAGAAACAACAGTCAGGATGTAGTAGTTTAAATTTTAAATTAAATAAGTTTTGTAAAATAAAAAGAATATATAAATAACTGTTTTCTAATAGTTGTAGTTTAAATTATTGGTTAGTTATCTTTAAATTCTGTAACATTTGGTAAGTCGCAGCATGTTTTATAATTACTACAACACACCAATTTTGACTTGCATCTTTTGGCGAAAAATACACAAGTGTTGAATAAAAATGTTTTAGCACCGTCAGGCAAGACGTCAGGAAAGAGGCGAACAAACTGGCAGGATTTTTTCACGAACACATCATTAAATACAATGATGTGTTTTACGAAGAATTCGACAGCGAAGTGAGGTTGGTATACTTATAGATACAATCTTAAAATACAGAAAAATAATCTTATAATTTGTATTAAAAGTTTAACTCTTCTTGTAAGTCTACTTATTTTTGATTTATGATACTATTGCTTATTGAACAAAAAAAAGCGCTCTAGTATTTGGTCTGAGGACCTGGTGTACGAAAAAACGTTTCGGTTATCCAGTCATACACCAGGATACAGTTTAAAGTCATATCCAGGACAAATTTAACAACTAATTTTATTTTAGGTAATCTAACGAAATATTTTAAATGTTTATGTAATATTATTTTTCCTTAAACAAAACTTAGTTGAGAATAATGAATAATTTTTTGATAGACCACAAAAAACTATTTTTGTTTACTGCAACTTATATGTTTTTATATACAACGCTTTGTATATTTTTACCTATATTGTTTCTAAAATTGAAATTTTAGATTGTAAATAATTTTTTGAAATTTTAACACTACAGAATGATGTTATTGCAGTGTAATGGGCTTGATGCCACGAAAATTTTCGACCTGCACCGAATGTGCCAATCCCAAAGTTAGTCTTTTTTGTATATTGATATTTTAATCAAACCAATAAGTTGTAATTTTTTTGGTCATCATTAGCAATGCTGAGATATAAAAAACATAATTCCCGTTTATTGTCGTTTTAAATCATTGAGCTGTAATTCTCTTATTATTTCGTTTTAAACTCCCACAAATAACCATTTGAAACCTTTAATAAAACAAAAAGTCAAAACAGTGGCATAAATAGTTTTATCAAAAACTGATTTAATTTTTGTAAAGCTTTGAAAATAAGTTGCAGATGAGACAGATGAACATAAAAGATTTTTTTTAACGAAAAGTTGTGATCAGAAAAAAAAATTGCTAAACATTTTCAGAAGCCTACCTTTCCATTATTCAGATGGAGGTTGCGAAAGAGAACCTGGAAAAGTTCTTGGGTCGAAAGATTAGAAGGGGAGTTGCTGGGTTCTTGAAAAATCTAAAGATTGTCGACCAAGTATGACAAATAATCTTTGTTGCTTTTTTTTTTTTTTTTTTGTAATGAAACTGGCGTTGTATACGGTTTGAAAATTTTTAATTAAGACTTGAAGCTTTTTATTTTGCGCTTAAACTCATAAGATTGTTTTGTTTTTAAGTCTAATTTTTTACCTTTTTAAGTTTAAATTTTATCCGATTTTACAATGAAATGCGTCCAAACTATGTAATACAAAATTTATTAAATGTTTTTACAATTTTATCCATGATAGTATCAGAAATATCTTTTAGTTTATTTTGCTACAAAGTCATATACTCTGTAAATGCTTATGAAAACTTCAAAAGTTTTTGATTAAAAAAAGCAAAGCGGTCATTAACTTCACTTTTTAATATCACAGGTCCTTTCTGCGCTCGAGTATTTACACGAGAACGTGGGGGTTGTCCATTGTGACGTCAAACCCCAAAACATCCTCGTTGGGTTGGACCAGCGGGTGAAGGTGACGGATTTCGGAGTGTCTCTGCGCGGCAGTTAGTTCTTTGATGATGCAACGTATTTTTACTTACTGAGTTGTAAAGATTTTCTGAGATTTTCTTTTATGGCGATTTTATGATTAATTAGTCTTGTAGCAGGCTTTAAAGTTGCTGTTAGACCGTAAAAAAGTGTTAAAATAGATTTATATTGTACTTTGGCATAGATAACACTTTAATACTCCAGATACTAATAGGTTTATTGTTTTCACTTCTTTCATTGACTCTAAGTTAATTACTTAAGTTTTGAGTTATTTTTCTTCTAGTTATAAAGTACTAAGTATATTTACAGACTTCCGCATTTTAAATCTTACATTTGTATGCTGCTTATTTTGTACTCTTGATTGTTTTCTGTAGTTAACTTTAATAAATAAAGCTTAATTTGCCTGAACTTTTCAAAGTGAGTGTAGAATGTTTCGAATACATAGCTAAATCTATTGTAAACTTCAAATTACACATTAATTTACTTATCTTAAATTAAAATTACTGAGATAGAAAATTGCTTTAAATGAAGTCATTACAAATAGATAGTTAAACATTGAAAACCTGTTAACAGCTAGGGAGGGTAAGGAAGGAGTTCTCAAAGTGAGAAGCGACCATCTTCGTGGTACTCCTTTGTTCAGACCAATAGATCAGGTATATAAATTTAAAAAAATATTAGACTGCAATTAGCTTGATATTGTATATTGATTTATTTATTGTTGCTATCAAAAACACACAGCGTAAGTTATTACTGTATTGTTTATTGTATTGTTTTCTTTGGTTTGCTACTGACTTTGTCTAGTTTTCATATAACAGTTAAAGTGAACTTCAAGTAATGATTTCATACATACTAAAAACTTATCTATGCTTTAAATTACAATTTGACTGGTCGTTGATTTTAGTTAAACTATATTTAACCCTTGAATTAACCATTAATGTTCAAAATATACAAGTAAGCATGTTCCTTACAACAAGTTTAGATGTTCTTTTTAATGGATTAGTGATGGATTTAGCGTATAATTAGATCCATAAATGACACTTTAACAGTATTTCAACACCATATATGTTTTTTTGTTTTTTTGAAATAAGCTGTTTTTACTACAGTCATTTGAAGCTTATTTTCTATCGTCTTAGACACGTACTAAGTACAACTGTTTTGTGGTTTGGTCTCAAATTAGTATATGTTTCATTATTTTGCTATTTCTATACCATCTACCTATTTTGAATTGAATTTGTGCCAGATTCACGCATGAACTCATATATTAAAAAAGTAAAGCTCTATTTTGTTAAGCTTATTTATATATTATTAAGTTATTAATTGACTTTTTAAGCATAATCATTTTTACAAACACAACAATCTAATATATTAAAATTTGATGATTTAATAGTTTTAAAGTGTGTATAAAAAACATTTCTTAAACTGCACTTTAAGTATTTTTTGACAGTTAGACAAAGTCAATGACAAATCAAACAAAACCACTAAATAAGAACTCTGAAAAATCATAATTTGGTGAATTTTGACAACATTTTTATTCCTCAGGAAAAAGAAGAGTTTACGTCATCAGTTGACATATACTCACTCGCGTTGGTTGCTGTGCTGCTGTTCACCCGTCCGCACACCAAAAGGCAAGCGTTTGAAGCGGCGACGGATGCCAAGCTGTTCGAGTTTCCCGCAAAGCTCGAAAAGGACTCCAACAAGCTGCTGGTACTTAATATATATATATAAAATATAATATAATGGTATAATATTCTGGTCTTTAAGATTATCAATTGATCATAAATTCCAGTTTGATTTTCAGAAGCGAGTGCTGCAGTCGGCGTTGTTGGCGGTTCCGATGGCGAGACCGACAGCCAGGGCGGAGCTCGCAAAACTTCACCCCGACACCGTTGCAACCTCGTCCAAAAGCTCAAAGATTTAAGTTCTCAATCAGTTTTGGATCCTCCGTCTTGCTTGGATGGGTGAACACGATAGTAGCAACCAATAAGTCCATGGATAACGTAGAATCTTCTTAAAACTGTTTTTCTTTTGTTTTAAATTTGCTCATTTTAATTTAGTTTAGTAGTTATAGGAAAAAGTTAATGTTTTAAAAAATTTGACCAACTTTTAATTTTAGAAAAGCTACGTTTTTCATTAATTTTTTTCTTCGTTTTTTTTTTGCGGTAGCTGAATAGTCAGACCGACCGTTAAGTATGTTAATTAAGTTAGTTAGAAAAGTTTTTATTTAAATATTACTGATTGTGAAACTAAGCGTATTTGTACAGAAAACTTTTTATTTTTGAATTTGTTAAGATATATTTTGGAATAAGTTTTATTTCGTTTTAGGTAATTGAGTTAAATAACTTTTTTGAGGATTAAGTTTATATTTTTTAGCTAAAGTTTTTCGTTAAATTTCTTTTTATCTTAAACAGTTAAGTGACTTTTTTGAATGTCTGTCGTTTTTAAAAGTTTTTTGATTTTAATTATAACTTGAGAATATTACTGAATGCGAAAATAAGTTGTGCTTGTAAAAAGCATGTATAGCTTTAACTATGTTAAAAAATATTTTGAATTTTATATTTTAGGAAATTTAGTTCAACAACGTGTTTGTTAGCAAATTTAATTAGGTTGCTTTAGGTAAAGTTTTTCGTTTATTTTCTTTTTATTTTGAGTTGTACGCATATTTAGAGTTGAAATAATATAAAAGCTTTATATATTTGGATTATTTTTAATTATACATAATTTGTATTAGATAATAATATTAAAACTATTACAAAAAGAATGTATTGTATATAAAATGATTGAAAATAAAAACCCAATAAAGTTGAAGTTTTATCTTTAAAGTTAATTTGTGTTTCGTTTATAGTTATTAGCGTTTTGTGTTTTGATTCATTTTAAGTTAGTTTTTACAATAAGGAAATTTTTACAAGCAAAACAAAGTAATAATGATTAAAAAAATGCATTTTAAAAATTAATTTGTTTGTTGTACAAAACTTGTTGTGTTCAACTCTATTAAAACATGCTAATTTTGAATTTTGTCTGTTTGTTGTAAAGATTAAAGTTATTTGAACTAATTTGAAATAAAAAATAAAATGTGTCACTAAACTTATCCGTGTAAGAATGATGTCACACGCAAAAGAGTCACGCAAAAGTGTCACATGTTAATTTTTGATATTTTCCTACTCTAAATGACCTGCTACCAGTTGTAAGTAAGATGCTAGTACAAGTTTTGTGAGTTAACATATTCTGTAGTATACTTGATCAGCATGCTGAATTTGCAATTGATTTAGCTTTTTTAGGTGGCATTTCGTCACCTTTCAAATCTGTGGAAGTCAACAGATAATCAATACTCCTTTAAATCTACTTTAGCTAGTATATATGAAAAATACAAGCAGTATTTAGTGTTTGCTGTTAGTATTTAAACGTCAAAAAACAAGAGAAAGTTTTTAGTTAAAACCTAAGCGTTTATGTTATTCTTAAAAAAAAGTATACTTATTGGTGAATAATCATTAATAACTCTTGTTTATTTAATCTTTTACAAGCTTGTTTTATGTAACGTCTAAGCTCACTTTTTCAGGAGTTGTGCCACCATTATTTACATTTCCTCCAGTATTTCAGTATTTCTTTTATTTTTACCGCTTCCGTCACCATCTAAAAATAAAAAAAAATAATTAAACTGATCAATATGTGTAACAAACTAGTCATAAGTTGCATTGCAATGGTCAATATCTAAGCACAGTAAGGTATTTTGTTTCATAAAAAAATATATAATTCTTGTGATCTGACATTAATGATTACTTATTTTTATATGATAACCATTGTAAGCAAAGTTACCTTATGTCAAAATAATCTGAAATTTATTCTATAAAACAACTACTTTGTAAAGATCATAAACATGTACTGAGAAATAATTGTGAAAAAGCCATATTTACTACATTTGCAAGTTATATAGTAAAACAACTTACGACATTTGCGAATAGTATATATATATAACTCAAGTCAAGATTTATATGATTTATAACAATTCAATTACTTAAAGTTTTCATCTCTATACAAAAAACAACTAATAACCGAAAAGAATTCTAAAATGTGTTTTTTTGCTTAGAAAACAAACTATTCATACATAAAATAATGCTGCGTATTCAATGATACTACGTATGTCCATTAAACTGTCATTACTCTAAAGAGTTTCAAATAAAGTGAAGAAAGACATTTCTGACCGTTGCGAGCTTTTTTAGTTGAGCAAGAAATTCCTGTACAGCGACCGGCTGAAACTCGGATTCCCTGCAGATCCTGTCAATGCGAGGAGGACGCAAAAACTTTTCTCCTTTTTCTTTTTATCTTCTTTGTGATCCAGCTCTAAGGGTTGTGTTACGATTAAGTAATGAACCTATTTTGTTGTAAACTAACAGTTTTGTTTTTAAACATCTTAACATAAGCTGACTTAATGACTAATTATATTTTTAATCTATTTTATTTAAGTTTAAAACTTGCAAAGTTTTAAACAATTGGTATTTAGTTTCATTGCACATGCTTCTAAATATAAAAATGAAAAACAAATTATGCTGAGCTAATATCAATAGGATTCTCATAAGCGTGCAATAAAGTTTTAGTGAAAAAGTTAATAACAGTAACACGCAATAGAAAGTTTAATCGATACTGGCCGTGCCATAGTAAAAATAAATTAATAAATAATCAAATTTTAGTTTTAGAGTAAAGGAAAAATCTAATTTTGCAGAAGATTTACCTAAGTAACAAATATAAGTTATAAACTTTTTAAACGAACTTTGCAGACTAATTGAACTTACCAACGTTTGTTGATTAGCTATAACCCACTTAGTTTTACATTTAGAAACAATTAACAAAAACGACATTTTATTTTTAGCAAAGTAATTATAGTTTTTTCTATTCGAATATTTTGTTCAGTAAAATGTAAAAATTTTAAGCATATTTGATTAAATATTTACTACCTTCATCAGTCATAATGTCTATTACAATCATCAGCTGTTTCAAGTATTGATCTGAATCCGTTTCACTCGCTTTTGGCATACAATTACTCAATCTGGGTAACATTCCCTCTCGATGCGTTATAGTTAAGTAAAGCACAAACAGGTTTTAAAGTTGAGTCTCATATAATTTCTAACGGCATAACAAAAATTCACAAATAAACCCGAATATAGCAATTTTTTTATTTAAAAACAAAATAATATAAAATGCAATACCATAAAGTGCTTCAATATGTATTAATCTAAAAATTTAAGATCAATTATGTAAAAAGATTTTATTAGCCTTATTTTGATTCAATTTAATGAATAATTGTCATCAAAATATTTTAATTATATGCACAAAAATTTATAATAAAAAGTGTTTGTTTATCTTCTAATAATTCTATCAACATCAATAAAGATAACACTGCTTAAATCAGTTAGTTATCACATATCAAATGTTGACTTTATATATATAATGTGTTTATTAAAACCTATTTAAAGACTTTTTGAAAAAGCAATTAAATAATTAGTTAACAATTTTGTTTATTTTCACATCATCAAAAACCTAATTTATGTTATATATTATGTATTTAAATAGGTATTAGAGAAATTTAACCTTTTTTTAATACAAGTACTGTTTTTTTAGTTTTAAGTTTTAAATTAAACATTAAAAATAAAGTTCCAAAATAAATTTGTTATCAACTGAGCATAACTTTACCAATTTCTTAAAGCTGACAAAATAGCTTTTCTTTTGTAAGAAAAGATTTATAAATAATTCGCAAATCGGTCCAGGACACAAGTCAATTGTTTTTACTGTTGATTTTTTTCCCTGCATCAGTAAATACAGTTTTGAACAACTACGTCATAATATATATTTTAACTTTTATTTATTTTTTTGTTGCATGAATGTGTTTAGTTCTACTAGTTTTAAATTTTCACTGATGAAGGACGGTTGTCCGAAATTAATTTGAAGAAAACGTGCAATAAACTGGTAGATTTTTAAACCATCGTTAATTTATCTTTTGTAAGAAAGACATAGGTTAGGAAGTGTCATCAAGCAATAGGTCGTGATATTTATATAAATGATGATGGGGAAATAAAAAGTCCACAAAGCCATAAAGGATCTGAACGATTTAAGTCCACAACGCCAAAGTAGAACTGAAAAAGTTTAATTCCAAAGTCACAATAGAAATGACAGAATTTAAGTTCACAAAATCAAAATTGAACTAAAATTCTTTAAGTCCACCAAGTCAATATAGAACAAAAAAAAAATAGTTTCAAATAACTCAAAAGAGTTAATACTGTATGAGTACAAATAAGTCATAAAAATTGGTTAGTAATTTTAAGTCGAAGTAAGTTATGTTAAATTTATGTAAAGCTATTAAATTTTAATAGCATAATAGAAAAAGACGATAATTATTTGTAACTATGACAACAAATACTAGTTACATGCTGTGAATTTTAAGAACTTTGTATCATTTTATAAGCAGAAAATTTTTTGCTATTTAAATACTATGAAGAAGCTTTACAGAACTCTGAGTACTCAAAATTGTTTTGAATGTGAGAAATAAATAAACAAATTTGAAAGGATTTTATTTTTTTATTATTGTCAACTTAAATTGTTTCTGTTTCAAGACTAATCGAATTTTTCCTAATTTTTTTTATTTTATTTTCTGTGCTTTTACTTAAAACAACAAAGGAAAATTTCCCTTTAACCTTTCAGAAGGAAGACGGAAAGCAAGTTACATTTCTTTTCTTAAAAGAAAAGTAAGTTGAGGTTCTCTTCGACTAAAAAGGGAAGGGTAAGTTGAGATTCTTTTCGAAAATGGCAGGAAGAAAAAGTGTATAGAAATACCAGTTTCTCTGTTGTTCCATTAATCTATTTATTAAATATTATAAAATCAGTCAATCAGAAAGCAAGTTGATCTCTTGCAAGTTTACATTTTCAAGATACAGCTACTTTTATATATATTTACCATGGAATAAATGTATCTGAACTGTTGAAGAAAAACTTTTACCTTACAATAATCTAACTACTTTATAATAATACCTAAGAATTTCTTTTTAAGAAACAGTAATTAATTAAAACCAACAAGCACTCAAATATTAAGAAAACAATATACATCGCCATAAATTCATGTGTATACTTAATGACTGAGCGACAAAAAAAAAACGCTCAAAAAGTTTTGCTCAAAAACAAAAGATGTAGGATAAAAACTTTCGGTTATAGATTCGTAGTCCATTTTAATACTTTAAAAATAAAACTTTTACCATTTTTAAGTTAATTTCACAACTCTATATACATTTTATGCAAAACTGAAATGTTTAGTAAGGAGTAATAAATGTTGAAAATTAAATTGTATATGTCTTCATAATTTTAATTGTACGAAGAGCTGCCAAATTTCAATAGATACAGTATCTGAATATTGAATATACGTTTATACATTTTTTTCTCAAAATTACATGCTCGAGTTATTTTGTGACAATTTTCACATACAAAAGTTAAAATTGTATTGTAAAACATATCAAAACTAATCTTCAAAAAATTAACAAATTGTTTTTATGAGTTTTTTTAGTATAATTTGTAACAATTATTTATAATTTGAAGCAAAGTGTTAAGTAAATAAAAAAAACAAATCTCAGTATTTTTAATCTTTAAATGTCTTTAAAATAATTAAGTAAATGATTAAAGCCAAAATAGTCGCTTGAATACTAAATAATAAGTATAAGTCTTCTGGACTTCGTATAAAAAAGTTATTTATTACTTTATTGAAGTTGTTGATTTAAAGTAAATTTCAGACTTTTTTATGTTTGAAGATAATAAAACAATAGAATATTTTTAGTATATTTTATTTGTTTTTTCAGTAAAAAAGATAGAGTTACTAGTTTTTTGAATCAAAATATTTAAAATATCTTAATTTATATAAAATATTCAATTATAATAAAGCAAGTTTCTATATATTTATCAATTGTTTTAATAACTTCACCATTAACAGAATACAAATTAATTTTAAAATTACCTTAAAACTTTCCAGCACAGTATACTTTTCTTTATTGGATTTCTTTTTTTCTTGATCGTAGTTAATTATTTAGGAAGTTGTACTTCAAAAATTTTTAAAAGAAATCTTTTTCAAATAGAAACTATACTTCAAATAGAAATTTACCATTAACAAAAATGTTTACCTAGGTATTGTAGAAATAAAATTGCCTAGTGTTTTTATCAAACTACTATATATGTTTTTCAAAACTAAAGTAACATAAATATCCCTGTTAGACTAACTCTGAACTTTATTGAGTACCTGAAATTCTTGAACTACACTATATAGTTTTATAACAAAGTGAATAGATATATATTTGTATGCATAGACAAATTTAAAAATTAATTTCTTTTATAATTTGAAATTGCAAGACCACATGTTGTACTAACTGAAATTTTGACTGTAAATTTGATTATCAAAAGTTAGAAAAATAAAGCTTATAGATGGTTTTGATACTCATGTAACAAAACATTTGATAAATTGACTTTATGTTTTATGTGTTGTTTAAAGTTTTACTTGAAAAAATTTAACGACTCATAACTTTTATATAAGTTATTGAAAACTTTATTATTAAAGTTTTATTAGACTTTTCAATTTTTATATAAACTTTTATTAACCCTAAAATTCTAATTTTAATTTAAGTTTTTTTTAAAATAATATAATCTGTATTATACAAAATTAAAACTGATTCTTCGTAAAAGTTTTCTAGTCTACTTAAATATAATTTTTGGTAACTTGATTTAACTAAAATTAATATTTTTTTTTTCTTTTATGTAAATTTATTTAACCTCTTACTATATGACAAAAAAAAATTAATGCACAATTTTATTTAAATAAGTGTTATTTATGTAAGACAAAAGCAAACCCTAGAAGTGTTTATTATTAATACTCAACAAACAATACTTGTTGAAACTTAAAAAGTCAGGCTAGAGTAGCTTTAATAACTTCATAGAATATAAATCTGGTAACTATTATTAGAACTTCAATGAAAAGTAAGAAGTTATAAAATAATTTAAATCTTACTAAATCAATCTATTTTTACGTTTTCCTATCAAACTTTCAAATAAGTTTTTGCAATTAGAATAACTGTTATAAAATTTACCTGTAATTTTTTATGCATTTTAGTTTTTATTTTATTCTAATTTTCAACAAAATTCAGTACAAATTTCAATAAAAGCTGATTTAAGTATAAAAGTTAAATATTATAAAATGTAAATAGAGAAGATGATAAGTCTTTAACACTTTTTATGTAAAATGTTGCAAATGAATATATATTAAAGTTTTATTAGTGGAATAAAAACCTATATAACTGAACTTATTTTTATAAAGTTTAAAAATAACAAAGTTGTCAATTGGTATTTGATATAGAACTATTTTAAAATATTATAGATAGGTAAACGTATTTTTTATTGTTTTAGTTATGTGTATTTTAACTTAATTTAATTATTTAGTTTTATCTAGTTGCTTTTAAGCTATATTCTATTATGTGTAACAGGATAACAAGTTGCACTTGATTACTTTTTAGATTTGGTTCAAAGTTTTGAGCTAAAAGTTTATTCAAGCGGTTAAGAGAAAGCTCGTAATGTCAAGTTTTATACTGATGCAAGTTTAATACAGTTGAAAAATGAGAAAACAAAGTGCAGACCAGAAATTACTGATGTAATTTTGCAAAAAAAAAATAATAACGCTGCTATATAAATTAGCCACAGAAAGCATTGGGGGGGATTCTAGCCACAGCCTGCTGCAGTAAACGTTATTTTGAAGAATAGACATTTATATTGTTTTCTTTTGTTTTATAAAGTGTTTTTTTAGTGTTATTTTTATAAGTATTTCTTATCTACATTCTAAGTAATTAAATAGTATTTTTTATGTACATACTTAATGTATATTATTGCTACATTAAATCTTGTGTAAAGGTTTTGACCTTTAAAGTGTTTCCTACATTTGATGTTCTTTATATATATGTTAGTGTTTGCAATTGTGCTTCATATAAAACATGTTAACTCATGTCATGCCTGTTTTTTTTAATGAGTAGCCCTAAGTACTATTGAATATAATTATTTACTAAAGTTAAGTTTATGATCTAAAGGTACCTACATCCATAGGTTACAAATTAATAAAAAATAAAAAAGGGGATGATAAATATGCAATTTATGTACATATAAACTGTGCCATACATCTTTTTTCAGTCAACCTTTATAATTATTAAAAATTTAACTCAACATGTATACTGTAAAAAAATTAATAAGTTTTTGAAATTAGTCTTTATTATCAAAATAAAAGTCAAGTTTGTGTTATCTAAGCTGTTTTTAATACACATTTTAGTGTAATTTTTTTTTGAGATGTTGTACATTTATGTTGTATGGTTCAAAACTTTACTTAATCGAACTTAACATTTTATTAGATTGTTAAGAGTTAAAATGAAAAGAAGTGCATTCCAACAACAAGAAGTCATTTCAACTGAATACAACCAGAATGAAATTGATTTAAAAAAAATAAAGCTTGAAAAAGTATCACTACCACCAAATAGCTGTGTTGAATTTCAGACATTTTGTAAAAATTCTGCAAAGAAAAAATTACAAAGTTTCAAAAAATCTGGTAAGTAATGGTTTGAATTATTTAAAAGTGTGCGGATGACTTTTTATACTAAGTTCAACTATTTATAAATAAGAAAAAAGTATATAAATATTTAATCAATGTATCGACTCTATCATTTGATTACTATTTGAAATTTAACAAAAAAAAAAAAAAACAGTAAATACAAGTATATATATTATTAAATTCTTATTTATAAAAATTTCAAAGATAACATTTTTCAAAAATTTTTTTATTTAGATAAATATTTTAGGTTGCTAAAAAATTCTATAATCTAATTTTAGGTAAAATAAGAAATAACCGATTAAAGATGATTTCGATGGTCAAGTCTAGTTTATTGTTTTTAGATGAAGACAGTAAAAGTAAACTATGCCAAGTAATGAACAAGAAAGTAAAAATTCATAATGCTGCAACTTATTATCAGTTATCTAGACTTTTTTACTTACCAAGTCTTTATAAAAATATGGTTAGCTATATAGAACGTTGTTTCGTACTGGTAGTTGAAAGTAACAGCTTTGTAGACTTAGATTTTAATTCAATCTCAAGAATACTTACCAGTTCTAGTTTACAAATAGATTCAGAAGTTGAAGTTTACAACTCAGTGAATAAATGGTTAAGTTACAACATAGAAGAACGTAGCAAATTTGCAAAACAATTGCTATTAAAAGTTCGCCTTAATCTTTTATCAGATCACTGTTTAGAATATCTCCTAAATGAGTCTACATGTATTTCTACGAATGATGATTGTGTGGAAGTGTTTAACAACAGAAATATATATTATAAGTTAGATTTTACAGTTTGTAATAAGAGTAGATACTGTAGTCAATCAATATGCAATGTAATTATTTGTGGAGGACTTAGTTTTTCAAGAGATAAGGCCATTTGTCAAGTTAAACGGTTTGATGAAAATATCAACAAAAGACTTTCAAATCTTCCGTCAATGTTAGCAGAAAGACATAGTTCTAGAGCAATTTATCTTAAAAGAGGTATTTATGTTTTCGGTGGTTTTGATATTAATCTCAGTCGAATAAAGTCTGCTGAAAAATATTCACTAAAGAAGAAAAGATGGAGTGTAGTAACTTATATACCTGATGAACGTCAATACTTCTGTGCTTGTGCATTTATGGATAAAGTTTATATATTTGGAGGTAGTAATCCCGAACCTCCTCAAACATTAAGTTCTTGCTTTCAATTTGACACAAAACAATTAAAATGGAAAAAAGTTGCAGAAATGAACGAAATGAGAGAAAGCGCAGCTTGTGCATTATTTGAAGAAAATATTGTTGTTTCAGGTGGATATAACAACTACAATATTACAAACACAGTAGAATCGTATGATGTTTTTGCCGATACTTGGACACAAATGCCAAGTATGGTTGTAAGGAGAAGCAAACACAGTTTAGTCTGTGTTAAAAGCAAGTTATTTGCGATTGGAGGTGTAAATTTTAACACGAATTGTGAAGTTTTTGATAAAACTAGCGATATGTTTGTCACACTTATAACTCCTATATTCCATTCACCTTATTCGACAGCTGTTTCGGTTAAGAGCAAAATATTTGTTCTTCATGACTTTAGAGACCGTGTACTATGTTATGATGTTGATAATGATAATTGGTCGGAAAATTCGTGTAAAGCTCTTCAAAATATTTCTGATTACTCAGCTGTCAGAGTACCTTTACATTAAAAACTAGCATACGCAATATACTAGTAAAATGATAGTGATGCTTGAGTAAATATTGAACGCTGTGTAAATTGAAAATGATTCTTAAAAATTATTTAAGTTAAAAAATTCTAGTTATTTAGGTTTTAAATGTAAAGTTTTTTTAACTGAAATTTAAAGTTGGGATGTGTATTATTTATTGCACACTATGCTTACTTGTTTTAATTTTATGATTCGTTCTTGAATCAACATCAAATTACATGAGTTGAGTATAACTCAGTAACTGGAATATATTTTCGTAAGGTTTTTAAACGACTTTTTAGCATTTTCTTTGTCGTTCAATAAACTATATATGCTTAAAAGACGATTTAATATAATCTCAAGTTCTTCAGATTTGTTTATACACGTTTTTTGACCATTATATAACTTTTCTTTAAATGTACATGTATTTTTGATATTCGTGCACAAATATTTTCTACTTAATGATGCGTTTTAGTGTTTAATGGAAATAAATTTTTTTAGAATAGTACGTATTGTATTGTGTGAATATTTATAAATAGATTTATGTTATTTTTTAAGACGTGTTATAAAGAAAACAACTTTTGAATACTAATTATTTCATGCTGATTTATTGAAAGTATATTTATATTGTAACAGCTTAGTCATTTATATAACTTTAAATCACTTATTTCCTTATGCGTACTCTTTCGACGCAATTTTTAAGTACTTTTTTGTATTTTTTACAAATTAGTCATTTTATTTATAAAACTCTAATTTTATTTTTGTACAAACAGATTAATAATAATTGCTTTAAATTTTAAAGTTATTAGTGGTAGTTGAAGCAATCTTTGTAAATTTTTTGATTCCCTTTTGACGGCTTGATTGTTTAGAAAATAAATTTTTTAAGTATGCAGCAGGCAAAAACATATATTACTACTTTTAGTTAATTTTCATACATGTAACTTGTTTTTGATAAGTACTAAAAACTTTTAACCAGCATTTTTTTTCTAAATTTAAGAAATTTTTTACTTTATAATGTTGTTTATATATTTTTTATGATTCTAGAAAAACATTTTAAAAATTTATTATTTTAATTAAAATTCGATAACGACGTTTCTCCAAAATTGGAATCCTTAGGTCTGCAAAGTAAAATATGATGAATATGTATAACTTAATAAACAGTGTAAAATAATTAATTTAATCAGTTTATAAAATTTTTAAAAATCAATATGCAATTATTCAATGCTATAGGTCATTTGTAAACTTTTAACAATTCTTCTACTCTTTAAAATCATTGTTGATTTAAACAAAAAAAAATCATAAACAATCAAAGTACTTTATATTTACAAATAATAATATTTTCATTATAGTTTTCGATGCTTACAGCAAAAATAGCTTATACGAACTCAAATCGAAAATAGCATTTAACAAATAAAAGTACGGTAAAGGTTATTAAGAAAAAACAATTAATAAAAATACGTTAAGTTCTAAAATACAGTTTTCTAAAATGCGGGCAGGTGTAAGAAGGTTCTCATCTTTTAATTTAATTGCCTTTTTTTTTTGTTAGCCAGTGCTATTTCAAATTTCCGGGTTGCAAATTTTACAGATTTTACTTACGTTCTTTAATTTCTAAATCTTATGCATAATGCTCCATTTAAATTTGTACGTACGTTTTTGTTTTTTAATTTCCAAGTGTACAAGCGTAGAACAACTTGGTACTTATTTTTTTTTATTGTTGAAGTTGTTTTGGTCTGTGGGCAGTCTATTAATCTTTTTTTTATCGTTTTCTGTTGGTTTTTTCTCTTTTATATCAAAGTTGTCGGTCTTTTTTGTACATTTAGAATATGTACTTACTTAAACGTTATAGAAAACAACCTTAATTAGAAAAAGAATAAAAAAAATATTACTTAGGAAAGTTCAACACTACACTAAACAAAAAAAATTATTATTTAAAAACGCTCTAAAAAATCGATTGTAATATATCATTCATTACGTAATGTCAAAAAAAGATAATGATCCATTTAAAAATTTGTATTAAAAGTACTAAATACATCTTAAATAGTTATCTTTGACGCGGACTAAAACGAAAATAGTCTAACCCTTTAAGGACCTATAGATAAAAACAAAACATAATTAGCTTGTACAACATTAATTAAAATCGAAAGATTAAAAACGTAATTGATAACTACTTTAAATTTAAGTTAAACGTAGTTAAAAATACATTTTTCATTGTAAATTATTGTTCAAGAAAAAGCAGTTAGTTTTTTCTAAATTGATTATCGAAATACTTACATACATTATTAAAAACATATTGAACTTTTTGATTTACTTGTTTATTATGAATTTAAATAACAATTTTTTTAGCATTAAAAATCTTTTTTTGTCACTCAGATGAATACATAAATGTAAAAAAGGAGAACGGAACTAATTCATAAATACTATAAGTATTAATAATAAATAAATAATTATTTAATGATTTTCTATTTTTATTAGTTTGTTATTTTGTATTATTGATTTATCTATTTTGAAGTTGTAATAGTAATAAGTAGGCCAAATATGTTAAATTAAAAACAAGTTTATAGGCAAAATACCAGTGAAGTAGAGTAAAAGTAGATAAATAAACGAATTTCAATAATACATTTATATTTAAATTTAATTAATTTCCTTAATCAAATTTAATTAAAATAACAATTTAAACCGTTAGTATTGCATTAGTAAATTCATATTTCCAACTTTCGTCTAACAACATATATACGTTAAGAAAAAGCTGTTAAAAAAACCCATGAAAGATTTTAAATGGAACTTAATTTTGTTGCTTAACTAATTAAGATGACCATAACTTAAGACTTGTTGCCATCTAATTTGAAAACTTGTGTCCGAAATTTGTAAAAAACGTTCTAGCAAAATTATCAATGGTTATGAAAAATACATATTAAGCTTAATATTGTTAAAAGTTGGTTTAAGATATATATATTTTGTTAAAAACAATTATTAAAGTGCGAAGTATGACGACAAGTTTTGTTTTTTTTTTTAAAAAACTTCTACTTTTTTGTATAGATACAAATATCTTTAAATACTTATAACACAACAAAAGTTTTTTTTTTGAATACTATTTAGTCTGTAACTTAAATCGAATACTTCAAACTTTATTGATATTTAAATGTTAATAAATAAAATCTATTAATTTTAAATAATTTCAAATATTATTATTTATACTTAATTTTATAAATAGAACTATAAGTATTTTGATAGTATTTTAATAAAATATTTAACAAACTGTTTAAAAGAATTAATAAAATTTAAACGGTAAATGTACTCTATGGTACAGATCATATTATCATGTAAAGTTACCCATTCTGAAATAGTAAACAGAAAACATTATGATGTAAAATCTTATGGTATTCTATTGCTAGCAAATTATTCATGGTTATTCATTAATTCTAAACATTTAACATTTCTTCTGTTCTTGTACATATTCTTGTACTAGTTTGGTCCGAGTTTATATTAAATTGTTGCACTAATGTTGTCTGAATTTAAACAGTGGAACTTTGACTTGTCTGAGTTTGATTTGTTGCATCAAAGTTGTCCTAATTTGAACAATGGGAATTTGACTTGTCCGTGTTTAAATTGTTACCTATAAGTTCTCCAAGTTAGAAATTTTAGATTTTAAATTGTCAAAAATTAAATTTTCGCATTTAAGTAGTCCGAATTTGAATTGTCCGAGTTTAAATAATGGAGTTATCCGAATTCGATTTGTTGGAGTTTGAAAAGGAACTTATTGACTAACGGTCAAACATGAACATTAGGTGAAACTATTAAAGAGAAAAATAAGAATAGTTTTGTTTTCTCACGTACAAATACGTGTATATGTTTTAATAATAACTTGTATTTTTTTACTTATTCAATTATAAGACTTAACTCATGATAATCAACTATCTATAGTTATTTTAAAGGTTACAAACATAGGTTATGATTGGTAATTTTAATGTAAAAATTAATAGTTAAAAATGTTAGCGTGGTTTTGTATTTGAAAATTCATGTTGTAAATCACCAAAACAACAATCACAGTTCGCAATCATTCATTAATACATTTGAAAATATAATTAAAAAAACTATCATTGAATGATTTGTATATTTTGTCAGAATTTTTGTTTTAGAATAACCAAAGAGCATTCAAACTGTTTACTAAAAAGTGCAGCTCTTGCTTAATATTATTACATTTCAGGTTTATTAATTTTTCTTTACCTTGTTTTTTTTGAAGTAAAGTCTTAATAAGTTAGTTTTTGTTAAATATGATTGTTTGAAACATTTTTTTATATTTTAATTTGTATCACACGCTTGATAATGTTAGTCTAAGTAGAAAATTAAGCATCTTCAACCGCTACAGATATACGTAGTAATTTTTGTTATGACGTTTTTTATTGTTAATATCTAAAAAGGAATAATTTATTAAGTTATTTTGCTATTTATTTTGATATCAGATAGATGTTTCGTCACTTTTAAGTACGAAATATCTACAATGGTGTTTATTAGTGTTGTAAGTACTCTTAAAGCGTCTGTAGTTAAATTAATTTAATAAACAATAAATAATTATATCAGTCTTAGTGTATAAATACGGAGTTTTTTTTTTATTCTTCAAAGTAAATTACATTTTATTCAAATCCAATATATGGTTCTTAACTGAGCACAATATCAAAACAAACATATTAAAACTTACACCTTTTTATTCAAAATACATAGAATGACGATTTAAAATTTAAAAAGGCATTTAAACAAAGTTAAAATAGCTGCAAATAGCTAAGAAGTAACAGTTTGTAAAAAAACACATGCTTTAATTGACAAGAAACCAAATATAGTATCAATAATGAAAAGCTGACATAACGAAAGAATAGTATAAAATTGACGCTTCAGAGTCGGCACATTCTGCTTTTCTTCCGTTTTTTGTTGGCAACTTTTACCATGACTTCTTGGCGTGACTTTTTTCCTACAAGACTTTATTCATTTAAAGCAGCCTTAGACAAATTGCTTTGATAAATATCGTTGTTCTATCCTAAAACATTAGCGAAACCAACGAAACTTTTGCTTAGTTCCTTCGACTCGAAACAAGCTGTATCAAACACTTGAGATTGTGAATATAGAAATAACTCATCAAACTTTTGAACTAATATTTTTTCCAGACTCTTTTGTTCTTTAGTGTTGAGCTCTTTACAAAACTGCATGAAAATTTTTATTACGGGAGATTGGTAGTTGTAACATGTAGGCCAGTACTTTATTATTTTTGAAACTATTTGAACTCGCTGGAACTTGAAAATACTAAAAGTTATTTCAAAAACTTCTAATAATAACGAAAATGCTTTCTTTTCCTCTGTGCTCTCAATCCAAGTTTTCAACTGAAATTCTCTGTACAAATTAACAATGTAGTAAATGAATCTCTCTGAACCTTTAGATTTTCCTAAAAAATACTTTCCATCGGATAGAATTTTTAATCTGTTTTTGAGATCCAACAAACCGATTTCAAAACTATCTATACGTTGATTGTTATTTTTCCAAAAACTTTCCAATTTTAAAGTATCATTAAACTCAACGATGTTATTTAATAAAAATGTTTTAAAACCTTTTTCTGACAGCTCGCTACCGAGTTCTTCATCTTTTAAAATCGACCTCCAAAGCATTATTCGAAAGGCGAAACCCACATCTTTGTCGGACGCTATAATTGTCATGTATTGTGAACTAATATTCTCTACAATTTTAGTGAATGGACGAATGTTCAAAGCAGCAAAAGTAATGGATACAATAAAACCACAATAATATTTGTTTGTCTCAATGTTCAATTCAGCTCTACTTTCTAATAGCTTTCCTGGTAGAAAAAGACTGAAAACATCAGCAGATCTTAAATCGTTTTGATTCAGTTTGATATCCATACAGCTTTCTATGTCCCTGGCTATTTCCTTGTAAGACTTCATATTGAACCAAGTTCTGATTTCTTGTTCAGAAAGGTTTTTTCGTACAACTTTCATTTTATTATTTTATTTTATATACTGAAAAAAATGGTGTGATAATAAATAGAAAAAAGTTTGAATATAATTTATAATGAATTTATAGGAAATACTGAAGTTTTATTTACAATTTTAAGATACAAAAGATATTTTTATGTATTGACACAAATAAATAATAAAATTTAAATAAAAATCGTTTTTATATTTTTATTAACAACAAAAGCTTGTGATCTGATACTTTTGTTTTAATAGTTCAATATACAGAATTCGTAATTTATTTATACAAATGAATTTTCCGCAGACTTTTCAATCCTTGTAGAAAAAACATTAAGCATTTTAAGGTTATAGTATAATGTAAAAGCACACTTAATACCGTAATTTAATTTAAACTTACTTTAGAATTAAATGATACTTAAAGATATTCCATACTACTTATGAACTAGTCATGACTTTTAGGTTTTTTTTTATATAAAAGAACATATCAAATATTAAATAGTAAAGAGACACCGTATTTTAGAAAATTTATTAAATGGTATCAATTTCTTGTGAACTAAAACTCAAGAATAAATCTTACAGGAATATATTATAACAATGTATATTTTAACAAACAATTAGCTACTTGAATCAAAATAATAAATGTTTAAAAAGTAATGTTCATTAAACAATAAGAAATCAAATAACTACAGTTCGGTAACACCATCTAGAATCTGTTGACCGAACAATCACTTCAATCACACTGTGGCTAGTTTATATAGCTATATCATTAAAATGTAGACTTGTTTAGAAACAACTTGCTTTCTGGTTGACTGATTTTATATTATTTGATGAATAGCTAAATGGCACAGCAGTGGAACTGATATTCCTTCAAAGTTCCTCTTCCTGCAATTTTCAAAGAGAGTCTCCTTCTACTCTCTCGTTTCGCTTTTTGTTCGAAGAGTATCTCATTTCATCCTTCTTCTTCCTATTTGCTACGATAAAGGCGAGGAAAAGTAATTTTGGTTTGACTGTCTGGCTTCCCCTAGTTCTTTAAAGTAACAGCAGAAAATAATACAAAAATTTAGTCTTAAAGATATTTAAGTAGGAAACATTAAAGTAGAGAGTTTAAGAAAATAAAATGTTTTCAAAACATGGTTTTAAAGCTTTTACATAAAAATATTTATATTACTTAAAGTTTTATATAAGCCATTTCATAATATTTTCCAGAATAAATTTTCTTTAACTACGCAAAGTTATAACACCAACATTGTATTAAAAACAGAATTTTAAACTAAAATATTTTTTAAATTTCATTCCTATGCAGTACCTATGATCCAATTCCTACAAATTTTTAGCATGTTACTGGTCATTGCTGTTTTAGTTACTAATAAAAATTATTTTGTAATTTTATTTGACTTCTTAACTTAAAACTTGTCTGTTCTATTTTGACTTTAGGGATTTAGATTTTGTCAGTTCTATTGTGACTTTATGGATAATAAAAATTGCCAGTGCTTTTTTGACTTTGTTGGCTTAGAATTGGTAGTACTCTTTCCTTTTTCTGGACTGAAAATTGTCTGTTGACTTATGAACTTGAAATTTGTTTGTTCTATAGTGACATGGTGGATTTACACTGGTACAATTTTTTTTTTTATGTTTAAATTTTAACATCCTGTGGTATTTTTTCAAATAATCCCTTATTGTTTGGTGGTTTTTTGTCTTTCTGGTTAAACCTCAAGGGCTTTTAAATAAGCTAACAGTTAATGTGAGTATTGCTTCTTAAACACTCACTAAGTGCAAGCATCACTATAGAATTTCTCTAAAACTTCTGTTAAATAAAAAGCATTATGAAATAAAAGTGTTTAGACGTATAACAATGTAAAATAAAAATGTGTGGACACAGACTTAAAAATAGAGGTTGTACAAACAAGTAATTTCTTTTCTAAAAACCGTTTGACTAGTGATTATATACCTGGAGGAAGTATGTAGGTTTATAGTGTAGTGTACAACCTTATTTAATTATGACCAGAGAATTACTGTATGCTGTTTTCATGGTTGCCACAGATCAAGCTGAGAAAAATGTTCTGATTTTTTCCTGTAAGTAATAAAAAATATTTAAAAAGTAATGTACAGTAAACAATAGAAAATCAAATAACTACAGTTCGGTAACACCATCTAGAGTTTTTTGACCGAACAATCACTTCAATCACACTGTGGCTAGTTTATATAGCTATATTTTTTAAATGTCAACTTGTTTAGAAACAACTTGCTTTCTGGTTGACTGATTTTGTATTATTAGATGAATAGCTAAATGGCACAGCAGTGGAACTGATATTCCTTCAAAGTTCCTCTTCCTGTAATTTTCAAAGAGAGTCTCCTTCTACCCTCTCCCTCCGCTTTTTTTATTCGAAGAGAGTCTCATTTCACCTTTCTTCTTCCTATTTGCTACGATGAAGGCGAGGAAAAGTATTTTTTGTTTTGACTGTCTGGCTTCCCCTAGTTCTTTAAAGTAACAGCAGAAAATAATATATAATTTTAGTCTTAAAGCTAGTTAAGTAGGAAATATTTAAGTAGAGAGTAGAAAGAAAATAAAATGTTTTCAAAATATGGTTTTAAAGCTTTTACATTAAAAAAACTTATATTACTTAAAATTTTATATAAGCATTGTATTAACATTGTATTAAAAACAAAATTTTAAATTAATAATATTATTAAAATTTCATGCCTATGCAGTCCCTATTATCCAATTCCTACAAAATTTCAGCATGTTACTTGTCATTGCTGTTTTAGTTACTATTAAAAATTATTCTATAATTATATTTGAATTGTTCACTTGAAACTTGTCTGTTCTATTTTGACTTTGAGGATTTAGATAATCTAAGTTCTACTGTGACTTTGTGGAAAATAAAAATTGTCAGTGCTTTGTTGACTTAGAATTGGTAGTACTCTTTTCTTTTTGTGGGCTGAAAATTGTATTTTGACTTTATGAACTTGAAATTTTTTTGTTCTATAGTGACATATGGATTTACACTGGTAAAAAATCATTTTATGTTTAAATTTTAACACCCTGTAGTATTCTCTTAAATGATCCCTTATTGTTTGATGTTTTTTTGTCTTTCTGGTTAAACCTGAAGGGATTTTGAAAGAGCAAATAACTAATATGAGTATTGCCTCCTAAATACTCACTAAGTGCAAGCATCACTATAGAATTTCTCTAAAACTTCTGTTAAATAAAAAGCATTATGAAATAAAAGTGTTTAGACATATAACAATGTAAGATGAAAGTGTGTAAACACAGTCTTAAAAATAGAGATTGTACAAACAAGTATTTTTTTTTCTAAAAAATGTTCGACTAGTGATTCTATACCTGGAGGAAGCCATGTAGGTTTATAGTGTAGTGTACGACCTTATTTAATTATGACCTTAGAATTACTGTATGCTACTTTCATGGTTGCCACTGATCAAGCTGAGAAAATTTCCTGACTTTTTACCAAAATTTACCTGACTTTTCTAAAACAAACTCTTAATTTAAACTTATTCACGAATACATAATCTAACACTTTAAACTATTTAAAACTTTCAACCTAATTTTAATACAGGTTAAAACAACAATTTTTTTTTACTAAATTCAATCATCAAACTTCCATTACACCACTTGAACCATCTGTGTATGATTGATGTATTTGCAATAAACAGCTCTATCAGCAAAAAACTTGTATTATTACCTTATAAACAGATCTTGTCTGAAAAAAGACAACTTTTTTACAATTCCTAGCATAAGTTTTACTTATATAAATTGTTTTCTTGTTTAACAAAATACTACCCGAACTAATTAATATAAAATCTATAACCTAAAATTCAATTAAAAATTAATATACTTAAGTTACTGTAAAAAAGTACATAAAAATGCAAACTGTATAACTGTTGTATAAAATATTATCTTATCATTAAGTAATATTTGTAACAAACAAATATATTCTTATATATTTTGAAAATTTTAAGTTTTTCTACAAAAAAAAAACAAATAACAAGTAAACTTAATCTTGTCATACACTTCTCTTATAACTTATTTTATAAATTTACCAACTTTGAAAAAATTATAAAAGGTAAATTATACACATTAGTTTGATACATAAAATATTAAACTAACTGCTTAATTATAAAGAACTCAATTATTTCATTAAACAAAAAAACACTTTGTTATGCTGATTTTAACGTTTGTGTATATATCACAGTTTCACTATGGAAGTGTCCTTGCTAAGATCAACAATACTTAAAAGCATACAAAAACTGCTTGTTTAAGTAGGGTACTTGTTCAATATCTTAATAGAAAAGTTTTGCAGTTTTATGAAGGATATTTTACTAGTTTTTACCATATGAAGGCTTTCTGAAATAAGGAATTTTATAAATTTAATTTGAAAAAGTCTGACTTATAATTAAATTTTATCAAATTGCTGACTTTTTTCATTTTTCTGACTTTTCCTGACCATGTGGCAACCCTGTGTTTTAGTCTACTTTAAATAAATCAAACTAGACAGCTCCAACAATGTATATTTTATATAAAAAACCATAAAACAGTATTATAAAAACTCTACTTTAGAAACATAAATAAGTTTTATAAGCCAAATGTAAATAAGATTATAAAATATTAGATATATTTTATTAAGACAAGTATGTACACAATATATAGTTACTTAAGATCTTAACGCATAAGATTGAGTCAACTTTTTATCTTAATATTTAACAGTCTCAAAGTAATTTAAAAAGTTTAAAAATTCTAATTTATACGAAAAAATTATTTTAACACAAAAATTAAACCATACAATGCTGCAAAATCAAAATAACTTAAATTTTCTAAACATCAATTTTAATTATATGTGAGTCCTTTTTTGATGTGACGGAAATTCCCCAATATTTGCTGAGTCAGCATATAAAAATTGAAAAATTTTAGGTGTTAGTTAGATTTTAGTATGTTTGTGTAAGATGGGTTAGGTTTAAGGGTATAAATAAAAAAATATATTTTGGGTAATGGGGGTTAAGCTAAGGTTAAACGTATAAAAATTAGGAAAATTAAAAAAAAATTAATTGATGATTTAGAAAATATTGGGAGAAACACCTTTGCTTTAAAATCGGACCCAGTATATGTAAGTACATTTTGGACTTCAAATATTTATCAAAATGTGGAGGGTAAAACTTACTTTAAAAATAAGAAAATCAGTGTAAAGAAAAAAAAAATATCTACAGTAATATAAATTAATAAATAAGGTTATAAATTCAAAAAACTAATTATTAAAAAATATATATTTAAATGAAATTAGAGAGTAAGTAACATTTGATTATAGAAAATGTAACATTTAACTTTTTGATAATTTTAAATTTATTTTATTATAAAAGTTAAAGTAAGTATTTGTCTCTATATCAGTTTACATATTGTTTTTAGAAAAAAAAAATTTAATGTTATCACAGTCTAAAACAGATTTTCCATTTGGTTTTAAAACATATTTAACAAAACCAACTGTTAATTTTTTACCTTTTTTAAAATTTTATTTTGAGAAATCTTAATGTTATACTGTTGTCACTTGTAATTACTTAATTTCTAATACTATCACAATATATACATAATTGCTCCATGTAACTACTAAAAAATATAAGTTTAGTGTTATTTTTAATAGGTTTATTTCTTAATATTTCTGTTTAAAAAAGCTTATATGCCCAAAAACCGTTAATTGAGTTACACTTGTATTAAAGTTTTATTTTATATTAAGTTCTTTATTTCCTGAAATAGTAACTAAAGTCTGTTAAAAAATTTCTCAATAGAAGTTCAAGTGAGTCTAAAACTTTTTTTCAAATTGTTAATAACTAAAACATCTAAAGTTCAAGTATGTGACAAAAACTAAGATTACTGGCACTCTCAAGTTTATTTAAAACTAAAACCTTAAAAGCGCTGTTTTACTCAAGCTTAGTTAATTTTAAACTAGTATTTTCCAAAGTGGGCCAAGTGGTACTTTTGGGACATGGCAGATATTTTGCGGGCAATGAGCAGCAAAGGAGACACAAGGGGCCATGGGGTCATAATTTTTAATTTACACAAGATATTCCTGAGTTTATGATGAAGAGCAAAAAAGGGGTCTTATGTGTTTTTTGGTAGTTTTTAAGTAACCTTACTGAAGG
This sequence comes from Thalia democratica, assembly GCF_965202585.1. Lineage (NCBI taxonomy): Eukaryota > Metazoa > Chordata > Thaliacea > Salpida > Salpidae > Thalia > Thalia democratica. The sequence continues at coordinate 64,358,799 of NC_139171.1, forward strand.
GGGCCATGGCTTTCTTAATTTTTTAAAGGGGCCATGTGAAAAAACTTCGTGAAACTCTGATTTGAATTCTATGGCTTACTCAAGCTTGATTGAAACTAAAACCTTCTGTATACTTAAGCTAAGCCAAAACGGGTATGCTCAAAACTGACTAAAAAAACCTCTGTTATACTCAATAAAAATCTTAATAAAACTAAAAACTCTACTATACTCAAATATGTCTTAAGCTAAAACTTCTAGTAAAGTTAACTTGGCTTAGATTAAAATATTTGTATTATCAAGGTAAACTATCTTAAATATTTAAATACAAACGTGTTTCTGATTAAAACATTATTTAATAAACAAATCAAATAAAATCTTTACAAGGATATGAAATACTTCAACAAAATAAATAATTAAGTTAGAAGTACGTATAATATTTTTTAAAATTTTATTTTTTTTTTATGATCAAAAAATAATCTCATAAGATTCTGACTTTAGTAATTTAGCAATTTAACTAAATTTAATAATTAAACAAAAAAAAGTCGCTAAAACAAGTAATTGTAATTAATTATTTAAAAAAAAACAAAGCTTTATAGTTTATTTATTGTTACTTTAACTAAAAATTAAATTTTAAGCTACTTTATTTTTCTGTTGAAAATATGAAGAATAATTTTTAGAATATTCTATGGTGTCCAGACAAAAGTCTCCATGGTTGCATTTAGTTAAAGGCTTAAGTTCTTGAATCACATTGAAAGCAATAAGTTGTTGTAAACTAGCTGACGTCACAGAAAACAAATATTTATACTTATTGTAGTCTAGTAAGCATTATTTTTAGATAATTTTTAGTTTAGTTGTGAAAGTACTATTTTATTATAATTAATACAAAGCATTAACTTGGTCTTCAAACTTATTAAGTAGGAATCATTTAAGTAGATAGTTGTTAATTTTTATTATTAAATATGGTTTTAAAACTCTTAGTTTTAACACTTAACTGGTATTAAAATTTTTATATTGCAAAATGAAAAAAAAATACTTATCAAAAATACTGTGTAAATTACTTTAATATATCATAAAGGAATAGACAGTTTCTCTGCTATTCCATTTAGTTGAACATCAAAAGTTATAAAACCAGTCAACCGATTAGTAAATTTTAATTTTTTACAAATAGCTATGTAAACAAGCCACAGAGTGATTGCAGTGAGTTATAGTCAAGTTTTTTCAGATTTACTTCCAGAATTGTACTTAACTAGTATTTTATTTGTTAAGTGCAATATTTTGTTAAGTAATTTATAGTACTTATGTGTCTGTACGTTTAATTTCAGTTTAATTATACAATCAAAAAGTATATTCCTGTTAGATTTAATTCTAGTGTAAAATTTTTGACCACATTTAAAGTATTTTATATAGTACAATGTACATGGTATTTTATATTAATTAGTGTTTGGAATTGTTCTTTAACACAATATGTTCATTCATCTGTCATGCCTAGTTTTTATAGAATAAATTTAGTATTATAAAAGTTATTTCAGTTTAAGTTAGTCATGATTTCCAGTGTTGGTGTAAAATGTACAAGTACCTTACAATTTTGTTATTTAGGAAACATATGTAGTTTAAAATTGGCGTCCTCAAGGTAATTAATCACCAACCTGCTAGGTAACAGTGAAAGTATATTATCCAAAAATTTTCACTTGTAAATTACTTTTAGATTTTAAGGTAATTTTTATCAAACTTTTATTTCACATTACTATGTTTTTGTCATACTAATTTAAATAGTGTGTTTTATATAATAGTAAAATTAAAATTACACTAAAGCTTGAATTTAAATTTTAAGGAGCAATACTCAGATATAATATCTTTCTTTTTGAAAGCCATTTAGGTCTAACCCAGGGGTCGGCAGGCAGTTGGTGGTCGCGGGCCAAATTTCAAGTTGACAAAGTCTTCGCGGGCCGCAGTTTTAGTTTTGGTGACATTTGAATAATCTTTTGGTTTTAGTTTTAGTCACACTAGAGAAAAGTTTTACTTTTATTCACCTTATCATTTTAAATGACTTTTAGCTATACATAAAATGACTATTTAAATTAAATAGAATAAAATTAGAATAAAATTTACATTGACTAATATACTTAAGTGTTAATAAACTATGTACTTTCATAAGCACTTAATATGTAAAATTTAATACTTTTGTAATTTTACATACAATTTAACTCTCTGCAAAAAACAAACTTGAAAGACAATTTATTAGTTACTTTTATATATTTGTTATATTATCAACCCTTTTTTTTATATTTCTAAGAATATTAACTTCAAAAAAAAGTTTTTGCGTGTTAGATAGCTTACATTCATTAAAAAAATTTGTAATAACTTAATTTAATAAAACTAATACCTGTTTGTATTAAAGAAAGCTAGAACAAATTCTTTAACATAATTAATTCTCGAATACTTAAATAAAATATCTTATTAGTAACTAGTCTTTTACATGTTTGTCACTTAAAAGGCAAAAATGTCTGAGTTTTATCAAACCAACCCAAGTTCATTAAAAGTTTAAAAAGCTAGTAAATCGTTAAAAACCAAGCTTAAGTACCTAGTAAAAATATCATCATCATTAAAAAGTACACAAAGTGTAAAAAAACAAGAAAAAATTACAATTAGTAAACTACACTACAGTCATAAAAACTATTCTGGAATTCTAAGGTTTATTTAAAGTGTTTGAAATAAAAGTTTCACACACATCTGAGTTTTCAAGCTTTTAAAATAGCCTGGTTGTGTAGCAACCCAGTTAAACGAAAGTTAACAACATAAAGAAATAAAGAAACTTATTAACAGTAAACAAATTACATGCCAAAAAAATATAAGTCAGCTGAAATGAACAATTAACTTTCTTAAATATTTTTAAGAAAAGTATAAAACTTTATTGAGTCATTGGCGAAGGGAAAAACTTATTTTTTATTAAGCATTACAGCAATTCTTTATCTGCAATAAGAATATTGCATCAAAAAATATTAGTTGTAAAATAAAAGACGAGCAACAAAAATAAAAAAACGTTAGTTAAAGTTATTGCGACAAACGATTAAAAAAAACAAATCACCAAAGTCAGTTCCAACAAAACACATGATTATATTCAGTAACTACAGAATTATCAGAAAAAAGTTGTTAAGGCAAGTTATAAAGTAGCAAAATTTATTATTTAAAATGAGATACCGTTTATAATTGAAAACTTTTTTAAAGAATTTTTGTTGGCAGTAATAAAAATCTTTTGTTTATTTCTTCAATGACAACAAAAACTCCTATTTAGGAAATGCATTATGGTTATAAAGTCGCATAAATCAAATTATGACTTTAATCAATATGTTAACATAAGAGCACTGATAGAAAAACTATTGCTCATCTGAGAATTTTTATTAGAGATGTTTTTTTAACTTTGACATTTTAGTATAATTTCTTGGTTTAGTTCAAACACGAAGCACAACAATCGGTGAAATTTTACAAGTAAAGGTGCAATGCACCAAAAGTTTTTAGAAGTACAGTTCCTTCTTTTATTTTTAGTATAAAGTTTAATTAAAGTTTAAAAAGTGTCTTATATAGAGTATTAATATTAAAAAACACTGTTAAGCTACTTTAATATATTTTTTAATAAAGAAATGTTTATTGGCTAAATTTTTTGTGTCTAATCGAAATTTCACTACTTTACATGTAAAAATTGTTTGAGATTCCAGGCTTTTTCAAAAATTCTCAAATTTAAGTTTTTTTCCAAAATTTTTAAGCATAAATTTTCAAGTTCAAAGCTTTTCCGAGATTCATGTTTTTTGGTAACACTGATTGTTCACAGTTAAATGTACACAATAATATACACAAAATAATATTCTGAATTATATCAGCTGCAAGTCTTTAAATTTAACATATATCATAACTGAAACTAACTAACACTTTGGGTTGAGCAAAACTTACATCATAATTTTAATTTGCCACTCTTTCAAGGAAAAAAGCCAGCCTGAATTAACAAAAACATTCCTGTTATATTTTTGTATACAAAAAACAATTCTAGCAAAAAACTTATAAAATGACTTACTTGGCCTGAGACTTGAAGTCTTCAAATTGTGATAGTCTGAGTGTGTGTCAATGTTTATAAACCATCCCTAAGTCTAGTTTATATTAAATAGGTAGCTCCAAAAAACAGCAAATGTATGTATTTATATGCAAAGCATAAAAGTTAACTTAGTTTGACAAAATCAATGCTTGAAAAATGAAAATGTGTACCTAACAAAAACTATATTAGTTTATGTCATATATAAGTGTGTCTGTACAAATTTAGATATTACATATAGAAAAAATAAACTTAGAAAATTATGCATAAACTAAAGTTAAACTAACTAAAGTATTTTATGAAAAGTGGTTTAAAATATGCGCATCTTTTTTAAGTTGGTGTGCATATAAATTAATTTAAGTGCAAAGAAAACTTCTAAAAAATTAAAATGTGTTTTTTTACTTATTACTATGTTATTTTAAATGTTTTTACATTAAAACATAACATTTTCAAATAAAAAATATATAAAGGAAACATAGGTTTAAGAAAAAATGAAAATAATATCTAAGTTTATTGCAGATAAAGAAATGACAAGAAAGATTAACAAATAGGTATAATATAACTAACTTATTAAGTTCAAGCATTCTTTATTCAGATAATTACTTGCTGTTGTAAAAAATAAGTTATTATGATACTTAGATATATATCCTGTTAGAATGCTAATCTGTCTTTTTCACATTTTTAAACTAAAGCAGTAACTTCTTCTAATTATTTTTAAATGTTATACAAAGACTTAAAACCAAACTAATCAAGTTAAATCGAATTACCGAAAAAAATTTTACTTGAAATATGTTTTTGCTCAGCGGGCCACTTTTACATGCTCGCGGGCCACAAAATTTTCTTTCGCGGGCCGCATTCCATTCAAAAAAATAACGTGCTCGCGGGCCGCAGATTTACCCTTCGCGGGCCGCAATTGGCCCGCGGGCCGCAGTTTGCCGACCCCTGGTCTAACCAGAAATAAAACTTGGGTGGGAAAAACCACCAGACAATAAGGGGTCATATTGGTAAAAATGCCATAGGGGGATTTAAAAGTCCACAAAGTCACAATAGAACTTACTAATTTAAGTTCTGAAATTCAAAGTAAAACCAATAAACTTTAAGTCCAAAAAGTTACAACAGAACTGAAAATTTTAAGTCAAAAATTCACAAAAGAACTAAAAGTATAATTCCACAAAGTCACTTTAAAACTGATATAAGTTTAAATAAGTGACAAAAGTATTGGTAATGTATGAATACAAATAAGTTACAAATAGTGGTGATCAATTTTTAGTCACAGTGAGTAAAATTAAAATAATGTAAGGTACTAAATCTAAATAGCATAAACGAAAAAGATTGTTTTTATTAATAACTAAGACAGCAAAGACAAGTAACATGATGAAAATTTCTAGGATTTTGTATTAAAGGGGTTTGCATAGATATGACAAATGTGTGATATTTTTATTTGAAAAGATGTTTCAAACTTAATATTGATGTTATTTTTTGCCTAGTTATTGAAAATAGGGGACGAAATTGTATGATGCCACAAGTTGCACAAAGATACTTTTGCAGGTAGACACTTATGCATAAAGAGATAAAGTTGCACGAAGACAATTTTGCACAAGAGGAGATTTTTGCTAAGAGACATTTTTGCACGGGTTGAACCTATTACTTTATATTTTATCATTTTTTTCATTTTTTTATTTCTTCTATCACTATTACCCCTAACCCTTACCCTCGGTCAGTAACTCATCTTTTTTTATAAAATAGTTTTTTCTAATTTTAATTTTCATAAGTTTTTCTTAATAACAATTTGTATTTGATATTTAAATATTTTTATTTTTACTATAATTATTACCCCTAACCCTTACTCTTGATCCGTAACTCATTTTATATATTTTAATTATTTTTATTTATTATTCCTCTAAAAATTATTAGGCAAAAGAAAAAGCGGTTATGAGCAGTATTTTATTTTAGATCTTAAAAGTAATTTACAGCAGTTTTTATTTGTAAATACTATTTTTAAGATAAGCTTACATATTTTGTAAGTTCTTGCAGTGGATTATATTTTAAGCGTCACACTTAAAACATTAACATATTTTTTATAAATTAGTTATTGTCATTATGTAATAAACAAAATTTAAATAGTTTATTCGGCATCTGTTTTGATGTCAGATAGATTTTTCCTTTTTAAATATCTGCAGTAGTCTTTTTTAATATTGTAATTACTCGTACAGCATCTGTAGATATAAATGTCAAATCAATTCCTAGTGCATGAATAGAGAAGTTTTTTTAAATATCTTATCTTGACTCAGTTTTACATCCAAAATTGTCACTCCTTACTTTCTAGCTTCAAATGATACAAAATAAAACATGTTTTTTAAAACAGTTTTACATTATTATAGTTCTTATTAGAGTTCCTAATGAGTTCAAATTTACGAGTGTGAAGTTAGCTTGAATAAATTTTCTTTAAAATGTCCAAACTTTAAATCAAATTAATTTCCTTATCTTAATAGCTAAATAAGAACTTTTTTTTTTTATTTTAGATAGCGGTCCTTTGTATTTAACTTAATAAAAATTCATTAGATTGGGCCTTGACTTTAAATATGGGGCTACTTAAAAAATTTTTATTAATTTTTACTTAGCTCGAATTTAAAAAAAATAATAACAAAATTGATTTTTTTTTTAATATTCATATTTATTAGTTAATAAATTCTGTACAACACTTTTTTTTACAACTGTTATTTTTTTGTACTATTTAGCCTTCGTCTAGAATTCCTAATTCCGAAAAAAGGCCAAACAGTACGAAATATGAGTTTTGTTATCGATTTCTACTTAGCTCAAATTAAAAACAAAAAAAAATTACATTAATTTGTTTTAGTATTTATACGTGAATAATGTTATACAATTTTTTTTTTCAGTTGTTAATATTTGTTTTATTTGGCCTTATTTCGGATTTAGGAAATCCAGAGTAAGGTTAAATAGTACAAAATATTAACAGTTAAAAAAAAATTGTTGTACAGAATTTATTTAATTATAAATATGAATAATAAAAGAAAAAAAAAATATTCTTTTTTTTCTAATTCGATTCAAGTAAAAATAGTTAAAAACCTCATTTTTTCTAAGGAACCCCACATTATAAGTCAAGCCCAAATCTAATAGATTTTTTGTATATTAAAGACAAAGGACCGCTATCTAAAATAAAAAAAAAGTTTTTATTAAGCTTTTATGATAAGAAAAATAATTGGATCTAAAGTTCAGACATTTATTTCAATTCTTGAAAAATGTTACGAAGCTAACTTCACACTCATTTCAAATTTATACTTATTTAGAATCACTTAACACAACTTAAATGGTGTTATAATTCTATATCCAAAAATAACAAAAACTTATTAATAAAAAATATTGTCAAAATTACTTTATTATGTCTTAACGTAATACCCAGTTTCTCTGCTGTACTATTTAGTTGAACATCAAATGTTATAAAATCAGTCAACCGAAAAGAAAGTTTACATTTTTTTCATGTAGCTACGTAAACTAACCACAGTGAGTTCTTTATAGATGTAGTTCCAGATTTGTACTTCTTCATTATTATATTAATTATAAATAAAAGTTTTTTTAAAAGCAATGTTTAGTACTTATGTGTTTGTATGTTTGATTTTAATTTAATTATACAATCAAAAAGTGTATTCATGTTAGATTTAATTCTAGTGTAAAACTTTAGACCACATTTAAAGTGTTTTGTATAGTTTAATGTACATTGTATTTTATATTTATTAGTGTTTGAAACTGTTCTTTAACACAATCTGATTATTCATCTGTCATGCCAAGTTTTATAGAATAAATTTAGTATTGTAAAGTTAGCTTAGTTTAAGTTAGTCATGGTTTCCAGTGTTGGTGTAAAATATACAAGTATCTTACAATTTTGTTGTTCAGGAAACATATGTAGTTGATAATTGGCGTCCTAGAGATAAAAAATCATTACTTTGTTAGGTAACAGTGAAAATTTATTATCCAAACATTTTTACTTGTATATTACTTTTTGATTTTAAGGTAATTTTTGTCTCACATACCTATGTTTATGTCATTTTAACTTAAAAAAGTGTATTCTATTTACATAAATTTTAAAAGTTTTACAATAAAACTTGAATTTAAATTTTAAGAAGCAATACTGAGAATTGACATCTGGCTCTTTTAAAAGCCATTTAGGTCTAACCAGAAAGAAAACTGGGGTGGAAAAAACCACCAGGCATCAAGGGGTTATATTAGTAAAAATGCCATAGGGGGATTTAAATTTCCACAAGATCACAATAGAAATTATTAATTCAAGTGTAAAAGTCAAAGTAGAACAGACAAACTTAATTTCCAAAAAGTCACAAAAGAATTGACAAATTTTAAGTCCAAAAACGTCACGAAATAACCGACAAAATTCAAGTCCAAAAGTTCACAACTAAACTGAAAATATTTAGTCCACAAAGTCACTATAAAAGTAATATAAGTTTAAATAAATGATAAAAGTATAGATAATGTATGAATACAAATAAGTCACAAATAGTGGTAACCAAGTTTTATCCACAGTGCGTCAAGTTTAGATGTTAGACACTTAATCTAAATAGCATAATAGAAAAAAACAATATTTATTAATAACTGAGACAGCAAAGACCAGTATCATGCTAATAATTTGTATCATAGGGGTTTGCATAGACATGACAGCTGAGTAATAGTTTTAATAGAAAAGTTGTTTCAATTTTAATGTTAATATTATTTTTGCCTAGTTATTGGAAACTTTTGCTATTTAAATATTATAACAAAGCTTTTAGAGAATTCTAACTCAAAACATTTTTTAATTGTGAGACATTTAAAACCTATTTTTGAAAACTATTTTTATTATTACTGTCTATTTAAACTGTCCTATTTTAAATAAAATTAATGCTTTGTTTTTTTTTTATGCTGTTACTTAAAAGAATTGGGGAAAATCGCACTAATTGACATAGAAGTTACTTTAATTCACAACTTTTCTTACTAATAGACAAGTAAGTTGATATTCTCTTCAAACAAAAAGAGAGAGGAAGGGTCAGGTTAGATTGTTTTTGAAAATGGCAGGAAGAGGAAGTGTAATGGAATACTACTTTTACTAATGTTCCATTTAGTTGATGATGTTATAAAATCAGTCGAAAAAAAAGCAACTTGATCTGTAGAAAGTTTACAACTTGTAAAGTTTACAACTTAAATTATATTCCTTTTACAATTAATTTTTTGTGTTACAGTTTTGACCACATATTTTTAGAATTAGTTTCTGGAGTAAATTTGTAGAAACTAAGAAATTTTCAGACTTTTTTATGTATTTGTTTGTAATAAGCTGGGCAAAAAGTTAATAATTTATAAATATTTATTTGTTTTGTGTGTTAAAAGGATAGAGTTACTATTTTAATAGTTTTTCTTATGTTAATATGTAAATAATAAATAGTTATATTTATGAAAGCTTTTATACATTTTTTATAGATACAGATAAAAATAAAAATTTATCAATATAGTGTAGAATTGAATATAGCTTAGTATTTGTATCAAGCTAATAAATATGTTTTGTATTTTAATTTAATTCAATTTCCTATTTTTTCTTACTTAAAGCTTGTTAAGTATTTGAAATTTGACAGTAAACTTGATTATAAACAAACTTAAAAAAAATTATATAATTGATTTCTAATACTTATGTAGCATAACATTTGATATATAAGTTTTTGTTTTGATGTCTATAATTAATACTACCACTACAATGCTGATTTAAGTTATAGTAGTATAAAAATAAAACTTAAAATATTTATATCTTTGATAGAAATTGTTAGAAAACTTTATTATTAAAGTTGAATAAGACCTTTTAATTTATACCTAGGTTTGTATTCACTCTTTAAACATAATATTTTATAATTTTTTTTTTAATAATAAAATACATTTTTTATTGAATTAAAACTAATTCTTTTTAAAAAATTTTCTAGTAAATTAGTTTCCTTTTTTAGTAACCATTTAGTACACATAATTGTATAATAAAAAGTTTTAAACAAGACTTTAAAAATGTGTTTTATACTTTTTTTCAATGTTTTGATTATTTATGATGGATTTAACAAACTTTTATTACTTAAACTTGACATTTTTTTAGATTGTTAAGAGTTAAAATGAAAAGAAGTGCATTTAAACAACGAGAAGTCATTTCAACTGAAAACAACCAGAATGAAGTTGATTTAAAGAAAATAAAGCTTGAAGAAGTATCACTACCACCAAGTAGCTGTGTTGAATTTCAGACATTTTGTAAAAATTCTGCAAAAAAAAAATTACAAAGTTTCAAAAAATCTGGTTAGTTATGGTTTAAAATATTTAAAAGTGTGCGGATGACCTTTTATCCTAAGTTGAACTATTTAATAAAAAAAAAATTACATAAATAGTTAATAAATGTATCGACTCTATCATTTTATTACTACAAGTATATATATTTTTTAATTAAATAATTAGCAATGTCTGTGTTACATTCTAAAATTCTTATTAAAAAAATTTCAAAGATAAAATTTTTCAAATAATTTTTATTTAGATAAATATATTTTAGTTTGCTAAAAAATTCTATAATCTTATTTTAGGTAAAAAAAAGAATAACCGATTAAAGATGATTTTGATGGTAAAGTCTAGTTTATTACTTTTAGATGAAAACAGTAAAAATAAACTATGCCAAGTTATGAACAAGAAAGTAAAAACTCATAATGCTGCAACTTATTATCAGTTATCTAGACTTTTCTACTTACCAAGTCTTTATAAAAATATGGTTAGCTATATAGAACGTTGTTTCGTACTGGTAGTTGAAACTAACAGCTTTGTAGACTTAGATTTTAGTTCAATCTCAAGAATACTTCACAGTTCTAGCTTACAAATAGATTCAGAAGTTGAAGTTTACAACTCAGTGAATAAATGGTTAAGTTACAACATAGAAGAACGTAGTAAATTTGCAAAACAATTGCTATTAAAAGTTCGTCTTAACCTTTTATCAGATCACTGTTTAGAACATCTCTTAAATGATTCTACATGTATTTCTACGAATGATGATTGTGTTGAAGTGTTTAACAACAGAAATAGTTTTTATCAGTTAGATTCTACAACTTGTAATAAACGTAGATACTGTAGTCAATCAATATTCAATGTAAAAATTTGTGGAGGACTTAGTCTTAAAAGAGATAGAGCCATTTATCAAGTTAAACGGTTTGATGAAAACATCAATAAAAGACTTTTAAATCTTCCCTCAATGATAGCAGAAAGACATGGTTCTATAGCAATTTATCTTAAAGGAGATATTTATGTTTTTGGTGGTTTTGATAGGAATTTTGATCATATAAAGTCAATTGAAAAATATTCACTTGAGAAGAAATTATGGAGTGTAGTAACTAATATACCCGATGAACGTAAATACTTTTGTGTTTGTGCGTTAATGGATAAAATTTATTTATTTGGAGGATGTAATCCCGAACCACATGAAACATTAAACTCTTGTTATGAGTTTGACACAAAACAGTTAAAATGGAAAAAAGTTGCTGTAATGAACGAAATAAGAGAAAGCGCAGCTTGTGCAACATTTGAAGAAAAGATTGTTGTTTGTGGGGGATATAACAACTACAATAATTTAAACACAGTAGAATCCTATGATGTTTTTGCTGATACTTGGACACAAATGCCAAATATGATTAAAGGAATGGGCGAACATAGTTTACTTTGTGTTAAAACCAAATTATTTGTAATTGGTGGTTTATATTCTAGCACAAACTGTGAAGTTTTCGATAAAACTAGCAATATGTTTGTCAAACTTGAATCTCCAAATTTTTTTTCACTCGGTGTGACAACTGTTTCGGTTGGGAGTAAAATATTTATTTTTCATGACTTTAAAGACTATGTTTTGTGTTATAATGTTGATAAAGACGAGTGGTCATATAGCTCGTGTAAAGCTCTTAAAAGCATTTCTGCTTACCCAGCTGTCAGAATGCCTTTATATTAAAAACTAGCATACACAGTGTACCAGTTAATTGAAAGTGATACCTGAAAAATTATTGAATCAAAAGATTTCAATTGTTAAGGTTATTAGTTTAAGATATTTTAAACTGAAAATTTAAATTTTAGATATATGTTTTCAATTGCATTCATTTACTTGTTTTATTTTTATAATATGCTCTTGAATAAACATCAAATTACATGCATTGAGTATAACTAGATAACTAAAAAAATTTTGTGAAGTTCTTAAACAAACTTTTTAGTATTTGTTTTGTCGTTTAATAAACCATATATTTTCAAAAAAAAATTTATAGAATATCTAATTCTAAGGGTTTGTTTATACACGTGTCTTGACAATTAACTTTTCTTTTACCTATAACTTTTCTTCTACCTACTGACAAGTTTTAGTTTTAATAAAAATAAAACTTTGTAGAATTGTCCGTTTTGTATCGTGTGAAAGTTTTATATACAAAATTATGTTATTTTTTAAAACGGGTTATAAAGAAAATAATCCCGTGCTTACTATTTATTTCACGCTGAAGATCTTTTATCTCTTTAATTAATTTTTTTGTTTAAATCTTTTCGTACTCTTTCGACGAAAAATATAAATACTCTTTTGTTTAATTGAAACAAATTAGTCATTTTATTAATAAAATTACTGTTTTAAATGAGATGAAACTTATTAATATCAATTGCTTGAAGAAATTAAAATTATCTAAGTGTAGTTGAAGCAATTTATGTTTTATTCCCTTTTGACGATTTGACCGTTTTGAAAGTAAATTTTAGAAATATGCAATAGAAAAATACGTTTCTCAAACTATTACTATTAGTTTATTAACAAACATGTAATTTGTTCTTAATAAATATTAAAAACTTAAACAAGCCATAAGTTATATATTTAAGAAAACAATGTACTTCATAAGTTTGTTTAACATTCTTTATTACACTAGAAAAACGTTGTAAATAATTTTTTTTATTTACAAATCGTCAACGACGTTTCACCTAAAAATGTGGTTCTTTGGTCTGCAAAGTAAAAACAATTGATGAATATGGATAACTAAATAAACGCTGTAAAACAATTGATTTAATCGAATTTATGAAAGTGTGTAAAGATAAATTTGATAGTTTAACATTATTGGTGAATTAAACAAATGTAATAAATCATAGACAATCAAAGAAGTTTATAATAATAAACTTTAATATATTATACAGTTTTAGATAATTATAAAAAAAAAGCTTATAGTGACACAAATCGTAAATGGTAATGTAAATCGTAAACAAAAGTACGGTAAAGGTTTATAAACAAAAACTAAAAATAAGATAAGTTTGAACTACAATTTTCTAAAGTGCGGGCAGGTGTAAAAAGGATCTTATCTTTATAATTGCGTTTCTTTTAATTCTGTTTTTTTAGCCAGTTCAGTTTTAGCTTTTTCCAGATGGCAGGTTTTACAGATGTTACTTGCATTCTTTAGTTCCTAAATCTTGTGCATAAAGCTCCATTTAAGTTTAAACATATATTTTTATTTTTTAATTTCCGAATGTACTTAGAAAGTTCCTTTGTTTTCTTCACTTTCTAAGTCATTAATATACGCGTACCATCTTTTTTAAATGGACCTCCCTTATAACCTGTGTACTGTTTAAGTTCGTTATGCGTAGTAGTTATTGCCTCGTTTACTACATTCTCTTTCAAAGACTTACTACTTAACGGGCTGGAATTTTTTCTGAGGCAGTTGCACTTATTTTGTCGTCATCTTTCTTATTTTTGTTCTATTTAGTACCTTCTTATTGTGTAGACTCATAATGACTTGAAATTTTCTATAGAACAGTAGGATAATTTGCAGTTTTTACTGTTAAAAATATTTTCCATGGTTTTTAAAATGTTTATCAATTAGTTCTAATAATTTTTTCCCAATATTAGTCTTGACTGGTTGGCAGTAGGGAAGTTTAAGAACATAATCTTTCATCTTTCGTTTCTTTTTATCTATAGGGTTGGTGTTCCATTTATTTTCCAGTTCGTTTTTGAAGTTAGATTGGCGTAGAGCAACTTAGTAGTTATATTTTGAATTGTTGAAGGTTTTTGGGTCTGTAGGCAGCCTATTTAATCTTTTCTCATTACGTTGGTTTTTCCTGATTATCATCGGGTTGTTGGAGTTATTGTTGACGTTTTTGATTCAATAATTGTAGATATGTAAATAAAATAATAATTGATTTTTTCTCCAAAAGAAATATTTTCGTGATCTCTTGTGTTAAAAGAATATTATCAGACATACCGTAAACGTTATAACAATAATTAATATCTTGCTAAATTATTTTTTCCAAATATTTTAGCTTCCTTCTCCCATATATCAGTTATGTAAGCTTACAATCTTAATGAAGATTAAATTTTTACAACTTTAGCACTTAAGTTGTTTTTATTCATGTTCATCATAAATAAACTAAATGTAAAATTTAGAATAGTCGATTACTTTCTTTAAAAAACTAAAAAAAAGTTATGAAGTTTTTAGAAAGAAAATCTGAATGTGTACTTTTTAGGCTAATAAACTACATAAAAACTATTTTAGTTCCTGCTTTATGTTAAACTACTTATGTTTTTGGATACTTTTTCATTCACTTCTTCTAAAGCAACTTTTATTTGTAAAACTTGTAACATCTAAGTCCATTATGCAAGTTTTAAACTTTGTTACATGAATTTTACAATTAAGAAATTAAATATAGGGTTCAACAACTAGTTGTACATGTAAAATAATTTAAACATAATAACTTATTAAGTAATGTACAAGTTTAGGACCCAAAGCATAGCTATCAAAAATTATGTGAGACAGAAAACGTAAGTTTGATACTCTTATGTTTTTCCTTAAACTCAGTATGTCAATCGTTTAATTGATGAATTAATTAATTAAATAATTATGTTTAATGGAAAAATCTTTTTGCATGAACTTCATTTATAACAGTTGCTAGTTTTAAACATTTCTTTTACTGTTATATATTTTTTATTAAAATTACAAATAAAACAAATAATTAAAAAGTATAAAATTTTTGTTAAACATTCGTTATAATTGATAACTTATTTAGTTTTGCTTTGATAGTCAAAAACTAATGTTTAAGACTTGTGTATCAGATCTTTAGAATATTCTAACGAACTTTGTTATTAAATAACATTTCTTAAAACACTTTAAATTTAAAAAGGTGGTTTAAATAAAAGTTTTAAAGGGTTGATACTGCTGTTTTTTTTTTTTTGTTTTAAAACCTTATAAGTAACTAACTTTTACGTTTTTAAGACTCCTAATGAAAACTTGTTTAGAATGTAACTCTACTCGTACACTTAAAACTAATATAAGTTTCCCAATATAAATATTGCAAAATAAAATTTAGAACCAGTATCAAAAATTTACTTTTACTTGATTTATGTGTCTCAGCAATTTTAATTAATTTAAAATAAATATTACGTTTTTTATTTTTTTATACGTCATAACAATTTGCACATATTTAAAAAACTAAAACAGTAACCAATATCAAAAACAATAAAACCTTAAAAGTAGGATATCATCCGTTTAGTTTTAAATTTTAATCAACATTTTGTTAAAGTTCATTTTGTTTACAAATAAGTAACAGCTAACAGCTTTTTGCATTCAATAAGTTTTGTTTTAAAGTAGCAATTTAAGTTTAAAAAATTAACATGTAGTTAATTACTTTAGATTAGTTGATTAATATTGTAGAAAACTTAGTTTATACTAAAAGATATAAAGTATAATATATTTAAAATCAAACTTATGTATGACCAAAGTAAACAAATAATATATCGTTCAAGAAATCGTTTTAACTATAAGTAAAATATTTAGTTTAAAGTTTGCTTTTTATGTAGCAAATATTAACAATAATGTTTTTATTATTAGTTTAATCATGTAAGTTTGTACCATTATTTAATTTTTAACTGTTTTATGGTTGAGTAAATTTTTTTAAGGATACTTTTAGTCTACCACTTTATATATTTTTAATTAAAATGTTATTCTAATAATTCTAACATAATTAACACAGTTTTTTATGTTGTGGCAACTATTAGTTTTTATTTTTTTACAAGTGCACCTAGTGGTGATGTGTGATAAATAAACGTACTTAGTGTTTAAAATGACAATAGTTAAACATTTTAATATGATGGTATTATAATACTAAAATATACTTATGTTCGGTAAATTATTTTTAGCTAATATTCAGCTTTTAGTTCTACTTTTTATAAATTGTACCATAAATTATGCTTTTAATTTTTGAAATTAAAAAACTTGGATGCTATTCTAAATTAGCCGTAAAATTTGTTTTAATTGTTGTAAAGCGTTTGAAAGAAAAATTTGAATATTTAAACAAAAAAGTAGTTTAACTTCAAGTAAAAGGCATATACTTTCTAATACATATATTAAATGTTTAGATTTAAACGTACAAAGATTTTCAGAAACTAGTCATAATAAAGATATTTGAAATAAAAACTATAATTATTAAAAGTTTTAGCAGAAGTACAAGTAAAAAATTCGTACAATGTTTCATGTTTACAGCTTCTTAAATTGTTTATGAGGGAGTAAATTTACTTAATTGCTAATTGTTGGCTAACTAGAGGTATTGTTAGAATAAATATCTGTGAATAATAAACAATAAGTAAAAAAGAAGAGTCAAAAAAAAGGTGTGTTTTTAACTTATAAAATTTTTGTATTTGAATAACTTGTTACTATAATTACTTTAAAATGTAATTGGATAACTGTAATTAGTAAAATGGACAGTCTTTTATAAACTTTTCGAAAAATGAGTTTGAATACTAAAACAAAATTTAATTCTTGCTTTAAACAAAAAATCAAATTAATACTTTATCTAAATCATAGTTAAATATAGTTTTAGTAAATTAAATTCATGACCGGGAAAATCTGTAAACATACTTGTAACAAAATCATACCAAACAAGTAATAATACTATTTTTGAAACGAAAGTATAATAAATATAACAAAAAATAGTATTTCTATTCTATTCATTTTAATAAACTTAGAAAACTGACAAGTATTTTTACGAACAAAATAACCAACCAAATGAAATTGATTTCAAAATATAAAGGTGAAAATAACATAATACCTAATATTAGTTTTAATATTGTAATTATTAGTTAAAAATACTTAAAGAGTTTAACTATAAGCTTTGATAATGCACAAATATATTAAACCAAATAAATATACGGAATATGAATACTATTTATACAGTTCTTAGAATCTCTAAAGACTGTAACAGCAACGGCTTAAAGTTTTGCTAAATTGTTATTTGCTAAATCTTGGGTCAATAAAACTACTTTTAGTTTACAACATATCCTGGATAAGAAACTGTTCACTTTATAGTTGAATAAGTTCAAATCTTAAGCTTCCCAAATAGTTTAAAAACGTTTTTAGCACTTAAAAAATTAAGTTTCTTTATATCTTCTGTAGCCTACATATATTTTTAATAATAAGAGTTATTTATATACAATATACATTTTTAAGAGTTTTATTAAAAACTTTAAACAGCTAGTAAAAGTTTAAACTTATATTTATATTATTCTGTAATGTTATATGATGAGTGTTAGACTTGCTGTGTTTGCATTGTATTCAGCTGGTTTTTGTTTTAAAAAAACAAAAATCTTTTGTTTGAAACTCTGCCTACTATCTTCCTTTCTCAATCAAAAAATACTTACGTTGCTATTTTAATGTAAAAGATTTAATGTAAAACTTTTTGAAAAACTACTAATTTTGCATTTTTTTCCGCTTAATCTCTTCTTTTATCTAATTAAACATACTTGAGGTGTTTTGTATTGTAAGATACTGAGACAATTTTTGAGCTTTAGAATCATTAACTTTAAATTTTGTTCAATTCTTATCTTTTTTTAGTAAAAATATTGTATTAAGATATATTTTCTATTAATAAGAACTGTTATATATTAACTCTATGGCTTTACTTAGTTTCAAACACTTCTAGAAAAAGTTAATTTTTGATTTTATTTTTATCTTGTTAATTATTTGAAAATTTTTAAATAAGTAAATGACTTTGAAAAATTACAGGAAAACCTACTTATTTATTTTTCTCAATAGTAAATATATAGTTGTAAGCTATTTTTGATAAAAGTTTCCAACTTTTGCATAAACAGATGCTAAATTTATAATTTTTATAACAATCTGAATACTATTAAAAATATGTTTTAAAAGTTTCTTTTAATTAATTTTTACAACTTAAAACACAGTTTACATACTGTTTTTTAACTAGCAATTATCTAAAAGTATTTTTTACTTTAGACATATAAAAATAAATAGAAAAACATCCATTTTATACAACTTTAAAGGATTCAGATGTCTATTTGTTATTGTTATTTGCTATTATTTTATGTATTAGTAAACTTTGAATAGTTAAATTTTAAATATATATATATAGAAAAAAACACTTTACGAAGTTATTTATTTTATAAAAAAAGTTATACATTATGAATCAAATGTTAAAGAACATTACTTACCTCAATGCAAAGGCTGAATAAAACAAATTTTTTTAAGGTTAATTAAAATAAATTAACACAATAGTTTAACTACACAGTAGCAAATATAAAAAAGAAACAATTTGTAGTAAGTTGCACTGAAAGTCGCAATCTTTTTTGTCTTTTTGAAATCTTTGAAACGTCCAAAAAAAAATTTAAATTGTGTTTTTTTTTTAATTTTCAACACTTTTTATTTTGTAGTAAGTAAAGTAATGTAAATTCTTCGTTGAAGTTAAATTTCAACCTCTGCTAACAATATAAAACGTGACTAAAACTAGTTAAAGTTTTGACTAGTTTTTAAAATATATTTTCTTACTTATAGTTTGAATGCTTCGTATTTTTTAAAAACTTGCAAAATTTTAGCTTATTGTGTAGTTTCTTTTAAACGAATTTTGTTACATTAACATCACATCATTCAAAGCTGTCAAGTTTTTACCATAAAAAAGGCAGACTAACTTCAAACAGTTTATTTTAATATCAACACATAAATAGTCTACTAATTATTGCGTATTTAATGTATAACAGCCGGTGTATATTTTAAGTACAAATAATATGTATTAATATTAACAACTGAATCATTTAAATTAAATAAATTTACTAATTCATTTTATAAATTGTCTATAAGTCAAGTTTAGTTTAGTGATTAAGTGTACAATAGTGAAATAAAGATACAATGAAGAAAATGTTTAAACAATAATGCATATTTACTACCCAAATGTATTGGGACTGCATTGTTACCAGCTCTATTCATTTCAATTAAAATAAAATTGTTGTTATTTTTGCAGCTTTACAACAGTGATTACCACTTTATGATAATTAGTGAAGAGAAAGTAAGTTTATGACAGTATAGAGAATTGATATTTTTATGGGTTTTTAAGCTTCTTATGATGCATGTATTCTCACAAACAATTTCAATTGAATTTGTTTCATTGTAAGGTGTATATCTTAACTGCTAACTTAATCAAGTTTTCAAGTATTCAATAATAAGATTTATAAACAAAATAAACTCTATTGGAATCATTTCTTTGGAGTTTACTTTCTGTCAAACACACAATTTTGACTATTATGAAGTAAAGTTGCGATAAAAAATTTAAATATAATATATATTATTTTTTTTTAATTCAACGGTACCATTGCTACTGCTACTGTATGTATGAAAAACAAGGTGCTCACATCATTTAAAACTTAAGCAACAGTTTTTTATTAAATTTGTAAGAATAAAACAAAAACTTGTAAACGTTATACAGACATAGGGTTGCTTAAAATATTTTATAGTAGTTCTTTTTATGATTGTAGCTAATTAAGTTCAATTATAAATAACTTAATCTAAAAATAAACTTTTTAGTTTTAAAATTAAACAGATAATCAGTTTGTTCAAATCAGTAAAACAAATGCATCACTCTTTGAAAAATAATTATTAATAAGAACATTTAAATTTCTAACAAACTTTTTGATTTAAAAAAAATTAATAACTAAAACTCTAGACTAGTTTATAAACTTTTAAGTATTGTACTAAAATATTTGTAAAGCTCACAAAATTAAAAAAAAACTAAGGTATGTATTAAATTTAGCTAAAATTTTTTGAAACTGTTGTATAAAAATGTTGAATATCTACAATTAACTACAAACTTATAAATTTATTTTTTTTTTATGTTTTTAAGCATAATATTTTATAAAATATTTCATTTTAGTCCAAACACTACGAAAAAATTGTTTTAGTAATTTTGAACTAATTGAAGTAGTGCTATTTTTACTATGCTTTTTGTTTTTATAGTTTTTTACATATTTTGAATAATAAACTTAAGCTAAATAAAGATAATTTTCAAAAAATAGTGTAAAATTTGATTTTTTTTTGTAAGGAATTCTATCGTTTTAAGTTAGAAATTGATAATTATTTTTACTAAAACAATTATGAACAAATGCACTATTTATTAAGTATGAATATAACTTATTTACGTTCAAACCGCAATATATTAATAACTAGTTTTATTGTAAACCAAAGTAAAGTTGTTTATGTTAATTTTAACTTAAAAAAAGTTAGCAAAAGTAGATATTCTAAAACTATAACAACTAAATGTTTAAGAATATCATTTTTAAAACCAATATGGCTTATCAGTTTTCCTTTTATCAAATTATTTTGCTTTAGTAACTTCCTTTTATCATTTTTAACGGATAACTTTTTTTTTTTGTAAATTTACAATTAAGTACTAAATAGTTGTACTCTTTCTTATTGTAATACTGGTAGTAGCTAAAAATTTAGATTAGAAAAATAAAAATTTATTTGAAAAAGAAACAATTAATTCAACTAATGGCACAAAAACTTCAATAGATTAATTAAGTTTGTTAAAAAAATCCATAGGAAGACTTGAATCAGACAAGAGTAAAATAGAACCCATTTATAAATAGTTTACACTTTTTATTGAGCTGTAAAATAGCCTTTTTTATATAAACTGCTTTTTCATCTTAAACAGATTATTGGTTTTTAATCAGTATGATATAATAATTATGCTATGGATTAAATTAGCAGTTTTATTTTAAGTTTTAATAATTATTACTGTAAATACAACTTTTAACCAGTTTAAAATATACACAAAACCACATATAGTTTAACAGTGTGTATTAAAACTATAATTTATTTTAAAAACAAAAGTTAATTAGAAAAAGGTTGATAATACTTTTACACATAAAACATAGCATATACTAAAAGTTAGATACAAAAATAATCTTTTTAGGTGATTTGAACTCAAAATAAGTTACTAAAAGTTTAAGTTACTACAGTAGTATAAAACATGATACTGAGGACATTTAATTAAAAACATCATATACATGAAACAATATAAAAATAAACCTTGAAAGTTTTTCAACTTACAGAAGTTATTTAATTCTTAATTCAAAGTATTAAAATATAAATCACTTTAAAAAAAATTCAATAAAATTAGGCTTAAAATGTTTAATTACTAAAGTTTTTCTTGCTTCATTGTTCTAAGATTTATAAAAAAACGTTGGAATATTTTTAACAACATAGAGAACTTAATTAGTCGTAAAACAGTTCAAAATTTTTTGAGTTGAGTAACCCGTATATTTAATAATTTTCTTTTTACAGTAATAACTGTTTATCAATTGTTATTAAAATTTACTGATTACCTGGTTGTAGCTTATTATATAAAGTTATAATTAAATAGATGAAATAGTTAATTAAACGTCAGCATAAATTAATTAACCTTTTTTTAAAGTAATGTTGTAAACACCGTTTAAACAGATCAACGTTTAAAAACTAAACTTGGTACTAAATCACTATAAAATTTATTCATAAACTTTTCCTTTACAGTGAGAATAAAGTTTTTACCTATAACTTAAGTATTTGATTGGTGAATAAACGTTTAAATATTGAAATAAGTTTTATTTATAGTTTTATTTATAGTTATTTAGTTTTAAAAATATTGCATTTCAAAGTTATATAACTACAAGCTTATTTAAATAAAAAAAATTTTTTTAATCTCCAAAATAACTTTCTGAAATAAATTTTCTGTAATCAAAGACTACAAGAAACCTTAAACTTTAGCTTTTTAAAATAGAAACAGTTCTATTTCTACGATACCTTGTCTTGTTATAGTTTTTAGTTAAGATTATTTATAAAATGTATTTAGCTTATTATAACTAAGCTTCAATAGGTAATTTTAAGTCTAGTAAAAAAGCTTTGCTTTTAAAACAAGAAGTTTATATTTATTCATAATAAAACCAAAAACGTACAAATTAAAAATTAACTTCGACTCTTAAACACAAACGTTAAGAAACATGCGTTAATTTAAATTAAAGAGTTTAAAAATATAAGTGTTACGGAAATACAAAGATTTTTTCTTCGGATTTTTAAAAACCAGCTTAAGGTTTAAAATAAAGAAAACTACAAATGATGAGAAGACAGTTTAACTGTTTACATTGAAACGATTATAGTAAAAAAACAAAGAAAAATTTACATGTTGTTTTCAAAAGTGATCTGTATAAAAAACAATTTAGAATATGGTAAAATTGATTTCAATTTTACATTAATAATTTAAAGTTCGTTTTAACTTTTTAATTTTTTAATGTTAAGATGTACTCCACATACAAAATAATACTTATTTCATCAGTTTATTGCATTTTAAATGTATTATAATATATGTTTTTAATGTGCAAAAGCTAATCAAGATTAAAAAGTATTTTATCAAGTTGAAAAATTATTTTATTTAAGAATTTATGTAGTAAAAATTGTTACTAACTATTAGATTAGACTATTAGAGCTTTGTTGTATTTTTTTCTTCTTTATGTTTTGAAAAAAAATCTAAACATAGTAAACTTACTACAAAAAACTTACTATACTGTTTTTTTTCATGTTATTATAACAAAAATATTTCCTATCGCAGCAAAACATTGCTTTATATTAAAAAAAAAGAGTTTTCTAATACTATTAAATTTTAAACGTTTTTTAACTTATTATGTTTTAATATATTATCTAATTTATGTATTCATAAAATTAAATTATTTGTTTAGTTCAATTGATGATCAAGTATATTGAAATTTTAACCATGAATTTTAGTGTTTATTTTTATTGTTTACTTGAATGAAAAATTACTTTAAAGTTAAACAATAATTTAGAAATTGAAAATAATTTATTTATAAAAATTATTTGAAAAAAATATTACAGAGAAGATTACTAATATAAGAAACGCTAAAGATAAACTTATGGTTTTTTTTTTATGACAATGTAAAGCTACCAGATTATTTTCGTAAAGAAATTTCAAAAATGCATTCAAGCTTAAGACAACAAAAATAAATGAAACTAAACTATTTACGATCCATTAAGTTCCTAATGAAGTAAGAATTTCACATGCACTGTTACATGTACTTAAAATGTTTACAAATTTTTTTTTCTATTTTAGTTTTAGATGTTCCTTTTTAAAGTTTCTAAATTGTTAAACATATAATTTTCTATATCTTTTACAATTTTAATTATACAAAATGTAAACAATACACAAATTTAAACCAGTTAGCTGTTTATCGTCTTTAAATTCCTAATATAAATATATATGTATTAAACACATTCAAACAAAAACTGCTTTAAGTAAACAAATAAGCTAAACTTTAAGTTAAATAGAAATTGATTTATCATATATGAACTTCTTACATTTTATGTTATTATAGTAAAGTTTCTTTCAAAGATGAAACTTTTTTTTTCTAATAGTGTCTTATTATGTGCAGTATATCTATTTGGATGAAAGCTTGAACATACTGTTTTGATTTAAAATAAAAGTAATATAATAAGGTTATGATAGCTATAAAGGACAGTATTAATATATCATAATTTTTCCTAAAATTATTTTAATTTAATTTTTGATAAAGTTTTTTGTTATGTATTGTAAATAGTAGTATACCAATAGTAGTATGTTAATAGTATGCTTTCACTAATTTACATATGTTAAACAATAAAATTCAAAAGGTTTAGGTTATTTTTTTAAATACATGTAAACCGAAGTCAACGTCAATTTCAAATAAATTTAATGCTTTAATTAAGAAAAAAACAATATATTATACTAAAAAAATTTAAAAACTATTGTAAGCTGTAGATTTTAGTATATTACTCTGCTAATTTTTTTGTCGAACAAAACTGTTTTTTTTTTTTTTGCTAAGCCTGCAAACCTTCATTTATTTCTCTTTCTTTATCCTTAATTTTTTTCCTTATAAGCTGCTTTTTAAAAGTTGTGATGAGAAAAGCTAAGTTAACAAGAAACTATTTGTTTGGTAATATATGTTTAAATGATAGTGTTTTACTTTTGATTTTAAAATTTTAAAAAAGTTAGTAGTGTACAATCATATTTATATTCATTTATAAACCATACTTTTTAAATCCAGTAATTTATAATTTTTAGTTATTTTTTATTTGTTTTTTTTACATATAATTTCAAGTTTGTACTATTAAATAAACAGAACTAAATTTAAAACTTAACAAACATTTAAACTTTTAACAGACAACCTAAAACACTTTTAAAAATGTTTATGATAAAGGTTAAATAAAACAGTTATATAAAATTGTTTTAATCAAACACTTTTTATATAAGCATTACTTTAAGAATTGTATTTGCTCTTTAAATCTTTACAGTTTTATCAACCTTAATGTTTCAATCTGTTTAATTTTTGTTTTTTTAAATAAATAAGTCCAAAACTGTTACAGATCACTTTCAGAATTTTAATGATCAATACTTTTGTTTAAAAATTAAATTTTTAATTTTTAAAAGTATGTCTTATTTGTATAAAAGAAAAAAAAACTATTATAAGTTTTAAGGTATTATGTTTTAAACAAAATAATTACTATTAAATTTATAAAGTATTGTCGTTACACCTGCTAAGTTTAAAACAGTATAACTACTTATAAGCTTCATTCGAAGCTAACAAAATTAAACACTGATGACAACCTTCTAGTTTTATCAGGTTAATGTATTTATACAAAATTCCGACGCTGAGTGTTTGTGGTATAATTAAGCACGTTTATTTAAATACTGTAAACACAAATTTTAACGCATTTTGTAGGCAACTCATTCGTTTTTAAGTTGCCTACAAAATACGACAACTTTTCAACTAACAAATTCTATTAATAAACATGCTATAAACTTTGTTTGTTTCACGTTTTTTTCAATTAAAATAAACGAAAGAAAACAAGGTCACTTAAAACAATAGCTTTAAAAGCTATAATTTTTGGTTAAACTTAAATAAGCAAGATGTTTTAGTTCTCTTTTGCTTGAATAAATGTCATTAAAACTCGCACCTAAGATTAAAACTCTATATTTTGATTTATTGTTTTTTAAACAATTATTTTTATTCATTATACTACTTTCATTATATTTAAAGTAATAAAATATTTGTATTTGTATAATATTAGTTTTGTACCTTTTATTTGTTAATTTGATTTTCAAATTATTATTCAAACTTTAAACTATTTATTTTAACGGCTTGTTATATTTTGTAAAAATATAATTTTTTAACAGCTTCCTTTGAGTCATTTTATTCCAAAACTATATTATTTAGGCTTCATTTAGAAAAATTTAGAGTTTAAAAAATTCTTATTATGTTTAGTTGCAGTATCAAATATTTTAACTTTTTTAATGCAAGAATTCTTTTCTATCATTCCTAACATATACTCGTGTGTAATATTTTGATAGCTTTTAAATTATAAACATTATATTATGATCTATATTTTATATTAATAGTATAACAAGAATTAATAAAAAAACCAAATTGTAATTAGTTCCAAGCTTTTACATATATTTTACTTAGCGTGTTTATATAACTATTTGTCTTAACTAAAAAAGGTTGCCTAATTTACTGGAACGTAAAAAGCTTAATTAAAAGTGCAAATTAAACATTTTATATACGACCCGGTTTCAGTGAAAATTAAATTGCGACCTCTTCAATGAAAATAAAATAGTAATCTGCACAAAACAAGTTGGTTATCTATAATGTTATTTCAAAACTTAATCATGCGTAAAATCAAAACAAAACCGAAGTAATTCTTATTTAAAATAATAATCGTATTAAACAATGTTAATTGTGTACAATCATATATATATATATATATATATTAATTTATAAAACATGCTTTATAAATTCAGTAATTTATAATTTAAAGTTATTTGTTCTTTTTATTTTTTACATATAAATTTAAGTTTGTACTATATAACAAATAGAACTAAGGTCAAAGTTTAACAAACATTTAAACTTTTAACAAACAACCAAAAAAAATTAAATTTTAATGTTTATGATACAGGTTAAAGAAAGATTTTTATTAAAGTGTTTTTAATCACACATATTTAATATAAGCATCACTTTAAGAGTTGTTTTTGCTCTTTAAATTTTTACAGTTTTATCAACCTTAATGTTTTAGTCTGTTTAATTTTTGTTTTTTTAAATAAATAAAAAGTCCAAAACTGTTTAAGAATTCTAAGGATCAATACTTTTGTAGAAAAAGTAAATTTTTAACTTTTAAAAGGAGGTCTTACTTGTATTAAATAAATTAAATATGATTATATGTTTTAAGCAATATTTTTTTAAACAAAATAATTAGTTTTAAATTTATAAAGTATCGTCGTTACACCTGCTAAGTTTAAAACAGTCTAACCACTAATAAGCTTCATTCGAAGCTAAAAAATGACAAAAGTTCATATTAAAGAACATTGATGATAACCTTCTAATCTATTACCAGGCAAATGTATTTATACAAAATTCCGACGCATAATGTTTGTGGTTAAATTAAGCGCGTTTATTTAAATACTGTAAACACAAATTTTCACGCTTTTGTCGGCAACTCATTCGTTTTTAAGTTGCCTACAAAATGCGACAACATTTCAACTAACAAATTCTATTAATTAATAGATATAAACTTTGTTTGTTTCACGTTTTCTTTACTAAAATAAAAGAAAGAAAGCAAGGTCACTCCAAACAATAACTTTAAAAAAAAACTTTGGGTCACATTTAAATAACTAAGACGATACTTTTTCTGGCTTGAATATTAATAAATTGGAAAGCAGACAAAACTTAAATCAGATTATATTACTTGTAAAAAGTAGTATTTTTTTTGACTATTTCATGGGGTTATTGTTTATATTTTGTTTAAATTGAAATTTTTAGATAGTTCTTATTTTAATTTAGATAACATTTTTGAATTTTTTTAGATAATTACTAAATCTGTTTAAATTTTGACTTAAAAATTAACTTTATACAAACTAGATTTTGAAATTTTCAGTGACTTCGAGTTTTGTTAATGTTTTGTTGATACATTGCTAAAAATTCCAACTTTAGATAGTTTTTAATTCAATTTAGACAAATTTCAAGATATTAATATTTTTTATAAGAAGCTCTTTACCTAGTTTTTTTTTTGAATCATAATATCAATTAAACTCAATTCGTTGTAAAACTATCAACAATTTCACCTAATTATACTCTGAAAAGTTTGAATTTTCACGCATCAATAAGTTTTTAAATAAAATTATAGATAAGCAACATTGTTGTGTGCAGTTTACTATTTTATTTTACTTGAAGAGGTCGCAATTTTTTCTCACTGAAACCGGGTCGGTCAAAGAAAATTAGTTTAATCAACTCTAATCACTTAACGTATCTAAAAACATATGTTGAAAATATTTTGCTGTGAAAATAGTTAAAAAGAAACTTTACGTATTAAGAGTATTAAATTCATCATTAAAACAGCTTATCAATTAAATTTATTTAGATACAGTTATGTTGAAAGTAAAAAACATTAAGTTTAGGAAACTGCAAAAACTGCATTGTTGATGAATATTTAGTAAGTGCACAGTTTTACGTATATAACAAATTTTTAGTAATAAGATTTTCTCAGTACACTTCATATTTTATAGTATTTTTTTTAGATTTATTGTGCAAATCCAGTTAAAAAGGTTCTTTACTTGAGTTTTCAAAACCGAAATAAAAATGGCTTTTTTTACAAATTTGTAAATGGCTGGGATTTTTTATGGTTTCCGTAGTAACTTCGTTAAAAATTTCAACCAAAAATGAAAACATTTACAGTCAAAACTAAATGGTATTAAAACAAAAATTTTTTTAAAACTTCAAACATTTTTTTTCTACAGTCAGAATACTTTTTGTTTTGTTTTAATAAGTTTACTAGTTTAAGCTTTTAATTTTTTTTCTTGAAACTAAATTGTTAAAACTCTAATAGTTCGTAACAATTTTTACTATCTAAGTTAATTATAAAACAGTTTGTCTATTTGGTAAAATCAATAGTAGTTTCAATTAGCTTTTACATAATAAAGCTATATTATACTACGTTCAAAATGAGATAAACAAAAAAAAAATTTTTTTTTAAGAGTGGAGTTCATCTTAACATCAAAAAATGCAAAAAAAAACTTTATAGTAATAATATAAAATCAAGTCATATCAACCACATTCTAAATTAATTTGAGTATAAAGCATTTCTTATGCTAAGTAAAAATTTTCTCTGCGTTCCCTTAATACAATCAAGTTGTACACAATTATACTGTCTTCTGATCATTATTAATTTATTTTATCCAAACCTTGACTTTGTTTTTTTAAATGTAGAAAGGCTGTTATCAACTAAGAGATGCGTAAACCTTTTGACTCTTTAATTTAAATTTATGCCCTTAAGTTAACGATTATAAATCAAAGTTAAAATTTTAAACTTTATGTTATATATTTTGCCTGTTTGAATTTCAATTTTACTTGTCCGAATTTAAATTGTTGCATCTAAAATGTCCGAATT
This sequence comes from Thalia democratica, assembly GCF_965202585.1. Lineage (NCBI taxonomy): Eukaryota > Metazoa > Chordata > Thaliacea > Salpida > Salpidae > Thalia > Thalia democratica. The sequence continues at coordinate 64,387,659 of NC_139171.1, forward strand.
TGAGTTGTGGGATTTTGACTTATCGCTTTTAAGTTGTCCGAAGTTGAATTTATAGATTTTGAATTGTCCGAGTTTAAATTGTCGCACTTAAATTGTCCAAAATCTAACTTTTGGAATTTGAATTCACCGAGTTTAAATAAATCCATTTAAGTTTCCCGGATTTAAATTTTCAGATTTAAAATTTTTCCGAATATAAATTGTCGCATTTAAGTTGTTCGAATTTCAAATCTGGGATTTTAAATTGTCCGAGTTTAAATTGTTGCATTTAGTTTGTGCAAACTTGAATTTTCAGATTTTGAAATGTCCGAGTTTAAATTTATGTTTAAGTAGTTCTAAATTAAATTGTGGGAATTCCAATTGTCCAAGTTTGAATTATTGCATTAAAGTTGTCCGAATTTAAACTGTTGGAATTTAACTTGTCCGATTTTAAATTGTCGGAAATTTTTTATTCAAGTTTGGATTTTCGGAATTTGAATTTTCAGAAATTGAAATGTCCGAGTTTAAATTTATATTAGTTTTAACTGTGGAAATTCAAACTGTCCGAGTTTGAATTGTCGCATTAAAGTTGTCTGAGTTTAAATTGTCAGAACTTATTTATTCCACTTCGGATTTTCGGAATTTCAGTTGTCCAAGTTTGATTAGTCGTTATTTGAATTGTCGTAATTGGAGTTGTTCTAATGAGAATGTCAAGTTTGGGTTGTCGGAAGGTGATTTGTTCGAACGTGAGTTATTGTAAATTGAGTAATCAGAATTTTAATAGCTGGCACCTTAGTTTAATTTATTATGATACAATATTTCACAAGTCTTAGTTGAAAGCATTCAATAAAAATATTTTAATGAATTGTGTTTAAATATTATTTTGAACAAGTTTCTATTTATTTTTAAAATAATAAGATTTGATTACTATAGATTATCCTATTTAAACAAAGTGCTTCTCATAAACGTTATTTAGAAAGATAAAAAATAATTCTTAGTACATTTTTTCTTACCTAAGTTAAATAAGATATATATTTAGATTGAGCTTACTGAATAAGCTTTTAAATTGACATTGTATCAACTAACTATCTTCATTTTTAATTCAAAAACTTTTTATATTTATAAATTTAAGTGAACCTGTAGCTTGTTGTTAGTTTTAATGACATCATATATAGCTTAAAAATTATTTATGTTTTGGAAAAGCATGCGTGCAAAAAATATTAAAAAATTATACTTAACAATATTGAGTGTTAACTTAATTATACTAAAGTGTTAAATTAATTGTAGTTAATAGCTCAAAAAAAAAACCAAAGCTTATAAAAAATTTAAAATTATAAAAGCAGTAAATAACTATTATTGGTAAGAAACTTATATTAGCAACACTAGTATTAAATAACATTACTAGTTTATAAAATGATATTTCTAGAAGTATTTGCATATGTATTTATTTTAATAACAAAAATAGTAACACTTTTAACTGTCTTTTATAGATTATGAATATTTCTTTCATCTGTCATAACAATTTTTCTTGAAGTGAAATAGCTTTTACTAACTAATTACTAAACAAATAGTTTTTTAAAACAAAAACAGTCGCAAAGTAAAATTTTCTATTACTATGATACCAATTGATAAGTAATAGTAAAGTTATTAAAGTCTTAGAGATATTATTTATTGTTTATATCCATTTTAAAAATACTTTTCTAAGCTAGAGGAATAAAAACGCTAACTAAACTAAGAGTGTATTTAAATTCATAAATTCAAGGCAAAAAATAAGTATTTGTAGACATAGTTACCTTAAACTTTGCTTTCTTTTAAGCAAAAAAATTAAATCTTATAATTAATTTACGATTGCAAATTTCTTAAGTAATACTCTTAAATGCACTTGCAAGTATTTTTAAGCTTATAAAGTATTACGTATATTTATTACGTATTAACTAAAAAAATTCAAAATACTGGTTTTAAAGCATTTTTAAAGTAGAAGTTCTAAGTTTTAAACGATAACTTTTTTTAAAGTTTTTTTTTACTCTCAATGTTACCCGTAATTCTTACCCTTGGTCGGTAAGTTATTTTATTGTTAAATTTTTATTTTTAGTTTTTGCTTTTAGATTTTTATATTTATATATTTTTTTAATCTTTAAACTTTGTCTTTTTACTTTCACTGTTATCCATAACCCTTACCTTCGGTAGGTAAATTTTTATTTTACTATCAATATTACCCCTAACCCAAAAGGTACAAATGAGAGCTAGTAAATTTACATAGCCTAACTTTTGCTGGTCAGAAACAAAATTAATTATGTAGAACATTTACTTAATAATTTAGTAAGCTATAGCTTTAAACTCAGATTAAGTCCAAGTCAGTGTGTTAAAAAAGTATCAATAAAGTTCAAAAATGTCAAATAGTGTTATACTAAAAAAGTAATAAATAGTTGTGCATTTTTAGCATCACTGTATCACGTAAAACTAATCGTAAAAACAATAAATTTACACTATAATAATCATCATCTTAATTATATAACCTTAGCTCTGTCAGAGTTTGTGGAAAGTACATTGTCTTCCTTTAGTAACAGAAATGCATATAATGATAAAAGTTTAAATTGTCGCATTTGAGTTATCTAAATTTGTATTGTGGAAATTTCACTCGTCAAACTTTATATTGTTGCATTATACTTGTTTAAAATTAAATTGTGAGTTTTGTTATTCGTCCGAATTTGAATTGTGAGAATTTGATTTGTCTGAATTTAAATTGTCGCATTTAATTCACGGAATTTGAATTGTAGGAAGTTGATTTGTCCGAGGTAAGTTGTATCTTTAAAATTCTCCGAATTTAAATTGTGAGAACTTGACTTATCAGAGTTTAAATTGTCGCATCTAAGTTGTCCAAATTTGAATTGTGGGAATTTAACTTTTCCGAGTTTAAATTGTCGCATTTAAGTTGTCCAAATTTAAATTGTGAGAATTTGAGTCGTCAAATTTCTTTTGTTGCATTTAATTTTACGTGTTTGTATTTTTAGAATTTGAGTTGTCCGTGTTGAAATTGTTCCACTAAAGTTTTCGGAATTTGAATTTTCGGAGTTTGACTCGAATAAAATTAAATTGTCGCTTTTAAATTGTCCGAATTTGATTTTTCGATATTTAAATTTTTAGAGTTTAAATTTGCATTTAAAGTTATCCGAATTCGACTTGTCCGCGTTGAAATTGTCGAAACTTTATTATTGAAATACAAATTTTAGGAATTTGAACTGTTTAAGTTTGGTAAGTCGTTAACCAGTAGTTGCATTAAATGTCGAGTTCGGGTTGTCGGTTATGTTCGAATGTTAGTTATTGTAATTGAGTAATCAGAATTTTAATATCCGTGCACCCCAGTTAAATTTAGTAAGATACAATTTTTCACAAGCCTTAGTTGAGAGCCATCTAAAGAATTATTTTAATGAATATAAGTTTATATTTCTTTATAAATTAATCAGATTTAATTAATATATATTATCTAATCGAAATAAATTGTTTCCCATAAACTTTATTTAGGCCAACAAAAAATAATTATTAGTATGCTTACTAAAGTTAAATAAAATATAAAATTAGATTAAGCTTATTAATTAAGCTTTTAAATTGACCAAAGTACGAGAATCCTAACTTCATCTGTAGTTTAAAAAGGTTTTATAGTTATATATTATACTGAACACGCAGTTTGTTGTTAATTTTAATGACGTCACATAGAGCATTAAAAATGCACTCGTTTTGGAAGAGCTTGCGTGCATAAAATAATAAAAACTTATACTTACAAAAAGTAAAGTTAACTATAAACAACTCAAATAAAGTTAGCTCATAAGTAAGTTCAAAATTATAAAAGCAGTTAATATTTTAAAATGGTAAGAAACTTATATTAGCAACACTAGTAGTAAATAACATTACTAGTTTATAAAATGATATTTCCAGAAGTATTTGCAAATGTAGTTATAACAATAACAAAAATAATAACTTTTTTATTTGTCTTTTATAGATTATGAAAGTTTCTTTAATGTGTCGTTACAATTTTGTGTAAAAATGAAATAGTTTTAACTAACTAAACAATTTTTTTTTAAAACAAAAACACTCGCAAAGTAAAATTTTCTACTCACCATGATGCCAATTGATAAGTAATAATAGAGTTATTAATTTCTTATAAATATCATTTGTTGTTTATATCCATTTAAAAAAAATATTCTAAGCCAGAGAAAAAAAATGTTTGACACTTTAACTTTAATTTAAAAAATCAAACATTTTTTAAAATATTAACGCTAACTAAACTGAGAGTGAGTTAAAAATGTATTTAATGTCATAAATTCAAGGAAAAAAAAGTATTCGTATACATAGTTATATAAAAAGTTACTTACTTCTAAGCATATAAATTTTATCTTATTATTAATTTACGATTACAAATGTCTAAAGTAATTCTCTCAAAAGCAATTGCAAGTATTTTTAAGCTTATAAAATATAAATATTGTTGTTCGTATTAACTAAAAAATTTCAAAATGCTGATTTTAAAACATTTTTAAAGTAGAGGCAAATAAAACAATCTAAGTTCTTAACGACATCTTTATTTTATATATAGCTATTTTTTTTTACTATCACTGTTACCCGTAACCCATACCCTTGATCAGTAAGTTATTTTATTGTTTTATTTATGTTTTTAAGTTTATTTATTTTTTATTTTTTAATTTTCTAACTTCATCTTTTTTTACTATCACTGTTCACCTAACCCTTACCTTCGGTACTTTACTTTTTTTAAAATATTGTTTGTTAGTTGTTTTTTTTTTTTTTTTCTATATATTTTTTACTCTCGTGCAAAAATGAAACTCTTGCAATTTTGGCCTTTAGTAACTTAGATCTGTATCCCATAAAAACATTTGCATAACATAAAATTAAATCTTATTATTAATTTACGTTGACAAATTACTACAGTGATAATCATAAAAGCCCTTGCAAGTATTTTTAAGCTTATAAAGTATATCAAATTTTTTTTCCATGTTAACTATAATTTTTTCAAAATCCTATTTTAAAGAATTTTTAAGGTAAAAAAAAATAAAAAATTAAGATAGTAATGAGAATTATAAAAGAACAGCAAAATTTTCAAACTTCGAGCAGTATCTTGATTCCTTTTAAATCGTATAAAAAATAATATGTATTTACGAATATACCGAGAAACAAATTTATGAACGTTTTTAAATATTAAAGAAATCACATAACTTATAAAATAACTTTGCTGAAGTATAAATATTTTTAGTGTATCAGTTCAATTTTTAAATTTGTTTTACTAATTTTCAGCAAGGTATAAAACTAAGTTATTAAAGATTTTACACAGACTAACTTTTCCTAATCAAAAATAAAATAAATTCAGTAGAATACTTACTAAATAATTTAGTAAGCTATAAATCTGAATTAAAATTAAGTCCAAGTCAGTGTGTTAAAAAAATTTCAATATAGTTTAATCACATTAAAACATCTTATGCTAAATAAAGTAATAAATTGTTATGCATTATAGTATAATTGTATCACGTTTAAATAATCATATAAAAAATTATTTTACAATTAAAAAATCACCATCTAAAGTATATAACCTTATATCTGTCATAGTTTGTTGAAAGTACATTGTCTTCCTTCGGTAATGGAAATGCATATAAAAATAAGAGTTAAAATGTTCGCATTCAATTTGTCCTAATTTGAATTGTGGGAATTTGACTTGTCCGAGTTAAAATTGTCACAATATAATTGTCCAAATTTTAACTGTGGGAATTTGACTTGTCTAAGGTGCAATTGTCGCATTTAATCTGTTTGAATTTGAATTGTGTAAATTTCACTTATCCGATTTTAAATTGTCGCATTGTAGTTGTCTAAATTTGAACTGTTAGAATTTGACTTGTCCGAGTTTAAATTGTCGTATTTAATTTTTAAAAATTTTAATTGTGAGTTTTTGACTTGTCCGAGATTAAGTTGTGGCATTTAAGTTGCCCGAATTAGGATTTCTAGATTTCAAATTTTTTGAGTAAAAATTATAGCATTTAATTCGTCAGAACTTGAATTGTGAGAAATCAGCTTGTTTGGGTTTAGATTGTCTCTTTTAAGTTGTCTGAATTCAAATTGTATTAATTTGACTTGTCAGAATTTAAACATTTGCATTTTAGTTTTACAAATTTTTTTAATGGTAATTTAAACTGTCCGATTTTGAAATTTTCTCTTTTAAGTTTTCCAAATTTTTATTTTGAGATTTTGACATGTCAGAGTTTAAGTTGTTGCAATTTAATTTTCCAAATTTGAGTTGTTGAAATTTAACTTTTCTGAGTTTATATTTTAGCATTTAAGTTGTCCGAATTCGAATTGTGAGAATTTGAGTTGTCATTTTTTTTTTGTTGCATTTAAATTTTACGTGTTTGTATTTTCAGATTTCGATTTGTCAGACTTTAAATTGTCGCATTATTTTCATTCAAATTAGAATTTTCGGAATTGGACCATTCCGAGTTTAAACTTTCGCATTTGAGTTGTCTTAACTTGAATTGTTGGAGTTTGACTTGTCTGAGTTTAAATTGTCGCATTTAGTTTGTTCGAATTTAAATTGTGAGAATATGACTTGTCAGAGTTTTAATTGTCGCATTTAAGTTCACCGAATTTGAATTTTCAGACTTTAAATTGTTTGAGTAAACATTGTAGCATTAAATTCGTCTGAACTTGAATTCTGAGAATTTAACTTGTCTAAGTTTAAACTGTCGCATTCAGTTTGTCTGAGTTTGAATTGTGGAAAGTTGACTTGTCCGAGTTTAAATTGTTAGAATTTGACTTGTCTGAGTTTAGTTGTCTCTTTTAAGTTTTCCGATTTTAAATTGTGAGAACTTGACTAATCAGAATTTTACTTTTTTCATTAAGTTTTCTTTTGTGTTTAAATTTATAGTTGTTGCTCATTTGTTACACTTTTAAAAAAATCATAGATATGTGTAGTTTTTATGAAACAGTTTGATAGTTATTAAAATAAATAACTATAGTAGCTATTTAAAAGCAAAAGAGAACAAGTTTAAAAAGATTTATATCCTATATTAGTCTGTTATTTACAATAAAGTCGTAATTAAGTTTGTTAATACTGTTTATAAAGCAAAGTATTTATTTTATAATATTCGGTAGGTATTTTTTATAGTTTAAAAATGGACCTAAAGTGTATTTAGTTTAACAATTAAGTTATTTTTATTAAAAAAACAAATGATGCTTAGTAAAAACATAAAATTTTGAAATTACTAAAAAAAAAAATATAACGGTTTTGAAACTATATATAACTGCTTAATAGTTTTTATATTGTATACCAAAACAACTATGACTAACATTGTTGTAAATTTTCTTTGTAGAACGGAAAAAATTACTTACAATTCATTTTAAGTCATATTGTGCGTTCATAAATTGTTATTTTGTAATTAGTTTACATAAAAAACATTGATAAAATTTTCCTTACAAAATTTTAATAAAGTTTTACTTACAATACCATCAAAAATTTTATACATACTTGTTGTAAGTTATACTATTCATAAAATAACTGTTAACTATGTTTTCTGCTGCTAATAAATATTTTAAGTCTTAAATACACTTAAAAAAATCTCTTCAATCTTCTTATCTAAACCTTTTATCTTCGATTAAGAAAAATATTTCAGTTTTCACAAATAGTTTTACTTCTTTGTTATTACAGAAAAAGTTTTAAATGTATGCTGCAGATATAACAAGTGTTTAGTTTGAAAAAAAATTAGTTGTTATGTAACTTCGTGGGGTTTTTTAAACTTAACTAGATTATATTTCCCTTTATTTAACTGAACGCTTAAAGTAGTTCAATGACTTGAATGTTTATGTTACAAATATTTTTTTAATGAGAACTATATACACTTTTTATAAATTGTTATACTTTGTTATATAAGGACTAATTATTTTAGTACTTCCAAATTTTATGCAAAGTAGAGCATTTGTTAGATATCAAAGCTTCAATATCGTTTCAAAGTCAAACTTAGAATTTTTATAACACTATTATATTATTAATAATGTAGAAAGTTGTTTAATTGATTAAAATAAAAAAAAGGCAATATAAAATGTAAAGTAGAGTTTATACTTGATATATCGAACGCAGAAACAGTTGTTCCTAGCAAAAGTTTATTTTGTGTACTTTAATTTTGATGAACAAGCTTTAATGAATTATTTGTAGGCTTTTGTTATATTTAATAATAAATTTAAAGTTTTTTTTTTAAAATTAATTACACTATAGCTTACAAAAACAAACAGTACTTACTTGTCTTATCAATTTATTAACTTTAAAAAAACGTTTTTTAAAGTTTCTGCTTAAAAAGTATACAACATTTACATGTCTTATCAATTTTTGAACGTTAAAACAATTGTTTTGTTAATGTTTTTGCTAACAAAATTACTCTTAAACATCAGGTTTAATTAAAGAAAAAAAAATGAAACAGTTTAAAATAATCTTTTCTTTCTAACTGTTTCATATTTATTAAATTATACTTTCTCCTTGTAAAAATAACAGTTCGCCTTAACAACTTTATAGTTTCTTTTTACTTTTATTCTATATAATTTTACTTGTCAAAAGCTAATATTCTACTGATTTAAATATAAGTTTAAATTATTTTTTAAATAAACATCTTTCGACTTTTGAAGTTAAACTAGTTTTTATTATTATTATAGCTATTTTTAATTTGAAGCTGTTTTATATTTTATGAGTAAATAAACTATCTATTTAAATGAATTTTATTATCAATAAGCATTAAGTACTGGTGATATCGCAACTGAGCTGTTTTTGCGTTAAAATTTATTCTTAGTTTTAATACTATAACATTTAAAATTTCGTTTGACAAAATTGTTGACTTAAACTAAAATAAAATACTTTTTTTATTTCTAAAATCAAAAACTAAATAAAAACAAAAATTTAATCTAAGGAGCTACTTATAGTTAAAATACAAAAAAAAAGTAGTTTGAATGACTGTTAAGATTGTTGAATAGTATAACTAAATTAATAAATAAATGCTATGTAACTTTGTAAACTAGTTTTAACTTTTGTTTGCTTAGAAAATTTATCTAATTGGTTTCATAACTATGCCAGTAACAGAAACTTTACTGCAGCTAAAAACAAAGTTTTACTTAAAAGTTTTTATTCTGTTCTAATGAAAATAGTTTTATAAAATGTTTAAACATAAAATAATATTTTTAATTATACTTAATTTTGAGTTGAAGAAATGTCGTCTTAGAATGTGTTGATTTTTGAACTTTAAACTATTTTCTAAAATTTAAAGATCACAAAACAAATAACTAAAAAAGTATTTTTGACAATAAAAATGTTTTTATAAACTAGAGTTACCAATAAAATATAAGTTTGAATATTTTTTTGAGATGGATGGAGTAGAAATAGTTATGCTAACATTTTAAGCTTAGTTTTTTTAGAACTTTTACAATAGTTTAAAAAAATATTTTTACAATAAACAAACTGAAGATCAGTTCTGTTTAACAGAATAGTGAACACTTGTATTTGTAAAACGTTGTGTTTTATTAATATTTATGTATATAAAAAAGGTTTATTTGAAAATTTAAAACTTAAAAGACTCGAGTTTCGTGCCTATGCACTCATCAACTTTAAAACAAGTTCAAAATAAAACAAAAAACAAAACACACATAGAGTAATTAGAAAATTAAGCATAAATAGATTTAGACGTTGTTTTAAGTTTTACATCTTGAAATAAACTTTTTTTTATTTAAAAAGTTCTTAAGGTGGACTTTGTGCGAAAGATATAATTTACTAAGTTAATATATATATATTTCCTTATATTTATAAGGTTTTATTCAAACTTAATCACTTTCTACAGAGCCAACTTGAAGGGCTGTTAAATAATTTATTAGTAAACTACGATTTTATAAGTTCTAGAACATATGTTTCATAAAGCTAAATGCTTTAAATATCAGCTAGTTTAATTTAAAACAAATAGAACTTTGGTAAACAGAGATGCAAAAGTTTTACAAAAAACAAAAAATAGTATGACTTAGAATTGAATGCTATACATTACAAAAACTCGGTACTGTAATTGATCTTCCAACTAACTAATCAAACAACTAAAATTCACAAAAAATGACCATAAAGTACTTTAAATTTTATTGTAGTTTAAGAGGAGCGTTATGTTAGAATGCTTCTGTTTACAGGTCGTTAAGTCGTTAACGAGAAAGTGAATCTTAGTTATTTTCGAAAAAAAGAAAATTAGTACAATTTACGATATAATGATAAGGTGAAGATTAGAAAAAATTGTAAATAAAAACATTAATACTTTTTATTTAAAGATTTGCATTTAAATACTTTTTATCATGTTTTTTTATGATAAAAAAAGCAAAAAAAAATTTTAAACTATAAACTTATTTTCTTATTATAAAAGTTTTAACTTATTTTACAAACAAGTCTTTGTAGTTCTAATTTTGAGCCACTGCACGAAACATACAGTTTATTTTATTCTTAAAACTGATTATCTATTCAAAATTAATAAAAAATAAATCGAGAAATTTTTCGTACTCCAATTTTTCATTTTAAGAAAAAAATAAAAAGCTAAAACGTATTTAGAAGTGACATAAAGCAAACTAAACAAGAGTGGTTTGAAATAGTAATTTTTATACAAATTAAATAAAAGCCGTTAAGAACTAAACATGCTGTTTAAAATATTTAAAAATACATAATGAGCGAAAGAAAAAAAAGTTACAAAATATTTAGCTTTTTTTTCAAAATAGTCTATGTAATTCGCATTATGCTTTGATAAATTTCTTCTATTCTCAATAAAAAAACTGCTTATGTTTTTTTTTGTAATGTATGAGTATTATTTGTTGTTTGTTTGTAAAAATTTGTAATAGTAAAAATAAAACTAATAATAAAAAATAAACGTAATTTGTAAAAAAAATTACCGACTTAGGGTAATGGTTAGAAGTAATAGTGGTAGTAAAATAAATAATAAAAAAAAACTAAATTAGTTAAAAAAAAAAAAATAAACAAAATGTAAAAAATTCATTCCGTCCAAAAATGTCTCGTGCAAAATTGTCTGCTCATGCAAAAAAATCCACTCGTGTAAAAATGTCTTCTTGCAATCTTGTCTTCCAGCAAAAGTATCATCGTACAAAAGAAGCTTCGTGCAATTTAGTACCCTCGTGCAATTTTTACTGCTCGTGCAAACTTTACACCTACTACTTCAAGTAAGTATTTATATATTTATAGTAATGTTTCAAAGATTTTTTATTAATCAAAATTCTACTTTACTAGATATCTTGAGTAATAATTAAATTTATAGTCACTTATAACAACTTTATTATTTATCTTTTTATTTCAAATAATGTTTGTTGATACATTATTTATGTATGATCAAGTTGATAACTCTTATTTTTGCACTTAGATAATTTTTCTTTATTACCTTTGTTGTATAAAAGCATATATTTTTATATTTTTAAGCTCTACTTATACTTGTTTATAAAATTAGTCAATAGCTCAAAGTTTGCTTTTTTTTTCAAAATATATCTGCTAAAACATTTTTATATACTTTTCTAAACTTTTCTTATAATTCTACTAAAGTAAAAAAATGCAAATTTTAATACACGTTTCATAAAAATTTTTAAGATTTATTAATAAGCTTCCTTAGAAGCCTAAAAAATAAGTATTCATATTTTACGATAAATATGTATCTATAGACAAATGTAAACTTTATGTAGAATCGCTTGATTTCAAAATTTCTGGGAATATTAAAAAAGTTTAAAAGAACTTAAACTTAAAATGTTAGCATAATTTCTTGTAGTCAAAGCGATAAAAAAAAATTATTGATAAAACTGGTTTTAAAAACATTTTTACTGTCAAGAATATTTATTTAGCTATTTATTTTTTGATCTTTAAGTTTAAGAAAGTAGTTTTTATATTAAAATTCAACACATTCAATGCGACTTGTTTTGAACAATTATTAAAAAAAAGTATTTTTATGTATGAACGTAATATAAAACTATTTTCTTTAAAAGAAAATTAAAACTTTTAAGTAAAAATTGTTTTTAGCTGTCTTAAGGTTACAGTGATTGGCGTAATTATAAAACCAATTAGATTATTTTTCTAAGCAAACAAAATTTCAAACTAGTTTACAAACTTATAAAACATTCAAAATTTAGTTATACTATTCAGCAATCTTAGCAGTCATTTAATTTAGTTTTTTAACTTTTTCAAAGAAAATATTTATTATACTTTTATGGTATTATCTGAAAAACTTTTGCGACTTTCTCAAAACAAATATTTATTTACTTTTAATTCCATTAAGTTTTAATAATGTATTTTTTACGTTTTAAAAGTGTTGTTAAGCATATGTTTGATATAACAGCTATAATTAATAAAAAAGTGTTTGTTTAAGACAATTAATTATATAGTATGTTACTATAAGGTAATACTTGATTTCTAATTTTTATTGTGAGATTTAACTAGTAAAAGTTAAAAAAATAGTAAAGTATAACAGCAAGAAAAGGTGTTAGAAAATATTTTTAATTAACTAATAAACAAACTGAGAAAAAAGTATTATCGAAAAGCTTATTAGCTTATTAAAATAGATACGCATTAATTAAGTTTCAAAATTAGCGTAAAAATACTTTTCATGAAGTTTATAAAATATTGAAAATATTTTGATTAATTTTTGTGTAAGTTGTAAAACTTCAATCAATCTAACGCAGAAAAACACATACATCTTAACTTTTTACTACGACCCATTAAGTTGCTAACGATCTGAGAGTTTCACACGCGGTGATACATACACTGTAAGTGTCTACTAAGTTGTTTTTATACTTAAACTTTTCTTTAAAAGACTTATATTCGTAGATTTCAGCCTTGTTTAACTTTAAATTAAAAATATATTTATAATTTAAAATGTTTACAAAAAATTTCTAGTGGTTAGTTCTTAATTATCTTAAACTACTGCATAAATAAGTGCTTTAAGTAAAAATTAATTGAAATAAATGTGTTTTAAACCTTCAAAAGTGCATCAAAAAAATTTTTCGACTATTAAACTTTGTATAAACCTTTTTATAAAATATAAATATAATATAAAATCATATAAAATATAAAAAATCAGATAGTGGGACTTTTTTATGGACGATGTTTAATTGTTTTTTTTATCAAACAAAAAAAAAACACTCAAATTTGGTCCTAAGACCTTGTACACGAAAGAAAATTTTCGGTTATTTAGCCACAACGGATATCTTTAACGCATCGTTCAGGACACCTTTAGGTTATAATTTTTAAAACTTTTAATAAACTTGTAGATCAAGCTTGTTTTTGTTTAGATATAAAACATTATAACAAGCGTTGAAATTTTCTTAACAGCTATAAATTTCTAGTAAAACTAATAGTGTCACCTAAGTAATATCAGTTTGTGCAACATTTTCTTTGATGGAAATAATCACTTGTAGTCCTTTTACTGTTTCCACTTAATGTTCAGTTCAACTTACTTTAAAAAAATTAAAAAACCTTTCGGTTATCGAGTCGTACACCACGGATACCTTTTAAGGTCTAATCCATGACACCTTCAGGTTTAACTTCTAAAAATTTTTAAAAACTTGTAGATAAAGTATACTTTTAGTTTAGATCTGAAACATATTTCATGTTTATTACATGCATTCAAATTTTCTTAATAGTTTTAATTTTAACACATTGATATTTTCTTACTTGTTTGATTTTTCTAGTAAGATAAAATTATCACCTTTTGTAATGATATTAAGAATTTTTTGTTTATTAAGATTTTTTTAAATGAAATGAAATAAACTACAACTAAATAACCTTTACAGTAGTTCATTTATATTGTCTCCAAAAAACATGAAAGAAGTAGTAATTATTATTTATAAATCACATAAAATATTTGTAAAAATTAAACGTTGTTTTTGTTTCTATGTAGTAAACTATAGTAGCAACATTTATTTCTTTAAATTTTACTTTTATTTGTTATAATTAATACAATTTTATCTTTTTGGGTGTTGCTATAATTAATAAAATATTCAAACAAACTCAAAATTTTTTAAACAAGTCTACATTTAAATACAAGCGTAAAAGAACACTTATGTTTTAGTTTAAACACTAAATAAGTCAGTTCTTTTTTACGATTTTAAGTTTTATAATGAAAAATATGTTCTAAAACTAACAATTTACAAGTATGTTTATGATCTATAAAACTTGAACAAATTCACGTTAAATAAACAAAATTGCTGTTAAGTTTTTTAGAATTATTGTAGAAAACTAATTAAAATAAGAGTATTAATTATTTATGACGTAAAATTTAGCTTGCAAATGTTCATTTCTTGAATATTTTCTTAAACTTAATGTTAAAAGAAAATAAATATAAAGTTTTTTGTTTAGTGTTTAGTGTTTTTTTATTGTCTCGCAAATGTTTAATTTTAGCGTTTTTATAAAAATAAGTTAATAATTATGCGTATTCTCTCGTTCGTCTAGCCAACTTATTTTTTTTTAGGTTTAAATTAAGCTCATATATACCTACTGTACTACAAAAACTTTATTTATTAAAAAGTTTGAACACTATTTAGAATTAGTTTGAACTAGCTTTATTAACATTGAACTAAGATTATAACTATTTAGTTTTAAACACCTAGAACTCAAATTTACTAACACAATATTATATTTAAGTGCAAAAAACTAACTATCTAAAAAGATGACGAAATATAATTTCCGCGTTTAACATTTGTACAATCTATAAGTGAAATTATTGTTAAATATTTTGTTAAAAAATTTTAAACTTTAATTTGAAACAATTTTGTTGTTTTTTTTTACCTTTAGTCGTATATAACAAGTAATGATGATTATAAATTTTGTTTAGTTTAATTTTTTTCTGTTTTTATATAAATAAATTGCCTGATGAAATAGTTTTTTCATTAGACTATAAAACATTATATATTTACATTATACACAAATTGACTAATAATTTGTTATATTATATATTTTAGTATAGAGCCAAAAGTAGTAGAGCGTTAAAAACTGAACTTTTTCAACACAACAGTACAACTTTAAATTTTCTATATAAACAAAAACATTTTAGGAAATTGCAATCCGAAGTCCGTGATACAGAGGTTTATTTGTCAAACCTAGTTAGGTTTGTTTTATCAAAATAAAGTTTAAACAATTATATACTAATATTAATTTGTATAGATATTCGTTTTAACTATATTTAATACAATTTCTTTAAAAAAATTGAATTTACATATCTAAGCAGATTTTATTTGAACAAAACAGAGTAAACAAGATTTTATTTTTTACTTTTTAAATTTTTTTATAAATAAAAAGTTCGGAGCTAAAAAAAGTAATTTAGACTCAATTAATTATTTTGTGTTAAGTACACAATGAGCAACTGGTAAAAAAAGAGCAACCGCTATATGTAAGTTTTTATGATAAAACTGAACTTACTTAAGCACATTAAATTACAAAGCACTTAAAAATCTATAAGACAACCAAAACGCAAACAACTATCATATAGCACTTTGTTGATTTTCTTTAACTGAAAAATTACTAGGAATATTAATCTTTTTATTATATTATTTTTATTTAAAAACTAGGAAATTCTAGCATGTCTGCTTATGAAATAAGTTTACTAAATGTTTAACTTATTATAGTGCTAGGCAATATTTGGGTATCTAAATATTAAATTATTTGCGAATCTTAAATCGTTATATTTACTATAAAAGTGTTATACTTAACAAATCTAATACATACATAAGTTTTTGTATTTAAAATATAAACTAAAAAATAATAAAATCAAATGTACTATTTATACACAGATAATAGTATAAATTTTGTAAATATTTTGATTGTATTTGTTCACATTTGATTTGAAATATAAATATTTAAATAACCTAAAGTTTATTAAAAAGCTAGTACTTTTTGTTTTACTAAAAATAATTCTCAAAACTAATAGTAAAAGTGCTCGACTTTTAACCCTCGTAAGTCGTTAATGAGAGGTTAAAATAGCTTGTTATGTTGTCTGTATAAACTGTGTGGTCAAGTTAAATACAAGTTTAGAATTTTTTTTAAGAATAATCTCCTATATTAGAGGAAGTTTAAAACCTTAAACAAGGATTTACAAAAAGTTTAACGAAAAAATAAAATAACCTAACATTTTTAACAAGTTCATAAGTAACAATCGTATACATTTAAGTCATATACTCTATTTATTTTATTAAATAATAATTTAACTTATTCTCATAATGCTAAGATAGAGAAAAATACAAATTATTACTTGTTAAAGAATATACTTCTGATATATTTTATTAAATATTTTAATATCGACAATACAGAAAAACATTTTTATATGCATGTTTAATAGAACGCCGTTTAATATTTTTTTTGTGTTCAGAAGCCTTGTTTCAACATTAAGAATAAAATAAAAACTTGACAATTAAATTTAAGATTATTTCTTTGGTTTTACTAATAAGTTAAAAGAGTAATTATCTTGAAATACCTAATTTAATTAAGGTCTTTAAACGATTAAAAAAAAAAGAAAAAAAATGTTAAAAACAATTGTTTTAACCATGCTAAATACAGAATTAGTTTGTATAGTATTTCTATTTTTGTATGTCTTATGTAATTAGTAATAAAAAAACAAATTTTGGTTATATATTCGATACTATATAAGATATAGTTATATACTTTTAATAAGATATAGTTATATACTTAGATTTTTTTTTTGAATTTCGTTTTAATGATGTTAAAAATAATTTTTTTATTAAGTAAAATTTTACTTTATTAGATATCTTGAGTAATAATACATTTTTAGTCAGTTATAAAAAACAGATTAAGTATTTTTATATCAAATACTGTTTGCTATGACATTAATTATTAACTTTTATTGTTGCACTTAAATCTTTTATTTTATTCTTTATTACCTTTGTCGTACAATAATATTTTTTTCGTACTTTTAGCTCTACTTACACTTGTTTATTAAAACAGTCAATGGCTTTAAAAGCTGCTTCTTTTTGTGATAAATTCTGGTAAAACATTTTCAAGTTCTTTTGAATGAAAAAATTGTTTTAAATAATAATAGGGTTTATATAAATATAATGTTTAGTGTTAAACTTTATTACTTTACCGTAGAAAATATTTGTTACAGATTGAATTTTATTACAGTAAATAAATGTAAGTTTTAGACATGATTTTTTAACATTTTTATGATTTGTTAGTAAGCTTCATGTGAAGCTTAAAAAAAATAATACCCGCGTTTTCAAGAAAATGTATCTACAACAAAAGTAAAACTTTATGTAGACTCGCTTAATTTCAATATTTGTGGGAGTATTATAAATGTTTAAAAAAACTCAAACTTAAAATGTTAGCATAATTTATTCTACTCCATGCATTCGCTAAAATTACTTAACTTACTTAACTTACAAGTAGCTCAATATAGTTACAAACTTTTTCCTAAGTTATGAATAAAACACTCTTTGAATAAATTCAATTTACTTTATTTCCAATAATAATTCTTAGTTTTGAAGAAAGAAACTATTAAATCACGACACAAATAAAGTCTATAAAAAGTATTAACAATCGTAAAGTTATATAAAATACTAACATCAACTCCGCGATGTAGACGTTTTCTTAATTCTCGAAACTAGAAATTGAGCTTAGCTTGTTGAAATGCCTTGCAGTAAATAAAATAACTAACTTTAACGCGTACTTGAAAGACAAACGCCGATATATACGCGTCTGAATGAAAATAACTCACTTGAATAAATGTTTTGCGAATTGGTAAAATTGATTTGAGAAAGCTTATCGTTGATATTTTTGTTACAAAAGATTCCATATTTATTCGCACGCTTTAAATAAGAAAATGAAATGTTAATAAAATTACTTTGTTATAACTTAGTTTTCAAATAACTTTAGAAATATTGTTTTATAAACTAGTAACTTTATCAATTACTAGTGTTGCTAACATCAGTTTCTTACCGATATTAGTTGATTACTGGTTTCATAGTTTTGAACTTAAATATAAATTATTTTTTTAGGCTATTACTAGTTAACACTTACAATAACTGAATTTAATTTTTTGTTATTTATTTGCACCCACGTTCTTCCGAAACATAAACATTTTTAAGATTTAGGTGTCTTCATTAAAACTAACAACAAATTACAGGCTCAGTAAAATACATGAATATAAAACCTTTTTGAACTAAAACTGAAGATAAGTAGTTGATACAACGGTAATTTGAAAAGCTTTTTCTGTAAGCTTCATCAAATTTATATTTTATTTAACTTTAAAAGGCATACAAAAAATGTTTTTATTTTCTTTTTATGAGAAACACATTATCTAAAATAGGTAATCTATTTTAATCAAAATTATTTTTTTTATAACTAATCTTAAACTGATTAATATATATATTTTAAAAACATATAACTTTTTTTTGAGTGCTTTCAATTAAGGCTTGTTAAAAATTCGAACTCACTCAATTAAAGTGGGGTGCACAACTATTTAAGTTCTTAAAACTCGAAGTACAACAACTCACATTTTGACAAATGAAGTTCCGACTACCCAAATTTGACATTCTCAATAGGACAACTTAAATTCAGACAAATCAAGTTCTGTCAACCCAAACTCAACAATTCACATTTGGGCAACTCAAATTCCAACATTTCAAATACCAACTAATCAAACTTGGACAATTCAAATTCCGAAAACTCAAATTCGAACAACTTAAATGCAACGTTTTTAGTTTGGACAAGTCATATTCTTAAATTTCAAATTCGGACAAACTAAATGCGGCATTTTAAACTCAAAAATTCAAAATCTGAAAATTAAATTTTAGACAACTTAAATGTGACAATTTAAACACGGACAAGTCAAACTTGAACAGTTGAAATTAAGACAACTTAAATGCAACAATTTAAACTTGATAAAGTCAAATTTCCACAGTTCAAATTTGGACAAATTAAACTCAGACAATTCAAACTCCCATAAATCGAATTCGGATAACTCCATTATTTAAACTCGGACAATTCAAATTCGGACTACTTAAGTGCGAAAATTTAATTTTTGACAATTTAAAATCTAAAATTTCTAATTTGGAGAACTTATAGGCAACAATTTAAACACGGACAAGTGAAATTCCCATTGTTCAAAATAGGACAACTTTGATGCAACAAATCAAACTCAGACAAGTCAAAGTTCCACTGTTTAAATTCAGACAACATTAGTGCAACAATTTAATATAAACTCGGACCAAACTAGTACAAGAATATGTACAAGAACAGAAGAAATGTTAAACTTTAGAAATAATGAATAACCATGAATAATTTGCTAGCAATCGAGTACCATAAGATTTTACATTATAGTATTTTCTGTTTACTATTTCAGAATGGGTAACTTTTCATGATAATATGATCTGTACCATGGAGTACAATAAAAGTTTAAATTTTATTAATTCTTTTAAACAGTTTGTTTAATATTTTATTTAAATACTATCAAAATACTTATAGTTCTATTTATAAAATTAAGTATAAATGATAATATTTGAAATTATTTAAAATTAATCGATTTTATTTATTAACATTTAAATATCAATAAAGTTTGAAGTATTCGATTTAAGTTACAGACTAAATAGTATTCAAAAAAAAAAAAACTTTTGTTGTGTTATAAGTATTTAAAATATTTGTATCTATACAAAAGTATAGAAGTTTTTTAAAAATAAATCAAAACTTGTCGTCATACTTTGCACTTTAATAATTGTTTTTAACAAAATATATATATCTTAAACCAACTTTTAACAATATTAAGCTTAATATGTATTTTTCATAACCATTGATAATTTTGCTAGAACGTTTTTTACAAATTTCGGACACAAGTTTTCAAATTAGATGGCAACAAGTCTTAAGTTATGGTCATCTTAATTATTTAAGCAACAAAATTAAGTTCCATTTGAAATCTTTCATGGGTTTTTTTAACAGCTTTTTCTTAACGTATATATGTTGTTAGACGAAGTTAGAAATATGATTTTACTAATGCAATACTAACGGTTTAAATTGTTATTTTAGTTAAATTTGATTAAGAAAATTAATTAAATTTAAATATAAATGTATTAGTGAAATTCGTTTATTTATCTACTTTTACTCTACTCCACTGGTATTTTGCCTATAAACTTGTTTTTAGTTTTACATATTTGGCCTACTTATTACTAGTACAATTTCAAAATAGATAAGTCAATAATACAAAATAACAAACTAATAAAAATAGAAAATCATTAAATAATTATTTATTTATCATTAATATTTATAGTATTTATGAAATAGTTCCGTTCTCCTTTTTTACATTTACGTATTCATCTGAGTGACAAAAAAAGATTTTTAATGCTAAAAAAATTGTTATTTAAACTCATAATAAACAAGTAAATCAAAAAGTTCAATATGTTTTCAATAATGTATGTAAGTATTTCGATAGTCAATTTAAAAAAACTAATTGCCTTTTCTTAAACATAAATTTACAATGACAAATGTATTTTTAACTACGTTTAACTTAAATTTAAAGTAGTTATTAATTAAATTTTTAATCTTTCGATTCTAATTAATGTTGTACAAGCTAATTATGTTTTGTTTTTATCTATAGGTCCTTAAAGGGTTAGACTATTTTCGTTTTAGTCCGCGTCAAAGATAACTATTTAAGATGTATTTGGTACTTTTAATACAAATTTTTTAAATGATCATTATCTTTTTTTGACATTACGTAATGAATGATATATTACATTCGATTTTTTAGAGCGTTTTTCAATAATAAATTCTTTTTTGTTTTATAAAGTAAGTGTAGTGTTGAACTTTCCTAAGTAATATCTTTTTTATTCTTTTTATAATTAAGGTTGTTTTCTATAACGTTTAAGTAGGTACATATTCTAAATGAACAAAAAAGACCGATAACTTTGATATAAATGAGAAAAAAACAACAAAAAACGATAAAAAAAAGATTAAATATACTGCCCACAGACCAAAAAAACTTCAACAATAAAAAAAATAAGTACTAAGTTGTTTTACGCCAATTTTACTTCAAACACGAACTGGGATACAAAAAGAAGACCAAACCTATAAATCTAAAAAAAACAAGAAAAATCATGTTCTAAACCTCCTCTTGCCAACCAGTTTTTACTAATATTTGGAAAAATTCTTAGAGCTAATTGATAAATATTTTAAAAACCATGGAAAAGATTTCTAACATAAACAACTGCAAATCATCCTACTGTTGTGTTGAAAATTTTAAGTCATTATGAGGCGACACACCAAGAAGGTACTAAACAGAACAAATTGTAAGAAAGATCAAGACAAAAGTATGTGCAACTGCCTCAGAAAAATCTCCTGCCCGTTAATTAGTAAGTCCATGCAAGAGAATGTAGTAAACAAGACAACAATTACTACACAAAACGAAATTAAATAGTAAATAGAGTATACGGAAGGTTTATTTAAAAAGAGATGGTACGCTTTTAAGTGACGTAAAAAACAAAGGAACATAACTTTTTAAGTACACTTGGAAATTAAAAAACAAAAACGTACGTACAAATTTAAATGGAGCATTATGCATAAGATTTAGAAACTAAAGAACGTAAGTAAAATCTGTAAAATTTGCAACCCAGAAATTTGAAATAGCACTGGCTAACAAAAAAAAAAGGCAATTAAATTAAAAGATGAGAACCTTTTTACACCTGCCCGCATTTTAGAAAACTGTATCTTAGAACTTAACGTATTTTTATTAATTGTTTTTTCTTAATAACCTTTACCGTACTTTTATTTGTTAAATGCCATTTTCGATTTGAGTTCGTATAAGCTATTTTTGCTGTAAGCATCGAAAACTATAATGAAAATATTATTATTTGTAAATATAAAGTACTTTGATTATTTATGATTTTATTTTTGTTTAAATCAACAATGATTTTAAAGAGTAGAAGAATTGTTAAAAGTTTACAAATAACCTATAGCATTGAATAATTGCATATTGATTTTAAAAAATTTTATAAACTGATTAAATTAATTAGTTTACACTGTTTATTAAGTTATCCATATTCATCATATTTTACTTTGCAGACCTAAGGATTCCAATTTTGGAGAAACGAATTTTAATTAAAATAATAAATGTTTAAAATGTTTTTCTAGAATCATAAAAAATATATAAACAACATTATAAAGTAAAACATTTCTTAAATTTAGAAAAAAAATGCTGGTTAAAAGTTTTTAGTACTTATCAAAAACAAGTTACATGTATGAAAATTAACTAATAGTAGTAATATATGTTTTTGCCTGCTGCATACTTAAAAAATTTATTTTCTAAACAATCAAGCCGTCAAAAGGGAATCAAATAAATTTACAAAAATTGCTTCAACTACCACTAATAACTTTGAAATTTAAAGCAATTAACATTAATCTGTTTGTTCAAAAAAAAAATTACAATTTTATAAATAAAATGACTAATTTGTAAAAACTACAAAAAAGTACTTAAAAATTGCGTCAAAAGAGTACGCATAGGTTTAAGGAAATAAGTGATTTAAAGTTATATAAATAACTATGCTGTTACAATATAAAAATACTGTCAATAAATCAGCATGAAATAATTAGTATTCATAAGTTATTTTCTTTATAACACGTCTTAAAAAATGTCATGAATTTATTTATAAATATTCACACAATACAATACGTACTATTGTGAAAAAAATTATTTCCATGAAACACTAAAACGCATCATTAAGTAGAAAATATTTGTGCACGAATATCAAAAGTACATGTACATTTAAAGAAAAGTTATATAATTGTCAAGAAACGTGTATAAACAAATCTGAAGAACTTGAGATTATATTAAATCGTCTTTTAAGCATATATAGTTTATTGAACGACAAAAAAAATGCTAAAAAGTTCGTTTAAAAACCTTACGAAAATATATTCCAGTTACTGAGTTATACTCAACTCATGTAATTTGATGTTGATTCAAGAACGAATCATAAAAATAAAACAAGTAAGCATAGTGTGCAATAAATAATACACATCCCAACTTTAAATTTCAGTTAAAAAAACTTTACATTTAAACTATAAATAACTAGAATTTTTTAACTTAAATAATTTTTAAGAATCATTTTCAATTTACACAGCGTTCAATAATTACTCAAGCATCACTATCAATTTACTAGTATATTGTGTATGCTAGTTTTTAATATAAAGGCACTCTGACAGCTGGGTAATCAGAAATGCTTTGAAGAGCTTTACACCAATTTTCCGACCACACATCTTTATCGACATCATAACATAGCACACAGTCTTCAAAGTCTTGAAAAACAAATATTTTACTCGCAATCGAAACAGCTGTAACATCATGTGAATGAAATTTAGGTGTCTCAAATGCCACAAACATATTGCTAGATTTATCAAATACTTCACAATTCGTGTTAAAATTTGCACCACCAATAGCAAATAGTTTGCTTTTAATACAAACTAAACTATGAAAACTTCTCCTTACAACCATACTTGGCATTTGTGTCCAAGTATCAGCAAAAACATCATACGATTCTACTGTGTTTGAAATATGGTAGTTGTTATATCCACCTGAAACAACAATCTTTTCTTCAAATAATGCACATGCTGCGCTTTCTCTTATTTCGTTCATTTCTGCAACTTTTTTCCATTTTAATTGTTTTGTGTCAAACTCAAGACAAGAGTTTAATGTTTCTTGAGGTTCGGGATTACTACCTCCAAGTATACAGATTTTATCCATAAATGCACAAGCACAAAAGTGTTTACGTTCATCGGGTATATTAGTTACTACAATCCAATTTTTCTTCTTAAGTGAATATTTTTCGACAGACTTTATACGATCAAAATTTCTATCAAAACCACCGAAAACATAAATATATCCTTCAAGATAAATTGCTTTAGAACTATGTCTTTTTACTAACATAGATGGAAGATTTGAAAGTCTTTTGTTGATATTTTCATCAAACCGTTTAACTTCACAAATAGTTCCATATCCTGACAAACTAAGTCCTCCACAAATAATTAGATTGCATATTGATTGACTACAGTATCTACTTTTATTACAAGTAGTAGAATCTAACTGTAAAAATCTGTTTTTCTTGTTAAACACTTCAACACAATCATCATTCGTAGAAATACATGTAGACTCATTTAAGAGATATTTTAAATAGTGATCTGATAAAAGATTAAGACGAACTTTTAATAACAATCGTTTTGCAAATTTGCTACGTTCTTCTATGTTGTAACCTAACCATTTGTTCACTGAGTTGTAAACTTCAACTTCTGAATCTATTTGTAAACTAGAACTGGTAAGTATTCTTGAGATTGAACTAAAATCTAAGTCTACAAAGCTTTTAGTTTCAACTACCAGTACAAAACAACGTTCTATATAGCTAAACATACTTTTATAAAGACTTGGTAAGTAGAAAAGTCTAGATAATTGATAATAAGTTGCAGCATTATGAATTTTTACTTTCTTGTTCATTACTTGGCATACTTTACTGTTTTCATCTAAAAACAATACACTTGACTTGACTATCGAAACCATTTTTATTAGGTTATTCTTTGTTTTACCTAAAATTAATTAAATTTAAGTTATAAACGTAATTACTTTATTGGTATTTTAGAAACTTAAAATATTTTTTTAAACAACAATGTACTTATAAAAATTACTTTTGTATTTTTTATTATTAAGAGTTTTAGGATATAAAACAAATACTGCTATTAAATGACAAAAAATATATACCTGTAACTATTTTAATTTTTATTAAAATTTAAATAGTAATAAAATGGTAGAGTCGATACATTGATTAATCAATTATTTACTTTTTTTATTAATAAATAGTTGAACTTCGTATAAAAAGTTATCCGCACACTTTTAAATATTTTAAACCATTACTTACCAGATTTTTTGAAACTTTGTAATTTTTTCTTCGCAGAATTTTTACAAAATGTCTGAAATTCAACACAGCTACTTGGTGGTAGTGAAACTTCTTCAAGTTTTATTTTCTTTAAATCAATTTCATTCTGGTTGTTTTCAGTTGAAATGACTTCATGTTGTTGGAATGCACTTCTTTTCATTTTAACTCTTAACAATCTAAAAAAATTTTAAGTAGTTTGTTCAATCCGTCATAAATGTTCAAAACATTGAAAAAAAGTATAAGATACATTTATAAAGGTCTTTTTTATAACTTTTTGTTTTACAATTATGTTTACTAAAAGGTTATTAAAATAGGAAACTTAATTTAACTAGAAAATTAATCAACAAGAATTAGTGATAATTCAATAAAAAAGGGTTTTTTATTATAAAAAAACTCAATATAATATTATATTTT
This sequence comes from Thalia democratica, assembly GCF_965202585.1. NCBI lineage: Eukaryota > Metazoa > Chordata > Thaliacea > Salpida > Salpidae > Thalia > Thalia democratica. The sequence goes on from NC_139171.1 coordinate 64,413,003, forward strand.
TAGAGTATGTACAAACATAGGTATAAATTTAAAAGTTTTATTCAATTTTAATAATATAGTTTTTTTAAGATTTCTATAAAAGATATAAATATTTTATTTTAATTTTTTACTACTATAACTTAAATCAGCATAGTATTATTAATTAGAGAATTCGAAACAAAAACTTGTACATCAAATGTTATGTTTCATAAGTATTAGAAACCAGTTATATATATTTTTAAAGTTTGTTAATAATCAAGTTTACTGTCAAATTTCAAATACTTAACAAGCTTTAAGTAAGAAAAGAAGGGTAATTAAATTAATTTAAAATACATAACATATTTATTAGCTTGATAAAAATACTAAGCTATATTCAATTCTACACTATATTGATAAATTTTTATTTTTATTTATATCTATAATAAATGTATAGAAGTTTTCATAAATATAACTGTTTACTTTTTACATATTAACATAATGAAAACTATTAAAATAGTAACTCTATCCTTTTAACACACAAAACAAATAAATATTTATAAAATATCAATTTTTTGCCCGGCTTGTTACAAAAAAATACATAAAAAAGTCTGAAACTTGCTTAGTTTCTACAAGTTTACTCTAAAAAAATTTCTAAAAACATGTGATCAAAACTATAACACAAAAAATTAAATGTAATAGGAATATAATTTAAGTTGTAAACTTTTCAAGTTGTAAACTTTTTACAGATCAACTTGGTTTTTTGGTTGACTGATTTTATAACATTATCAACTAAATTTAACAGTAGTAAAAGTAATATTCCATTACACTTCCTCTTCATGCCATTTTCAAAAATAATCTAACCTGACCTTTCCTCTATCTTTTTGTTTGAAGAGAATCTCAACTTACATGTCTTTTAGCAAGAAAAATTGTGAATTTAAGTAATTTTTCTTGTCAATTAGTGCGATTTTCTCCAATTCTTTTAAGTAACAGCAGAAAAAAAAAACAAAGCATTAATTTTATTTAAAATAGGACAGTTTAAATAGACAGTAATAATAAAAATAGTTTTCAAAAAACGGTTTTAAATGTCTCACAATCAAAAAATGTTTTGAGTAAAAATTCACGAAAGCTTTGTTTTAATATTCAAATAGCAAAAGTTTCCAATAACTAGGCAAAAAAAAACATTAAAATTAAAATTGAAACAACTTTTCTTTTTAAATATCACTTAGCTGTCATGTCTATGCAAACCCCGATGATACAAATTTTTAGCATGATACTGGTCTTTGCTGTCTCAGTTATTAATAAATATTGTCTTTTTCTATAATGCTATTTAGATTTAGTGATTTACATTATTTTAATTTTACTCACTGTGACTTAAATTTGATCACCACTATTTGTAACTTATTTGTATTCATAAATTATCTATACTTTTATCATTTATTTAAACTTTTATTAGTTTTATAGTGAATATGTGGACTAAATATTTTCAGTTAAGTTGTGAATTTGTGGACTTAAAATTTGTCAATTATTTTGTGACTTTTTGGATTCTAAGTTTGTCTGTTAAATTTTGAATTTTACAACTTAAATTAATAAGTTCTATTGTGACTTTGTGGAAATTTAAATCCCCCTATGGCATTTTTAACAATATGACCCCTTATTGCCTGGTGGTTTTTCCTACCCCAGTTTTCTTTCTGGTTAGACCTAAATGGCTTTTAAAAGAGGCATATGTTAATTCTGAGTATTGATTCTTAAAAATTAAATATAAGTTTTATTGTAAAACTTTTAAAATTTATGTAAATAAAATACACTTTTTAAAGTTAAAATGACAGAAACATAGAGATGTGAGATAAAAATTACTTTAAAAACTAAAAGTATCATCAATGAAGAATTTTTAAATGATATACTTTTACTGTTACCTAACAGATTGGTGATTAATTAGCTTGATGAGGCCCATTATAACCTACAGATGTTGGTATGTTTGAATAATAAACTTGTAAGGTACTTATATATGTTACATTTGCACTAAAAACCATGACTAAGTTTAATCTTAACTAAACTAACTTTTATAATACTAAATTAATCCAATAAAAACTAGGAATGACAGATAAATGAACAGATTGTATTAAAGAACAATTTCAAACAGTATAAATTATAAAATACAATGTACATTGTACTATATAAAATACTTCAAATGTGGTCAAAACTTTTACACTAGAGTTAAATCTAACAAGAATATACTATAAAAACGTACAATTAAATTGAAATCAAACATACAAAACCGTAAGAACTAAACATTATTTTAAAATTAACTTTGCATTTAACAAATAAATAATAATAACTAAGTACAATTCTAGGACTACATCTGGAAAAGCTTGACTATAGGTCACTGCAATTATACTGTGGCTAGTTTGTATAGCTATTTGTAAAAAATGTTAACTTTCTATTCGGTTGACTGGTTTTATAATGTTTGATGTTCAACTAAATGGAACAGCAGAGAAACTGTGTATTTTATCAGTACATAATAAAGTAATTTAATTTATTAAAACAAAGTTTGAATTTTATTGCTTAGAGATATAACTTTAAATTTTTATTTTCTTAAATTGAAATTTATTTTATTTGGATATTAAAGAATAATGATTTGTTCATAGTACAAAAGATAAAATATTAAGTTAAGAAACATGTTTATTTTAAACTAGGAACTAAGAATTAAACTATTAAATAAAAAATATTAAAACAACTAAGTGAGTTAACAGTAAATTGGTCGGAAAGTAATAATTTTGTTTATAATTGTATTAAAGGATAGATAAAGTTCTCAAAATCTCTGAACTCTATTAGTGCGACTGCTTAAAAATAAAACTTATTTGTATTACTATAATTCAAAACAAACTACTTTCAGTTTAATGCCTGACTTCAAAAAAAAAAGTTCATTTAATATACCTTTTTAAAACATTCAGTAGTTTATTTTACTCTTATTTAAATACTTTTATAATTTCGTAACATTTTTTATGCTTCATTCCTTACCATTTTTATTAGCATGTTTGCTTTTTATCTGCTTACTTTCTTCTTTTCTCTTGAAAAAATACTAACATTCTTTTTATGCTGTAGAATGACTGAGAGATTTTTTAATGTCTTATCGCTCTTTTATAGTAGAAATCGGTGCTGTTATTAAACCTGACGGTTTGAATTAAATTAAAAAAATTATACAGAAGAACTTTAAATTTTATCACAATTACAAATTATACTTATAACGAATATTAAGATGTTTAGATCAGTGAATAAATTTTAAACAATTATCCATTTTTACTTACATTTCAATAAATGAATAAATATAAATCACTAATGATTGATAAGTAATGAATTATACAATTATCCCAGATTGTTTTTAAAGAAAATTAACAAAATAATAACTTCTTAATATTTTAAAGAAAAACTTAAAATATGCGACTGTATTTTATTTAACCTTTACAATTAATTTTAAAGCTCAATGTTTTTATTAATTAACATTGTTATTACTTATATTACTTTTAATATTATTACAATTTTAAAACTAACACTTGGAGATTATAAATATCTTTAAACCTTTTTAATAAAGTTTTAATTTTCTTTGCTTAATACTTTAAAGAAAACTACTTTCCGGTTTAAATATTTTACTTACTTTATTAGTTATAATTCTGAGCCTTTACTTTTACTAATTTTTTTTGTAATAGGTTTTTTAAATATAGTACTATTAAGGTGCTCATATACATTTAAAGCTATTTCATAATGTAAAAAAAAAGAAATTTCAAATACTAAAAATAACAAACGAATCTTGTGTGAAATTTTTTTTAACATATGATGAAGCATATTCGTTACAAAAATCATTTATAGATGCTGCTCGTGGTGGTTTTTAAAGATATAATACAGTAGACGCTTGAAGAAAAGTTATTTATATTTGTTCATTTGTTTTTAATAAATGCATAGGGAACAGTTGCCGACAATATTTTTTTTTGAGCTAGTCTTTAGCTTCTCATTTTATTTCTAATACTAAAAACAAACTTTAAATTTTAGAATAAAAATAGGTTAGGCTTATTTTTAAATAAGGGGTTGAAAACAAAATTTTAATATAAATATTTTTTAGCGAAGTACTTGAACTAAAACAATGTTCAGATTGTTATGTAAAAATAAAGAAAACTAAAGATGTTTATAATACTTTAAAAAAAGTTTTAAAAATACCCACAAAAATAGTTTTAACTATTAGTAAATGGAGAAAAAACATATTAAAATTATTAAAATATTAGAAAAATAAACTTTTTTTAATACGTAGCAACTTTTATATTAAAAATCACTTAAAAATAATAGTGCATATTTTAAGTATTACTTAACAACTTAAAATGTATAAATATAATCTGTATATAGTATTCTATAATTTAAGTTATGGTTTATAAAATGCAATTGTAATTGTTAAAAATAAACTAACTTTAACAAAGTACGAATAAGACTTAAAAATTATAATTTTATGATTATAAATCTATGCTTTATATGCAAAACACAAAAGAGAACAATATGAAGTTTTATAAGCAAAAATTACTCCTATTAGTTATGTAGGAGCATTTTTTACTTTGCTATTAGTCAAACTTATCTCTTTCATAAGCTTAAATTTAACATTAACTCCTTATAAAAGTTTAGTGTAACAAATTTTTTAAGTATGTTTAAATTAGTTAAAAATTTAAAGTTGATATAATAGAGGTTGAACAAATAAAACACCTGAGATAGGTTTTTAAGTCTTAAATAAATTGCACTATTTTCTAAAATTTATAAACTAAACTTAAATAAACATAATTTTAAAAACTTTACTTATAATTATTAATACAGTTTTTAACATTTTTATCATTTTAAAATAAATACATCTTATTTTTAGTTGTAAAAAAAATTTAAGTTCTTTTTTGTTCAACTGAACTTAAATTTTACATATTTACTCTAGTTCAGGGGTCGGCAAACTAAGGCAAAGGACAAATGCGGCCCTCAAAATAAAAATTTACTGCTCGTCAACTTCTTTTCAGCGAAAAATATACATTTAAAACAATAAAAATTACTATTATTGTGATAGAATCTTACATCTAGGCTCTTAATCCAATAAATACTCTTTATTAACGCTAGAATATCGCTCAATTTGTTATGTTTTTGATCTTAAATAATATTTTTCTACTGATTACTAAAATTTTAATTAGATAAATGCGGCCCTCAAATTTTTTTTCTCACTTGTGCGGCCCGCAAGCAAATTTTTTTTAGTTAAATTAGCCCAGGAGTCACATAAGATTTACAACCCCTGCTCTAGGTTATTATTCATACTGTATAGTTTCAAAATACAACAGTAGTGTAACATCATATCTTATCATAGGATTTTATAATATTAACGTATTTGTTTTTGTTTCTTAAATAAAGTCAAAGATTAACTAACTTTGATTAACCCTAGGTGAACTTTATTTGTTAAGTTTAAAATTAAATCTTTAAAATTCAAATTTTAAAAATGTAAGCTTATAATAAAACCTTAACTTAGTAGCAATAATCAAACGTATAAAAATAACGGCTTTTTAGAACGCACACTTTATAATAAACTTAATGAGCTAAAGACTTGGTGTCTTAAAATAGTTTATATAAGAACTATCCAGTATTTAATATATTAAATGAAGTATCAAAATTATTTAGGTTAATTTTTTTTTAGTATGTCAAAGTACTTTGTTTTTCTATGTAAATTTTAATCACAAAAAAGTAATTTATTTCTATTTAACTGATTTTATTCATGACTTAACTCTCTACACTTCTGACACAATACTGATATTTACAGATAGAAAACTTCTATAAACAAAATGTTGAAAAGTAACAAAAAAACAATTGTTGGTGTTAATTAAAATTTCTTTTTTGCAGAATAAAATATTAAAGCAAGACTTTTTATTAATCTTAGTAAATCAGTTTAATTCAGGTATTTTAATTAATAGTATTTTTTAGACATCTATTAAACTAATGTATGAGCCGTTCAACCAAAGTTTAAGGTTGTTTTATATATAGGACTTAATACAACTCTGTAAAAAGAAATGAATCACTCTTTAATTAAACTTTAATAATTTATTTTTGAACTTATAACAAAAAAAAAAAATTATGTTAATAATTTTTATATTAAAAACCTCAAAAACTTTATATACTTTTCAAGAACTGTTTTTTTAAATATGTATAATAAACTCAAATTTATTAAAACTATTACATGCTTGTATTAAAATTTTCACACTTGAGTAAGAACTATGCAGTATATACTGCTTCATGTGGCAATTTCTAATAACAAAAATTACTAAAAACGTAAAAAAGGTAACTTAAACGTTTAAATTGTTAGTAATATAAGCAGAATTAAGGTGTAACAGTTTGTTCAATTTTTTGAAAGCTTAACATTAGCTTTAAATTTTTTCATTTCAAAAGCCAGTTTTATGTTTAAAAAAAATGTTTTTAAATTAATTTTTATAAGCAGTAGAATAATTTTTTACATCCTGTAAACTTTTAAAGAGGTAAAATCATGAATAATGAATTAGAATTAAAGTATAAATTTACTTAATAAGTTGTTTTTAGCTTATAATAAAAATAAATTAAATAGTTTTAACGTATAAACATTTGTCCATCTTATATAAAAGTTGTTTTTTTAGTATATCGATTTAAAAAAGTAAATCGTAAAAATCATAGCAAAAAGTTCCTACAATACTTCGTGTTTAGAGTTCGGTAAGTCGTTAATGGAGGAATAAATTAACTAATTTGTTCTTTGTGAGCCAACAAAGTATTTTGCCCTTTATATCAATATAATTATACGATAAGTATTAAAAGTGTTCTATGTTTTACAAATATAAAATTAAAAAAAAAACTAAAGTTTAATTTTTTTGAAGGAAATAAGTTTGTAATCAGTAAAAAGTCTTCTTGTTTCATTAATTTACTTTAAATAAGTTTAAACACTAAAACAAAGTTTAAATGCTTTCACTTGAAAACAGATTAGAATGTCGACTTCAATAACGAAGTTTAAAAAATAACTCTTTCATTACACATACTAAACAAGATCAAATACAACTTTTTATTGTTTTTGTTTATTATATCTTTTAATTTAAATTGTAACGAAACCTTAAAACTTTTTATTTGTTTATGTAACAAATATAGAGACCATATAAGATAGAATTTGAAGAAACTTAAGTAAATATATAATGCTATGCATAAAGTTAGTAGGTAATATGTAAAAGTTTTTTCTAAAAACTAAGTTATTCATAATGTTAAAAATAGATTTAAGCCTAAAAATTTTTTATTGTATAAGAAATATTAACAATTTTTTAAGAACCTGTTATTCGACTGCTCAAAATAGATCAATAATTTTTATTTATTTAAATAATAAGATTTCCTTTATTAGTGTTTCATTGAAATTTTCTAGTAAAAACGCTAGTGAAATTTTAAATTGCGATTTTATAAAAATTTTATTATGGGCGTAATATTGACCTTGCGCAATTTTTAACGTTTTTTAATTATTAGGAAAATAACTTTTTTTGCACTATGCTTATGTAACAATCTTATTCGAGAACAATCTAAAAAAATTTAGAGAGAATTTTTCATTTTAATTGTTTTTGTGTTTTTTTTTATTTTTATTCTTAATTAAACAACTGTATTGGCAATCAATAATATTTGTAAACTTAAAGTAAAAACTTTATTTTTAAAAAGAGACTTTTAGATTGTTGTATTTTTTACTTAAATTTTATTTGTTTACATAAGTAACTGTTTTACAAAGTTTACAGTGATAAATATTAGTTTTTATTATGAGTTTTTTTTTTATTATGTTACTACAAATTACTAATGATCAAAATAGTAATGCTGTACAAATATTACTGATAGTATTTAGTCAGATTTTACTAATCAAAATTTTGGTAAATGTTTAACAAATTTCTTTCATTTACTTTTTACTTACTAAAAATTAGTTTATAATAAATTAGTTAATAGCTAACTACAAATTATTTGCTCATAGTTATTGCAATAAGTTTAATTATACAAAGCAAAATGTTTACTTTATAATATAGCCACATCACGAAGTATAAAGTTTCAGTTCAGAAAATTTTAATTAACTAACAAAAAATAGTATTTCTATTCTATTCATTTGAATAAAACCTAGAAAGCTGACAAATGTATTTAAAATCGAAATAACCATCCAAATAAAATTTATTTCAAAGTCATAAAGGTAATAATAATATTATACCTAAAATTAGTTTTAATATTGCAATTATCAGTAAAATATACTTAAAGGGTAAGCTTTGATAATGCCAAAAGAAACTAAACCCAACAAATACAAGATATATGAAATTTATCTATAAAGCTACTAGTATCTCTAAAGTCAGTAATAGCAACTTTTTAATTTTTACAATCAAAGTTGTAACCTGCAAAATCGTAATTCAAGGAAACTATTTTACTTTACAACATATCATGGACAATAAACTAATCACTTAATAATTGAATAAGTTCAAATCTTAAGTTTTTTAATTTTTAAAAACGTATCAAAGCACTTTAGAAAACAAGTTTCTTATATCTTCTGTGGCCTACATATACTTTTATAATATGAAATCTTTTTTTTACAATATACATTTAAAGTAGTTTCATTAAAAATTTTAAAAACTATTAAAAGTTTAAACTTATTGTTATATCAATTTAAAATATATGACGAGGTAAGACTATGCTGTGTTTCCGTAGTAAACAGCTGTTTTTTTGTTTTGAAAACAGATTTTTTTTCTCTGCCTACTATCTTCTTTTCTTAAACATAAAATGCTTACGCTGTTATTTTAATGTGAAAGATTTAATGTAAAACTATTTTGCAAAACTTCTAATTTTGCATTGTTCTCCGCTTAATTTCTTTTTTCTCTAATAAAACATACTTACGATGTTTTTCTATTGTAAAAGACTGAGATAAATTTTTAACTTTAAAATATATTCTTGAATATTAAAAACTTTGAATGTCGTTGAGTTTTTGTCTTTTTTTAGTAAAAATTTTATATTAAGATATATTTTTTGTTATTAATAACTGTTATATATTAACTTGATGGCTTTACTTAGTTTTAAATATTTCAATAAAAATAATTTATAGTTTTAAATTATATTCTCATACTATTTAAAAAAATTTAAATAAGTAAGTGACTTTAAAAATTAAAGGAAAACTTACGTATGAAGGTGTAAGCTATTTAAAATAAAAGTATCCAACTATTGCTGATAGTAAATAAACATATACTAAAAATACTATTTTCAATAACAATCTAAATACTATCAAACGTATGTTTTAATAGTTTTTTTTAGTTAATTTCTACAAACAAAAACACAGTTTACATACTGTTTTTTTTTATTAGCAATTATTTAAAACTGTTTTATTACTTTATACTTATAAAAATAATTTAAAAAATATTTTGTTTATACCTTAAAGAATTTAGATGTCTATTCTTTTTTGTTATTTGCTATCATTTAATCTGTTAGTAAACTTTATATAGCTAAATTTGAAATATATTTAAAGAAACAGATGCTTTAAGAAGTTATTTACTTTATAAAAAAAAGTCATACATAATGAATCAAATGTTAAAGAACATTACTTACCCCAAAGCAAAGATTGAATAAAACAAACTTATTTTAGATTAATTAAAATAAATTAACACAATAGTTCAACTACACAGTAACAAATATAAAAAAGAAACAGTTTGTAGTATATGCATTGAAAGTCGCAATCTTTTTTTTCGAAACCTTTGAAAGGTCTATAAAACAATTTTTATTATATATCTTTTAATTTTCGACACCATTTAGTTTGTAGTAAGTAAAGTAAATTGTATATTGACAAAATATTTGAACCTCTGCTAACAATATAAAACGTGATTTTTAAGTTGAATTAAATTAAAAGTTTTAATTAGTTTTTAAAGTACATTTTCTTACTTATAGTTTTAATGCTTTGTTTTTTTTAAACTTGCAAAATTTTAGCTTATTATATGGTTTCTTTTAAACGATTTTTGTTACATTAACATCAAATCATTCGAAGCTGTCAAGTTTTTACTATAAAAAAGGCAGACTAAATTCAAACAATTTATTTTAATATCAAGACATAAATAGTCTACTAATTCTTGCGTACTTAATGTAAACACTTTGTATTATTTTAAAATAATAGCCGGTGTATATTTTAAGTGCAAATAATATATATCAATATCAACAACTGAATCATTTGAATTAAATAATTTTACTAATTTAATTTTATATTCCCTATAAGTCAAGTTCAGTTTAGTGATTAAGTGTACAATATTATAATAAAGATACAATAAATAAATGTCTATACAGTAATGCTTATTTACTACCCAAATGTATTGGGACTGCATGGTTACAAGATCTATTTACTTCAGTTAAAATAGTATTAGTGTCACTTCAGCAGCTTTACAACAGTTATTACCACTTTATAAAAAATAGTGAAGAGAAAGTAAGTTTATGACAGTAAAGGGAATTGATATTTTTACGACTATTTAAGCTGCTAATGGTGCGTGTACTATCTCAAGCGATTTTAATTAAACTTGTTTCATTAATAAGGTTTATATTTAAAATGCTAATTGTATCATATTTTCAAGTACTCAATAATAAAATTTATAAACAGAATAAAATTTATTTAAATCATTTATTTGTAGTTTAATTTCTGTTAAATTTCTTATGATTAAACCAAAATTTTGACTATTATGAAGTAAAGTTGAAATAAAAAAATTAAATATAATATATGCTAAAAATATTTTTTTTAATTCAACGGTACTATTGCTACTCTACTATATGTATGAAAAACAAGGTGCTTATATCAATTAAAACTTAAGTAATAGCTTTTTATTAAGTTTGTAAGAATATAAAAAACTTGCAAACGTTATACAGTCATAAGGTTGCTTAAAATGTTATATAGTGAGTCATTTAATGATTCCAGCTAATTAATTTCGATTATAAATAAGTTAATCTAAAAATTAACTTTTTAGTTTCAGAATTAAAAAGATAATCAGTTTGTTCAAATTAGTAGTACTAACATATAACTCTTTGAGAAAAAAATCATTAATGATAAAATTTAAATTTCTAACAAATTTTTTTTAAAGAAGTTAATAACTAAAACTCTAGACTAGTTAATAAACGTTCAAGTATTGTACAAAAATATTTGTATGGCTCACAAAATAAAAAAACTAACTTAAAGTATGTATTAAATTTTGCTAATATCTTTTCAAACTGTTGTATAAAAAAGTTGAATATCTACAACTAGATACAAATTAATAGATTTCTTTTTTTAATGTTTTTAAGCATAATATTTTTAAAAATATTTCATTTTAGACTAAAAACTAGAAAAAATAAAATTTTCTTAGTTTTAAACTAATTGAAGTAGTGCTATTTTTACTATTATTTTTGTTTTTATAGTTTTTTACATATTTTGAATTATAAACTTAAGATTTTGAACGTTAGTTAACAGAAAATTAGTCAAAAAATTGAAGTTTTTATTTCTTTTATAAGAAATTCTTTCTTTTAAAACAGAAAATTGATTGATACTCAAACTGAAATAAGTAACGTAAAGTTTGAAATTCTAATAATGCTTCATACACACAAACGTTGAACTACATGTATTAATTTAAATTTAAGAGTTGCTAAAGTTAACTATTACGTTTTGAATTATAAATTTTTGAATTTCAAAAACGAATATATGGTTTAAAATAGAAAAATTTTACTCTAAGATGAAAATTTGTTCTTTGAATTTAAAAAAACCAAGATTTGTATTTTATTTAAAAATGGGTTTCTTTTAAAATATATTTTATTACGTTAAATTTAATAGTGTTTTGTATTAAAATATATTTTTTTAACATTTTGAATTTTAAGCGTTGAACTCTATTTTATACATACTATTATTTTTATTTCAAAAGAAAATAAACTTTATTGACTTGTTTTATTTTAAGTGTATTTTAAATATAGAATTATCGTGTTAAAAGTAGTAAAGATTAATAAGAACTTTATAAATTTTCTTTAGTATCAAGTATTGTACATCATTATTGTTTCATTCAAAGATAAAATTCATTTTTAGTATATAATGTTGTAATATGTTTCGTGAAAATACTACTTATTACCATTTCTCTGAAAATAAGTATTTAAGTTAGGGAACTAAATACAAAAAAAAAGATCTAATTCTATTGTATTGTAACAAACTTTTACGCGACTTTTTCAAAGTAGGTTTTTTATTTAATTTTCAAAACCACTTAGTTTTAACTAATTATATTTTTTATTTAAAAAATGTTATTACACATATACTTATAATAATTGCTATGATAAATACAAAAGCGTTTGTTAAGGACAAATACTACAAGCTACACTTAAATTCTATCATTCATTGTTATTCTTAACTTGTAAAGATAAAAAAATAATAAAGTATAACACTAAGAAAAAGATGTTAAAACTATTTTTACCTAACTTGTAAACATACTTTAAAAAGAATTGTATTGATAAGGTTTTTAATTAAGAAGCGCTTGAAAAAGTATAAAAATGAGCGTTTAATACTGTTTGAATAATTTATATTGTTTTTGGAAAGTTTTTGTGTAGACAATGTATAACTGCATTCAAGTTTATAAAAGCAAAAACAAATATAATTCAACTTTTTATAGCCCATAAAACTCTTAATGATTGAGAGTTTCACACACGCAATATATACTTATATAAATTTACATACACTAAAAGTGTGTACTCAATTATTTTTATCGTTTAATTTAAGTTTGAGAGATTCTATTTAAAGATTACAAACGCTTTGAACATTAAATATTATCTAAAAAAATATTTTGTAATAAAATTTAAACTGTTTACGAAAGTTTGATATAGTTGTTTCTTTAAATATTTTTGAACACTGTATAAATATGTTTTATATTTATTATTAAAATTATCATAAAATAAAACTAACGACACAAAAAGGCTAACAAATTTTTCGATATAAAACTTTATAAACCTTTATAAATATCTTAATTTACTAGAATACTTCACATACTTTATATTACATACAAAAACCTGAAAATACAAGTCTTTTATATGCATATATCATATAAACCTTCAGATTATAGTTTTTTAAGTTTAAGTGAAAATACAGATCAAGTTTATTTTTTTATATTGATAATGAACATATTTCACACATATTACCTGCATTGAAAAATGTTTAATAAGTAAAATTAACCATAAAATAATTTTTTACCTATTTGATTTTTTCAATCCTAAAACAATGACACTTCAATTCTATTTTTGTGCAATACTTCTTTTTTAGAATGTAGACTGATAATCACTTGTAATCCAAATACTGTCGGTTTTTATTTTTCAGTTTGACTAACTTCTAAAGTTTCCAGTTACTATTACTGATTGAGAAAAAAAAAGTTAAGTGTTAATTTTAAATAACGCATAATGTAGTTCAATAAAAAAATTGATTTTACTTAACAACATTAAGTTGTATTTGTATTAAAATAAATTTATTTTTATTTATATTTAATCGAACATATTAACTAGTATCTCATTGTCGCCCTTGAAAAACAAAAAAAAATGTTTTAGATATGTTTTGATACATAATTCACGGGAACGGGTCACTTTTGCACGGGCATCACTTTTGAACGAAGGGTCACTTTTGCAAGAGGGGACACTTTTGCACAGCGTCACTTTTTCACGAAGAGTCATTTTTGCAAGAGAGTAAAAAAAATACACAGTAAAATGAAAACTAAATTATTAAAAAAATAACAATGAAAAAAATTATAAAAAGGCTAATTAACAAAAAAAAAAACAAATTACCGACCGAAGGTAAGGGTTAAAAGTAACGGTGACAATACAAATAAAAAATAAAATATAAAAATTACAAAATTAAACAAAAAATAGACAAAACAAATAAATAAACTTATATAAAATCAACAAAAAATACTTTCCAAGGGTAAGGGTTAGGGATAACAGTGACAGAAAAACAATTATATACCTTATAAAAATTATCATAAAAAATATGAAAATTTGTTTAAAAAAAAGAAAATTTACCGACCAAAGGTAAAGGTTAGGGGTAGTGGTGAAATTAAAAAAAAATAATTAAAGTGAATTAAAAAAAAATAAATAAAACAATTTGTGCGAAATCGACGCCGTGCAAAAGTGTCCCCTCGTGCTAAAGTGACGCACGTGTAAAAGGGTTGCCGTGCAAAATTGACGCTCGTGTAAAAGTGACACCCACTCGTAATTCACATATAAGACTTACATAAGTTGAAGTAGATAAATCACGTTAAATACTTATAGTTAACTTAATTTTTTTGAATGTAAATGCATAAACGGTAAAATGGTTTACTTTCTAATTTATAAAATTAAACATTACTAATATTCACATTGTAAAACTAAATGAATTTTTAAGTTTAAATGATTAAACAGCTGTTTAAAACTTAAGCTCTAATAATATTCAAGTGATTTTTAACAGTAATCTAATTTATTAGTTTTTAATGAATTTAAATAATTTTAGTGATTTTTACAAATGAACTAATTCTATTAGTTTTCAGTTGGTTTTTTAAAGTAGATCAAAATGGATAAGTTTAACATTAGACTAGCACAATACTTTATATTCAACTAAACAAAGCACAGTATTTTACGAACTATAACAAATTTTATATGTTTATGATTTCAGAAAAGTTTAATAAACTTTATTTGTTTTTAAAACTTATTATATGTAATTTTAAATGCAGGATTTAAAAATTAATTTTATATTTTACGGTTTCAAAGCAATATAGAAATTAATTAAATGATAAATAGATATCTTTAAAGATTTTCTGTCAAGTATTTATCTTACTTAAACGTTTTAGATTTTATCAACCTTTTAAAAATTTTCATAAAACCTTTAAGAATTTTTATATTAGTTTTTTTATAATGATAATCATACTTTTTTATAATTCAATGATAGAAAAATAGTATTAGATTTTATGAGAATGGTTAGTTTTTTAACTTTATTAATTTTAGCTTACTGTTTTATACAGTCTTGAAAGTTAATGTATTCTTTGTTGAGTTATTATTATAAGAAAGATAAAGCAAAAAAATAATGATTATGCACGAAGAACAAAGGTATGTAGAAAATATTGCAGCACTTTATCAATATCAAAAAAATAAGTTTATAGTGTTTTTGGTTTAAAAAATAAAAAACTGTTACTTGACAGCAGTGAGTTTTGTCAAATCAACCCTAGTCAATTTATAATTATTTGCTTTCATATTTCTAAATTAAACATTCTAGCTCAGTTTTATATAATATCTATATAACTTATTTTAAGCCCTTTTTACCGAGCTATATAAACTTTTTAAACTATGAGTTGTGTAAAAAAAGTAACAAGTCTTTTAATTCTTAGTTTTATTTTTAAAACATTTATTATCATTGAAACAAAAATAGGCTTTTAAAAAATAAATCTTTTCATTATAAAACTAAAAGAAGTTGAAAATCTATGAAAAAATTTTAAAAGTCAAATATAAAATACATAAAAACTTAATTATGCTTAAAAGATAATTTTATGCAAGTGTTTACATATTTGTTTGTAAAGTTCAATTAGTTTTTTAATTATTAGAACTTTTAAAATAAAACAAATTTAAGCAAAAAAAAAAACTAGTATAGGAATTGTTACAGAAAATTTAACAAATATACATATTTTGTTTATAATTATAACTTTTAATATTAAAACTTAAAATTTCGTTTTGTTAATACCTTTCTATCTTGTATGTCTAATATAAATAAGCATGTTTTAACATTATTTTTGTTCATAAAATAAAAAACTAAAGTAAACTGTATAATTAGAGGTACACTTTACAATAGAATTTGAGTTTTTATGTTTTTTTGATTTAGTATTAAAACTTTTTATTTAGTGAATATTTCTTTAATTTTATAAATTTCTAAATTTTAAATTATCGTTAAGTACTATGCTTTTTTTTCTAAAATAAGTAAATTAATTTATAAATATCAAGCTTGTTTTAATCCAAATTTTTTTGACGTTAAGTAATGGAGATTACACATAAAAACTAATTAAAAAGTTAACAGTTCATAAATCTTTATATTTTATAAATAATGGTTTAATGTTCGTATTTAGGATTGTATTTAGAGTCTTCTACAAGGCTTTTTTAAAAGTAGCTATACAAAAAAGTGCAATTTTGTGAAAAAAAAATTAAACAGATGTAAGTAGTTTTAAAATTTGTTCTATATTTGAAGTTAATCATTACAACAGAAAGACAAAACTTTACCATAAAGAAACATAACTGCTAAAGTTTACACTCATAATTTTTATTATTAAACTTTATTGTCTTTTTCTAGTAGTTGTAGATATAATACTGTACTAACTCAAAAAACGAACTTCAAAATAGTTTGAATTCATAATTTGAAAGATCAAAGTATTTCAAAAACTGTTATGTTATTATAAACTTGAAGTTATTATAAATGATTTATAAAAACTTTTTCGAAATACAAATAACTTAGAATATTTTTTATGATGAACTTTTGTAAGGTGAAACTTACTTAAAACTTGGTAGAATAAATGTTTTTTAATCAGTTTTAAAACATCGTCATATTCTTAAGTAGAATACTAGAATAACGTCGTGATAAACTACATTTTACACATTAAGGTTACTTTAAAGTTTATTTAAAAGTTTTTATTAAATTATTATATAACTATTTGAGATACATATTGTTTGAAAATTTTGTTAGAATGTGATTATTTTATAAGCCGTGCAAGCGGCTAAAATTCCTAATTCAAATTTTAAACAGATAACTTATAAATTATAATCAAAAATGGCTGAACACCCAATTGTAGGTAATGGGTAATCAAAATATTTTAGGTTTTTTATTACTATTGACGAACCGTTAAGTAATTTAATATTAAATTCGTATAAAAGAAACAAAACTTCCAAAAAACAACAAATGATTTTATAGATTTTGCAGTTTTTTAATTTTTAATTGTTTTGACAGTAACTGTTATTAAATAATATCAAACACTTTCTATTTACACAATCTAATAACACACTTAAAGATAAACTTTAATAGTCGTGTATACAAAAAAATATATCTGAAAAAAATAATAAACACCTAATTGATGATCACATATATATTAATGTACATACAACGTACATTTTAAAGGAATATATAAAAAACAGATTCATATAACAATTCTGTACAGTTCACTTATATTTAGTTACAGTTTATATTTGTATACAAATTTAATTTTATAGGTACGCATTCATTACTTTGCTACAAAACAAAATTATGAAAGTCACAATAGTTTGCTTCTAACAAAATTAAAAAGAATAAATTAATTTCAGGTAGTCCCATTTTATATTTAATTCATGTTTACTTTATTTTAAACCTTTTAAAGGCTTTTACACAACATAAGAGTTTCTTTTAATTTAGATTTTTGTATAATTATAAGTAAGAGAGCAATTTTTTAAATAATTTTTTTTATTAATTCTATTATAAAATATAGAAAATTAACAAAATTACTCATTTTAATTTGTTTTTTATTTTTTAAGAAGTCAAACTTTCATCTGTAATGTTCTAAAAATATTTTTTTAAATTTACACTCGTTATAATTTGGAACACAAAAATTAATTTGTTACAACTAAAATTACTCTAAAAAGTTGACTACTTTACTAAGTATAATATTAACTTCATTGTGCTAAATGAAATAATTAAAACAGTTGTGAGTTATATATAAAACAAAATTTTTTGAAACTGTATATTAATGTATGTAGTATAAATATTATCATACAATAACTATTTATACAATCTAATAACAACAATTAAAGAAAAACTGCAATAGCCATGTAAACAAAAAAAAAACTATCTGAAAATATATAAATATTTAATTAATGATCATATACTTAGTAATATATATACAAACAACATTTAATAGTGAATATAAATAACTTACCTGAAAACAGATTAATACTACGGTTTTGTGCAGTTCTACCTTATTTAATCACAATATAGAATTGTATGCAAGTTAACTTTGTAAGTACGCTACCATTACTTAGCTATAAAACAAAAATATGAAAGCCACAATAGTTTGCTTCTAACACTTATTTTAAAAAACAATCAAAATAGTTAGTTTTAATTTGGACATTCGCACACTTGGTTTCTTTATTTTGACCTTTTGAAGGTATTTAATCAACATAAAAGTTTCCTTAAGTTTAATATTTTGTGTAGACTAAAGTAAAAGAGAATTTTTTTTATAAAGTTTATAAAGTTCATAGAATATAATTGTAATTTCTTGTAAACATTCAACTGCTAACCCTTTTTATTAATCTAATTTGTTTTGTCATGACTAGCTTTTGTACCATATGCAAAAAAAAAAAATACTAGACAATGTTTTATATAAAAAGTTATTTAAACAAATATAAAATGCCGTTAGAGAAACTATTTATTTATACTCACTTCATTAATAACTTAGGCTATTACTAGCTGAAAATCAAATAGTAGATATTATAGATTGCTAACAAACATAAAAATTCGACTATTGTTGTCAAGTAAATTATTTAACTTAAAAAAAATGAAAATATAAAATATTCGTTGGACTGAAAATGTTTTGATAAAAGAGAAGAATAATTAAATTACTTTTCTAACGAAAACTTTTCCAATTTTATTAAGATTTTACTATTTTTGTTAAACTTAAAAAACTTACCAGTAACACCATATAAAGAATATTAAAACTTTTTTTACATTTATCAGAATAAGTATTTAAGTGTTTCAAGAGTAAGTTAAAAAAAGTTGTGTAATCATAACTTAAAGCACTGTATAAAAATCACTTATAAAGATCTAAAAAGAAAGTATTTTAAAACTTATGTAAGCCTCTTTATGCAAATGAATTTCATTTTTTAATAATGTGATTGAATAGTAAACTAAAACCATAACTGTTGTAAAAAAAAGTTCTGAAATTTGACTGAATAATTATTTATGCTTCTAAAAAACAGTTATCATATTAAACGTTTAAACAATACTTTAAAACTTTTTTTTTTCAATAAAAAAAATTAGAAAACGAGTTATTTCTAAATTTGAAATACGCTCAAACTTCTATCTTTAATGTTCTAAAAATATTTTTTAAATTTACACTCTCATGTAAGTTTGAACACATAAAGAAGTTTATAACGATTAAAATTTGTTAAAATTTCTTTGAAAAATTGACTTTTTTATTAACATAGTGTGTAGACTTTGTTGTTATAAAAAATTAAGTATCACACTTTTGAGTTAAAAGTAAAAAAAATATTTTGAAACAATACAAATTAACTAAACTTATTGTTATATTTTAATATAAAGTCTAAAACTTAAAAACATTAACTAAAATACGAATAAAAATTAAGCTGAAAAAAAAAAACAGTGAAATTTATTTAAACATTTAGTAACTTAATTAAACTTATATGATCGAAGCAAAATATTGCTCATAAAAAAAAGAGAGTTATAATAAGATGTTTCTTGGCTGATTCAAATTTATGGTTTATTTTAGATTATACTAGCATTTGTGTTTTTTATTTATGTTCAATTTCAAAATAGTAAAAACTTTTATACTATATATAATCTAATTAGACACTAAATAAAATTTCAATACATATTTATAGTACTTTACTTTTTAAACATAATTAATTATAATTTTAAATTTTAACATCAACAAGCTGTTAAATAAATTATTTAAAAGTTTAATTATATAGCTAAAAATATTTTATTATAAAGCATTAAAACTTTTAAATCGTTAACAGTTTTATCCTTAGCACATTTATCGTTAATTTTTATTTTTTTACGCTTTTAATTATAAAATTCGTTGACCATTAATAAATAGTTTAGTAAATTTTAATATTTAAACATTTGTGGACACTAAGTTTTAGCGAGTTAGTTAAATTATAATTTCTTTTATTAACCAAACAAAAATATTTGAAAACATGAAGCTTATTTTTGATAAAACGTGCTTTGAAACACATGACAAACATTAAAATATTAAAATAATCAGTAAAATATTATTTAAGTAGTACAGTCTTTTTATCATGACTTTTTACAATAAAATTATACAAGTATTAACAAGTATTAAATAAAACTACCATGAAGTAAAACCACTTGAATTGAATTAAAATAAAACTTTTAAAATTTTGAAAAAGTATCAAACCTTAAACTAATTTTATATAATTTGTTTTAAACTTCTCTAAAAAGTTGGCTTCTTCACTAAAGTAATATATAGACTTCATTATGCTAAAAAGAAATAAGTAAGATAGTTGTGAATTTAATATAAAACAAATGCTTTGAAACTGTATAAATTATATAAACTGATTATTTGACTTAAATATAAGGTCTCGAACTTACAAAAATTAATCAAAATTGTACTAATATAATTGAGCTGACAAGTTACAGTTCTAATTAAGAAAGTAATTAACAAATCTAGTTTATATAACTTTTAGATTGTTAAAAGTTTTATACTAAATAATACAAAACTATTAGTTTGAAATTTTAAAAGTTTTTACTTATTCAATATAATTTAAACGTTATCATGTGTTTATAAAAGTTTTGTTTAAGAAACAAATAAATTTTTTCTATGTAACATGTATAATTTTTTTGTAAATTTTCATTGTTTATTTACATATAGTATTATAAGTAAAATTTTTAAACCAAATTCTTTGTCTAAACTTTTCTAACTTGATATGCATAAACTTTAAAACAATTAATATTCTACCTCATGAAAAACTCTACCTTTTTTTAATTTTAATGCTTTGAAATTAATTAGTCAGAAAAATAAAATATTCTTAACATTTTCAAATCTTACTAATGTTAAACTAGAAAAGCATTAAAATATTACTTTGTGTTTTGTTTTTTAATAAATATGTTAAAATGGTGAAGTTCTCCTTTTTAAGTTTTTGAAAAATTAACTTATATACTTTTTTCAACATAAAGAGCAAAATTAACATTACGTTAGCTTCAAGAGTTCTTTAACTTTTTTTATTTAAAGGTTTTTTACATGCTCTAATGATTTTTTTGTGTACTACATTTAGTTTTATTCTTATGTAAATGTTATTTAATTAAAGTTTTATTTACACTTTATAAGTAGTTTAAAGACGTAAATAAAGAAAAAGAAACAATGCAAAAATTTTTACTTGTGGGAACTTTTAACACCATCAAGAATTTAATAAACCGAAAATTTTAGAGAACAAATGTTGATTGTAGTCGTTGAAAAACAAGTTTAATAACGAGGTTCTTTAAAAACTTAATGATTTGTAAAAAACTCTTAACTTTTTTTGTTGTAGTTGTTTATTAAACTTTTAGCACATTTTACAAACTCATACAAAAAAAAAACAAACTTTTGATATTTGCTTTAAAATATATTTATAAAATATTCAGTTATAGAAAAAACATATATAATAAAACTTCTGCAAAATTTCAAGAAAAATCTTATCATAAATGACAAGAAAATAAAAAAAGTTGAAAACAAATTAACTTTTAAAATTACTTTTAAATATACATTAAATTAATGTTTTATAATCTAACAAAAAACTACTTAAGTATTTGAAAAACATTATATCTAGGTAAGTATAAAATTTTTAGTATTTATTTAGTTAGTAAGGACATTATTTTTCAATTAAATCAAAATAAAAACGTAAACTTTAACATTAGTTCAATACTGTTTTATAACTTATTTTATTATTTTTCTGTTAAAATGAAAACAAAATACGTTTTTCTAAAAACCTGTATAATTTCATTGAAAAGAACTTTTTTTTTACTTTTAAGGTCTATAAAGCCATTTTAACGACTTTTTTAAACAACACCGACATTTACCCTGGAAGAAAAATGCTGCGATAGAATAAAGTAATTAGCAGATATATATTTACTTGAAAAACTTTTTAACAACTATTATAAGTTTTGTCGCTAGAAAAACTTTGAGAATCAATTAGCACATTTAATGACTTTTTAAAAATACTTTATTAGCTCTACTATTTATACGTGCTAACTCATCGTTTTAAAATATCATTTAATTAAAAAGTAATTTGTAAAAAGCTACGTAAGTTTAAAAAATATATATTTGTGTTGAAAAAAGTTTTTACTGTTTTAAAAAGTATAACTATTACAAATGTAAAAAGCACACCACCAATTTACCTATTTTTTTAGTAACATGTTGTCTAATACAGATTTAAAATGTACTTTATAGTTTAATAATGATATAAATCAAACAATAGAATACAGTAATTTTAAAAGTTTAAAAAATAGATGCTAATTATATAGAAATAAAAATTTTACTAGCATTATTTTCTTAACAGATTAGAATTAATTTTTAAAACAATTAAATATTATAAAAAAGTTCAAAAAGATTAGTTTATCCTTAAGTGCAACTTTGCAAAAATAAGTTTAAAGTTATTAGATATATCATATTTTTTTTTATTAAAATTATATAATGTTTAATATTTTTTATTTAATGAACTATTTTAAATTGAATAAATAAAGTTTTTAGCTAAGTAAAAAGATTAAATGAATTAATAATGAAATATAAAAAACCTTAAACACTGTCAAGCATCTCTAACGTGTGTTCGTTTGAAGATAATAATTATTTTATAGGTAACACGAAGTAGTTCATATAACCTTTTAAAACTTTAAACAATGTAAATTTTAAAACGTTTTGAAGTTTTTACAAAACTTTAATCAATAAATGTACTTAAAAAAGTGCTAATAAAATTTTTTCATGACTTTCAATTAAATGTATTTAAAAATGAAAAGAGTTAGAAGAACTTGAAATAGAGCAAACTTTTTATCAAAGAGTGTTTACTTTATTTTGTTTTTAGAAGCCTTGTTTCAATGTTAATAATAACAAAACTTGTCAATTAATTAAAAAGTTACTTATTTGCTACAGCTAAAATTTAAACAGTAACGATTAAAACCTTAGAATAGCTATTTTAACTAACGGCTTTAAATAGTTAAAAAACAACAAGAAAAAAAGAATCATCTTAAAAACTATTCTTTTCAACCGTGCTTAATACAAAACTAGTTTGTAGAACATTATTATTTTTGTATATCTACTGTAATTAGTAGTAGAAAAACAAAGTTTGATTATAAACTCAATACTATAAAGATATAGTTATATACTTAGAGTTTTTTTTTTTGATTTTTTTTTTTGAATTTAATTAAGTTTAAAAGAATTTCTTTATTAAGTGAAGGTTTACTTTATTAGATATCTCACATAATAATAAACTTTTAGTCAGTTATAAAAAAAATACTAACTATTTTTTGTATCAAATACTGTTTGTTAACATGTCAGTTATATATAATCAAGTTGATAAATCTTATTGTTGCACTTAAATATTTTTTCTTTATTACTTTTGTTGTAGAAAAACATATATATTTGTGTGTTTTAGCTCTCCTTACACTTGTTTATAAAAATAGTCTTTAAAAGTTGCTTCTTCTTTCTAATATTTTCTGGTAAATACTTTAATGTTCTAAGTACAAAATTACTTTTCTAATATCATTTAAAGATTTGTGTAACTATAATGTTTACTACTCAACTTTATCAGTGTAGTGTAGAAAATATTTGTTACATATTAAATATTACCTCAGTAAAAAGTTAAAATTTTAATAAAAAGTTTTTAACAATTTACGATCTGTTAATAAGAATCATTGGAAGCTTAAAAAATAAGCACATGATTTATGTCTAGAATACGTTTTTACAATAAATGTAAACTTGATGTACAATCGCTCAATTTCAGCGTTTGTGGAAATAGTAAAACAAAGTTTTAAAAAAACTCAAACTTGAATTTTTACCATAATTAATTTACTCCATGCATGTATCAAAAACGGTTTTAATTTATATTTTTTTGACAAATGTGGTTTTTAAAGTAATTTTTTTTGACAAAAATACCTGTTTAGTTATTTATTTTATGATCTTCGAATTAAAAAAAAGAAGTTTTAAATTTGAAAATAACATATTCTATTGTGAATTTTCTTTAACAGTTATAAAGTATAATTGATTTTTTTTTATGTATAAACGTATTAAAAAACCTGTTTTTATTATAACTAAAAAAAAATTAAAACTTGTTTTTAACTGCATTAGAGTTACAATGATTAGCATAATTATAAAACCAATTAGATAAACTTTCTAAACACACAAAAGTTTAAATTAGTATACAAAATTATATAAATTTTTTTTTATAAATTTTGTCATTCTATTCAACATCCATACTTCTTTTCTTGGTTTTTAACTAAATTCAGCTTCTTAGGTATATTTTTGTTATTTTTTAATTCTTGTTTTAAAAATTCTAAAAGTATTTTATTTGACATTGTGTATATAACTTTGTCAGAGGAAATTTTAAATGCTATAGTACTAAAACTAAGATTAAATTTTAATGCAAAAACAGTTCAATTTCTATATCACCAGGACTTTATGCTTATTAATAGTAAAAGTCATATTATTAGACAGTTTATTTACTGGTAAATCTAAATCAGCTTCAGCATAAAAGTAGTTAAAATAAAAATAAAAATTGATTTGCCTTTAAAACTCTAAGATTTTTGATTTATAAAATAAATTAAATTTTAAACTTATATTTTAATCAGTATAATCTAGCTTTTGATAAGTAAAACTATACAGAATAAAGTACATATAAATTAAAAAACTATTAAGGCGAATTATTATTTTTATGTAGAGATAGTATAATTTTTAAAATACGAAACAGTTTAGTAGAAAATTTTCGTTTTAAAGTGTTTCATATATTTTCAAATCTTAAACTAAACGTGATTTTTAAGAGTGCAATTTAATGTAATAAAAGCGAAATTTGTTAAACAAAAAAAATAGTTGAAATATTTTAACACAACAACAAGACTTCAAATTTTTTATATAAACACAAATTATTATATTCATATACAGACGGAAGTCTGCGATGCAGAGATAATTTTGTAAAACCTATTTAGGTTTTTAAAATAGAATTACAGTAAGCTAATAATATTTTTTGAAATATACAAAATAGTATAACATTTCTCATAGGTTATGTATTTTTTTACACTTTATGCTCTTTAATTAGTAATTTCTTATATATTACAACCTTCATGTTAGTACAATATACAAAAACATACTTAGCTAAAGTTAATAAAAACATTTTTAGTAATTCATTTAACTACGTTACATGGTTTGAATATATGCACTTTTTTTTGTAAATTTTTTTTTTGAAAATAAATAACACCTACTACATATTTACATAAAAGGATTAACATTTTCTGTCTGTAAATATATTGGTTTTTTCCCAAGAACAAAACGAATAAGGCGTTATAACTCAATTTTTTATACAATATTTATTTTAGTTTTTGACACTATGTTTTGACAGTTGTCAAATTAAATTAGTTATATAACTAAATCATTAAAATATGTTCCCTATCACAAGTTTAAGATCAAGCTCTACTAAATGTTTTTTATTGGTACTTTTTTATACAAACACACAAGTGAAATTACTTTCTAAATTATATTGCTAATTAAAAAAAAAATATTTTAACTAGCTGATAGAATACATGTTTTTTTATATTAACTTAAAAAAAATACTTTACAAATTTTAAAATGTTAAAAGTTTGAAGCTTAATAAAAAATCTGAAAAAATAAAACAATTATACACAACCTAAGTTCTAACATACAACAAGTTCAACTTTAAATTTTAAAATAAAAGTCTAAATGATTAAATTAGTTAGAATTTCAATGCTACTGAGAAGATAGGAATTAAGTAATTATAAAATTTATATAAGAACTTTTTTTCACAATTTTGTTATTAAACTTGCAGCTTATCACAGATATAATTTTTTTATTTAAAGTTCTGCTCAACTTAGTCAATTTTTTCTACCTTGAGATCATCTACTTTGCTTTAAAATAAACTACAATTTTATTTTTAAATATTACTCCCTTTTTTATCTTAAATTCTAACACGTCATAATGTTAGCTAACCTCTTGTTTTTAATATTTTTTTTTAGTTTTTAACAAGCTTAAATTGTTTATTTTACTCAGCTTAGATATTACATAGCTACAATACTTCTAATAAATTAGAAAATTAAAAAAAGTTCTCGAAGAATTAATTAAATTTGAAGGACTAAAGCACTTTTATTGTAGTTAAATAGTTTTATTATTAAATAACAACCAAAAGTATGTTTGTAAAACAACATTTATAGCCAAACAAACTGAAAACTTATATTCTAAGTTTTGTGTATAATTATAAAAATATATAATTAATATATTATATTTTAAACAGTACAAATAAAATTTCCTATCTAAATACAAAGCAAAAAGAAATTCTATTAAACTTTGTGGCTGTAACTCTTCGTGTTGCTACTTTAAACATAACCCATAAACCATAATGTTTACTCAAAACATAAATTGATTTATTATTTAATTTTTAATAGGATTCTTGTGGATAGTTCATTTTTAAAGCTAATACTTTAGCTAACATTCTGTACATACTGAGTTCGATTCTATTAAAATAAAACAAAATTCATATTCAAAACGAAAATAGTCATTTATTTAAAGTATTTAATTGTTTGAACTAAAAATTATTTATATTTTGATAATTGATTCTACAAGTGTATCAATAATAAGCAATGAAAAATTGCTTAAATAAATGTACACATCTTTAAACAGAATGCAAGTAGATTTTAAATATTTAACCAAGCTTGTTAACCTGTATTAACAGTTTGAACAAACTTAAAAATAGAACTAACAGTAATAATGACTTTTAACTATTATTTTATAGTTTTTTATAGTAGTAAGCAACAGTGTTAAGTACAAAAACTATAA
This sequence comes from Thalia democratica, assembly GCF_965202585.1. Taxonomy (NCBI): domain Eukaryota; kingdom Metazoa; phylum Chordata; class Thaliacea; order Salpida; family Salpidae; genus Thalia; species Thalia democratica. The sequence continues at coordinate 64,439,765 of NC_139171.1, forward strand.
TTGGTTATTATTCCTTTTTTCATTTTTATCGACAAAAATACCTTTTTAGTTATTTATTACATGATTTTTGAATTTAAAAAAATAGTTTAAAAATTGAAAATAACATATTCTATTGCGACATTTTTATAACAATTATAAATTATAATTAAATTTGTTTTTATGTATAAACGTATTATAAAACAATTTTTATTATAACAAAAAAATAATTAACACTTTTTTTTAGCAGCATTAAGGTTACAGTGATTGGCATAACTATAAAACCAATTAGATTAACTTTCTAAGCACACAAAACTTCAAACTAGTTTACAAAGTTATATAACAAATTGTTTAAAAATTTATTCATTTTATACAACAATCTAAGCAGTCATCCATACTTCTTTTCTTGTTTTTTAACTAAATTCAGCTTCTTAGATTTATTTTTTCTTATTGTTTAATTCCTGTTTTAAGCATTATAAAAGTATTTTAATTGACATTGTGTATAAAACTTTGTCTGAGAAAATTTTAAATGCAATAGTATTAAGACTAAGATTGGATTTAACGCAAAAACAGTTCAATTTCTATATAACCAGTACTTAATGCTTATTGATAGTAAAAGTCATTTTATCAGACAGTTTATTTACTGGTAAATCTAAATTAGCTTCAGCATAAAAATATTTAAAATAATAATAGATAATAATTTGCCTTAAAAAGTTCTAAGATGTTTGATTTATAAAAATAAATTAAATTTTAAACCTATATTTAAATCAGTATAATCTAGCTTTTGATAAATAAAACTATACGGAATAAAGTATAAATAAACTAAAAAAATGTTAAAGCGAATTATTATTTTTTAGTAGAGATAGTAAAATTTATAAAACACGAAACAGTTTAGAAGAAATTTTTGTTCTAAACTGTTTCATTTATTTTTAAATCTTAAACTAAACGTGATTTTAGAGAGTAGTTTTTTAAGCGAAAACATTAATAAAACTATTTTTCCATAGTTCGAAAGTCGATAAGATATGTATATAGTATATATTTCTTTAAGAACTCTTCGTACTCTTAAAGTAAGTTATAAAAAACACTTAAATCAACAAACTTTAGCACCTGTTTTTACTTGAGGAATACTTTTGTAATCTAAACCTATATACAAGCTTAAAAAATAAGAAAACAACTTTATTATTGTTTTACATTAAATAAATAAGGCTTTTGAAATAAAATGGAAACAATTGTACTTGGATTCCAAAATAACAAATATTATTAATTTAAATTTTTTAACTTTTTTAAAACGGAACGACTTGTTTACTTTTAATTAGAATAAAACTTTGTAAACAGAGGCTTTTCTTTTGAATTAGAAATAGAAGAAGCAACTATTTAACTGGAGAAAAAAGAAATTAACAAGGAGCTTAAGTTATGCAATCATAGAACCCTTAACGTTCAAGTTTACACATATTTTATACTTTAACAATTACTTAAATAAAAAATTTAAATTACTTGTTTGATTTTAAAGTTATATTTGAGAAATTTATAAATGTTATAACCTCCTGGAATTTTCTCAACTAAAGCTGTACAACCTTTTGAAAACATTTTTTATTCTTATCTTATTGGAAATATTGTTTTTAATATCCAGTTTATTTATAATATTGAACATTTGAATTAAGGTATATCTTATTAGCAATCAACTTGTATTTATTATTTTTTTTAATTTTTATTAAAGTTAAGGTTTCTTTATTTATTTAAAAAAATTCTAAATAAGTTAGAGTAGTTTATCAACACAAGATACAGTATAACAGTAAGCTCACAGACATTCAAATTAAAACAGCTGCAACGGAAGAGTATTTTTTTTTACTTTATGCTATCTTCATACTTATTAGATCTTTATCTAATCAGCTAGCATAAAAAAACTCCCTCTTATAATCAAAATTGCCTTTTGATAAATATCCAATTTCTTTTTAATACACATTACAAACCACCATTGGAATTTTAAAGTATTATTTCTTTAAGTAAATTTATTTATATGATTAGTCTGGTTTATATTTCAATATCACTTTTTTAATAAAATCTGTTAAAATATTTTTCAAAGCGTATCGACAATTTTTTTCATGTTATACCTTGAAAATTAAATGTCTAAAATTTTCAAGTATGTTTAAAATTTTAAGCTTCAGGATTTTTTACGTAAACTTTTCTTATGTAGTTAGATAAGTTTAAAGTTTAAAACTTTTCTTCTAAAATAAAGACAGATAATTTTTTTAATGTACTGGCATAATAAATAGATGTTATAGCCTTTTGTAGCTACGTTTTTACTGATTATTTTGTTATATTTTGTTAGTTTGTTTTTTGGTGTCCTAGAAGTCTTTTTATTTTTTAGCTGAAAATAACATACTTTAGTAAATAACATATTATTTGGCTTTCTTATTTAATACATTTTTTTTTCTAACTAAAACAACAGTAAAAAACTAAATACAGCTTGTAGATTAGGAAATTTTATTCTTAAATAATTTAATAAAACAAAGTAAATCAGTATTTTGAGTGAGTATTTTAATTAAAAATATGTTTTAATAGCAACTAATACGATTCACGTCTTATTTACCGAACTAAAATAAATATCTTAAAATTTAAGTTGAACAATATACTGAAGTTTGAATGCACTGAAGTAATTAATTTGTACTCAAGTAGTTTTTTAGATAATACTAGATACTCCTGGCTTGTCTTATTTTTTTTAATTCTACAAAATTGATAATAAGTAAAGATGCGTTTAAACAATGTTACCTTGTATTTATTTATAGTCCAAGAAAATATTTTATACTTATATGCAATACAAATATAAAATAATTAAAATTAAAAATTAAAAATTAAATATATATTGCATTTTCACTTCTTCATTAAGAACTTACTAATACATTTACAAACTAGAAAAAAAATACATATTTATACACATGAAGATAAATGCAAAAATGTTGAGGTCAATTAATTATTTACACTATATATACTAAAGTAAAATTTTGTATATGCTAATAATCATTAACATTTTTTAATAAGGCTCTGTATTAATTATCTAATGTAATAGAAGCGAAAGTTGTTAAACAAAAAAAAAAGTTGAAATATTTTAACACAAAAACAAGACTTCAAATTTTCTATATAAACATAAACTATTATGTTCATATACAGACGGAAGTCTGCGATGCAGAGATAATTTTGTAAAACCTATTTAGGTTTTTAAAATAGAATTACATTAAGCTAATGATATTTATTGAAATATACAAAATAGTACAACACTGTTCATAGTTTTTGTATTTCTTATACTTCAAATTCTTTAAATTGCAATTTCTTAAATATTTCTATTTTCATGTTAATATAATATACAAAAACATACTTAGCTAAAATAAAGAAAAATTTTCTTAGTTGTTCGTTTAACTACTGAATATATGCACTTTTTTGTAAATTTTTTGTATTTGAAAATAAAAAATACCTACTACATATTTACTTAAAAGAATTTACTCTTTTTTATCTAAAAATTAAATAGTTTTTCTCAAGAAATTTGAATAAAACGTTACAACTCATGTTTTATACTAATTTATTTTAATTTTTGACACTATGTTTTGACAGTTGTCAAATTAAATTAGTTCTATAACTAAATTATTAAAATGTGTTCCTTATCAAAAGTTTAAGATCAAGCTCTACTAAATGTTTTTTATTGGTACTTTTTTATACAAACATACAAGTGAAATTGCTTTCTGACTTATATTGCTAATTAAAAAAAAAAATAATTTGACTAGTCGATAGAATATATTTATTTATGTTAATTTAAAAAAATACTTTACAAATTTTTGAATGTTAAAAGTTTGAAGTTTAATATAAAATCTGAAAAAAAACAGTTATACACAATCTAAGTTCTAACATACAATAAGTTCAACTTTAAATTTAAAAATAAAAATCTAAATGCTTAAATTAGTTATAATTTCAATGCTACTGAGACGATAGGAATTAAGTAACTATAAAATTTATATAAGAAGTTTTTTTTTTCACAATTTTGTTATTAAACTTGCAGCTTATCACAGATAAAAATTTTTAATTTAAAGTTCTGCTCAACTTAGTCAATTTTTTCTACCTTTAGATCATCTACTTCGCTTAAAAATAGACTACAATTTTATTTTTAAATATTACTCCCTTTTTTATCTGAAATTCAAAAACGTCATAATGTTAGCTAACCTCTTGTTTTTAATATTTTTTTTTTATAGTTACTAACAAGCTTAAATTGTTTGTTTTACTCAGCTTAGATAATACATTGCTACAATACTTCTAATAAATTAATAAATAAAAAAAAATTCTCAGAGAATTAATTAAATTTGAAGGACAAAAGCACTTTTGTTGTAGTTTAATAGTTTTAATAATTAAATAACAACCAAAAGTATGTTTGTTAAACAACTATTATAGCCAAACAAACTGAAAACTTATACTCTAAGTTTTGTGTATGATTATAAAAATATATAATTAATATATTATATTTTAAATAGTTCAAATAAAATTTCCTATTTAAATACAAAGCAAAAAGAAGTTCTATACAACTTTGTGACTGTAACTCTTCGTGTTGCTACTTTAAACATAACCCATAAAACATAATGTTTACTCAAAATATAAGTTGGTTTATTATTTAATTTTCAATAGGTTTGTAGTGGGTACGGATAGTTCATTTTTAAAGCTAATTCTTTGGCTAACATTTTAAACATACTGAGTTCGATTCTATTAAAAAAAACAAAATTCATATTCAAAATAAAAAAAGTCATTTATTTAAAGTATTTAATTGTTCGAACAAAAAATTATTTTATAATTTGATAATTGACCCTACAAGAGTATCAATAATAAATAATGAAAAATGGCTTAAACAAATGTACACATTTTAAAATAGAATGCAATTTAACTTTCAAGTTTTTAAGCGAGCTAGTTTAAATTTTTTAATACTTTAAATAAACTTAAAAATAGAATTAACAGTAATTGTGAATTTTAACAATTTTTTTGTAGTTTTTCATAGTAGTAAGCAAAAGTGTTAAGTACAAAAATTTTTATAACTTAAGTTTTGCAACTGAAGTTAAATAAGCAATAATAACTTTAATAACCTCTAAAAGCATGAACTTGTTGTTTTGTTTACATTTTTACTTTAGTAAATATTGTTTGATCTAACTGAAGCTATATTACCTAAAATGTAGAAGCTGAAGCTAAGTTGTGAAAAACTTAAGAACAACAGATAAATACTAACACCAATTTATTCTAAACGAAAAAAAAAATTCAAATAATAAAAAAAAAATTTCCTCATTTTTATAAATGAAAAATAAACTTAGCCTAATTATTAATTTAAGAAGTAAAAGTCTATAAAAATTTTTTAGTTGTGAATTTTAACTGTCAAAAGTTTTTTTTTTCAGAAGTGTTTTTGAAAAGAAAATGAAATAAGCTTAAATTTTGAAAAAAAAAACATGTTTTCTGTTTTTTTACGTGTAGTGTCAATAAATTAAATGATTTTACTGTTGGTTTACAAATTAAAAGTTTTGTGTAGAATTATTGAATTTTTGTAACTAAAAGGCAAACTACCTCATCATCTATTGGTTGAATTATCTAAGACGTAATACTTTACTTACTAAATATGAATGAAACTTTTTTACTCTTAAACTGCTAACTAGTTGTATAATAAACTAAAGTTAAATATTTTATGTTAGCTAAAACCAAATATTAAAATAAAGGTAGATACTTTAAAACTATAACAACTAAAAGTTTAAGAAATTTATTATTCTTTATTTTTACAACCCATATGGCTTATCAGCATTTTTTATCAGCTTAGATCTTAAAATAGTTACTTCAGTAGTTAAAAACATCATACTGAATGTTTTTTTTAATTAAAAACCTCTAGTGATACATAAAACAATATTAAAATAAACCTTGTAAATTTTTCAACTTACAAAATTTATTTTAATTTCAAAGTCTCAAAATAAAAGTTAGTAGTGTAAAATAAAACTCATTAAACGTAGGCTTGAATGTTTAATTAATTAATTAAAGGTTTTCTTGCTACGATATTCTAAGGTGTATGAAAACAACGTTGGGATATTTTTCACAACATTAAGAACTTAATAAATAGTTCATAAACAGTTAATTAGTTAAAAATAATTTAAAAAAAGTTAATTAGTTCAAAAGTTTTAAAGTTGTGTCACTCGTATAATTAATAATTTCCTTTTTACAGAAATAACTGTTTATCAAATTGTTTTTTAAATTTACTCATCACATGATTCTAGCTTATTATATTTAATTATAAACAAGTAAATAAAATAGAATATCTAAACGTAACCATAAATTAATGAATTATTTTTTAACTAATGTTCCATTTCCACTTTCAACAGATTACCATTTTAAAATCTAAAATGCTACTGCAAAACTTTAAATATTATTTATAAATGTTTCATTTATAATGAGAATAAATTTTTATCCATAGCTTAAGTATTTGGTTCGTGAATAAGCGTTCAAGTATTGTACAAAATATCGTGTTAACTTTTAATTTAAAAAACTTATAAAATTGCATTAAGTTTTATTTTTATTTTATTTAGTTATTTACTTTTAAAAGTATTGCATTTCAAAGTTATTTAACTACAAGCTTATTTAAACAAATATTTTGTTTTTGGTTTTCCAAAGTAACTTTCTGAAATTTAGTTTTTTTTAACCAAAAACTACAAGAATACTTAAATTTAAGTTTTTTGTAGTTAATAGAAACAGTTATGTTTTTACGATACCTTGTCTTGTTATAATTTTTATTTATTTTAGAAATACTTATTTAGCTTACTTAAACCAGGCTTCAATAGGTAATTTTAAATTTAATAAAAAAGTCTTGCTTCTAAATCAAGAACTTTATATTTATTTATAATAAAACCAAAAAAAACGTAGAATTTTTTAAAATAACTTTGACTCATAAACACAAACGTTAAGCAAAAGGCAGCAATTTAAATTAAGAAGTTGAAAATGTTAAGTGTTACGGAAATACAACGGTTTTGTCTTCGATTTTTTAAAAACCAGCTTAAGGTTTAAAATAAATAAAACTACAAATGATGAGAAGACAGTTTAATCGTTTACATTGAAGTGATTATAGTAAAAAAAACAAATAAAATTTACATACTGTTTTCAAAACTGATCTGCATAAAAAATAATTTAGAATATGGTAAAATTGATTTCAATTTTAGATTAATAATTTAAAGTTCGTTTTAACTTTTTAATTTTTTTATGTTAAGATGTACTCCACATACAAAAAAATACTTATTTCATTAGTTAATTGTATTTTAATGTATTGTAATATATCTTTTTAATGTGCAAAAGCTAATCAAGACAAAAAAATATTTTATCAAGTGGAAAAATTATTTTATTTAAGAACTTATTTAGTAAAAATTTTTACTAACTATTAGATTAGAGTTTGGTTGTATTTTTTTCTTTATTATGTTTAAAAAAAAAAAACTTAACATAGTAAACTTACTACAAAAAACTTACTATACTTTTTTTTTTCATGTTATTTTTACAAAAATATTTCCTATCGTAGCAAAACATTGCTTTATAAAAAAAAAATACTTTTCTAATACTATTAAATTTTAAACGTTTTTTAATTTATTATATTTTAAAATATTATCTAATTCATGTATTCATAGAATTAAATTAATTGTTTAGTTGAATTGATTATCAAGTACACTGAAATTTTAACCATGAATTTTAGTGTTTATATATTGTTTACTTGAATGAAAAATTACTTTAAAATTAAACAATAAGTTAGAAACTGAAAATAATTTACTTATAAAAATTATTTGAAAAAAATATTAAAGACAAAATTACTAATATAAGAAACGCTAAAGGTAAACGAATGGAATTTTTTCATATGACAATTTAAAGCTACTAGATTATTTTCGTGAAGAAATTTATAAGTGTATGCAAGCTGAAGACAACAAAAAAAAAATAAATCTAAACTGTTTACGGCTCATTAAGTTCCTAATGATGTAAAATTTCATATGCACTGTTACATACACTTAGTATGTTTACTAGTTTTTATTGTATTTTAGTTTAAGATGTTTCTTTTTAAAATTTCCAAATTGTTAAACATATAATACAATATATTTTTTACAATTTTAAGTATATAAAATGTAAACAGTATACAAATTTAAACCAGTTAGCTGTTTATCGTCTTTAAATTCCTAATATAAATATATATGTATTAGATAAATTGAAACAAAAACTGCTTTATAAAGACCAATAAGTTGAACTTCATGTTTAATAGAAATTGTTTTAATATTTATGAACTTATTACATTTTATGTTATTATAGTCAAAGTTTCTTTTAAACATGAAACCTTTTTTTTTCTGAAAATATCTTGTTATGTGCTGTAATTTTATTTAGATCAGGGTTTCCCAAACTTATTTACTAAATCGCCCCCTTTTCAGAAATTTGAAAAATAATCGCCCCCCACGAATTTACAAAGTAGTTTTTCTCTTGAGTACAAACTTTTGAGCCAAAAAAGTTGTGTTTGAAATGTAATTTAGTTTGGAATTTCTTATGCAAGAATTTTTGTGGCTGTTTTCAAAGAAGTTTACAGGGCTTGAGAAAATAAGTTACAGTTGTTTTCTTATACGCCCAGTAAAGTGTATTAAAATACTTAATTATTAAAAAGCCTTGTGTAATCTGTAATCAATCCTGTTTAAATATGAATTGTTTCGAAACTAATGAAACTTTTAGGGTAGTGGTGGACAACTTTTGTAACCAGCAAGTAATATTTACTAAAAAATCTTTTCTAGTTTCAACTCGTTAAAAAAATGTAATTGCGGGCTGCATAATTTAATAAAATAACATTTAAGAAAGTCAAACAACTCGATCAAAATTGTAACAAAATAACTTAGTATTATTGTGATCTAGGAAATACTATTGTGAACTGAAAACCAAATTGAAAGTGTATTTTAAAATATTAATTATCAAAAAACTATTTTTTTTTATTTTGCACAAGTAGTTTTCAAGTTATTTAGCGGGTCGAAATTTGACTGTATCTTAACCGTACGTTACCGATCTGAAATCTTAACTGAAACCTGACATTTTAATAATCTCTCATATAACGAATTTCGGACATTTAGAAGTTAATATTAAATAACTTTATTAAGCTGTTAGTTATTAGCCTATAATAATTTACTAGAAGTAGTGAAAAACTAAAAGCTAGTGTTGAACTATAAAAATAAACAACACATTTTAATTGTTAACATTTTGAAAACTAAGATAAAACAAAAAACAGTTGTATTAATAGTTTATAATTCCTTAGTATACAGATTTTTTAACAATAATAAATCAAGTTAAAAAATTATATTGAGTTTAAGAATCTTTCAAATGAAAAGTTTGAAGTCATTTAAATAGAGACTTCAAATCTATACTCTTTTAAAACCAAAAAAAAATTAAATAAAAACTTTAATGGTTATCAAGATTTTTTTATTTATACAGGTTAATAAGTAATAACAAAAGTATGTCAAATAAATTTCTTTTAAACAAATACTTTTATTACTACGCTATAAAAACTTTTAGTGTAATATAAAACGAAAAATATAAACTACAAAAATAACCAGGTCAAAATAAAACTATTGACAGATTTAAAACATAAACCATTTAATAAATACAGTAGACTTCCGCTTGAAATCGCACTTTGTACAAAATAAAAAAATGCAAACTCAAAAATTATTACCTTTTTTTTTTACAAAATTATTAATTTAAATATGTTATATGCAATAACGTTATGAATAAACATAAAATCAACTAAAACATAAAACGAACATTCATTAAAAAAAAATCTATATAAGATATTAAATATTATGTATTTTTTGTTTTATTAATACTTAGTTAGTAATAGACTTTATTTAAGTTAAATTTTAGAAAATATAAATTTGCAGTTTTTTTGGGTAAAAAGTGCGAAATCAAGAGGAAGTCTACCGAAATTAATATTAATTAGGCATTATTCAAATCTGTTGTAGAATAAATAACTTAATAATTTTTTTATTAAAAAAAACTTTTTAAATACATTTCAAATCAGGTTAAATAAGAAGTATTTTAAAAGATCAAATAAAATTAAAAAAAACTTCAATAAAATAATGTCTGCTACTGAAAAGGATGAGGTTCATGACTGCTTGCAATTTTTTTTTCAATATGATTCTTAATCAGTAAAATAAAGCCTCCTTTTCAAATATCTAGATTAGATCTTTTGCACACTTTTTGAAAGTTTTTTCAACAACATAGCTAGAAGGAAAAACTATAAACAACAATCTAAATTCCTCTCAAATGATTGGATACTTTTGCCCTTTTTTTTTGTTGAGTCCAAAAGTTTTCATATCGTTCTTTGGAAAAATTTACTTTAAGTTCAAGGTTAGTTTGTAAGTCTGAGAAGGTTTCCTGTAAGTCGTTTACTTCAAAAAGATCTGCCTCGAGAAGATCCATATTTTTATCTATATGATAGCTTTTTTAACAAGGATCAGACCACAAGTTTCGGTAGACTGAGACCATTGTACAAGTTTTTCGGTTGTGACTGACTGATGAGTTCTAATAAGGACGAAACCGGTCTCAGTCTACCGAAACTTGTGGTCTGATGATCGAATTGGCATGATCAACCCTTTTGTTAAATTTGAGCTTGTCTCACGGCAAACGGAAGTCCGGACTTCTGTTCTGCAGACTTCGCCGATGTTTTTTGTTGATAGCTTTTTTGTGTAAAATCAAAATTTTACTATACAATATGTTGAAATTGTTAAAAATTCCAGATTATTTAAGTTTTTTTTTTGCCTAAATTTTCAAATTCCAGGTTTTCCAGGTTTCTAGGTAAATTGGTAACCCTGTATAGTTTTATTTCTTAGTCTAACTTAGTGACTTTTCAAAAAAAAATTGAAAATTTCATGAGGTGATAGTTGATAATAGATAACATAGATTTTTACAAACCATTTATGATCCGAAATAACATATATGTCAGGTTATAAAATGGTGAGAGGGATTTTGATCGTCTATGATCTATGTAATTGTCAAATAAAAAAAACATATAAATGAAAATATGTAATTTACTTGAAAGTAGGAGTCATAAGTACTTGATTTTTTTCTCTATATTTTACATAAAAAAAAATTTTATTTAAGTTTTATCTCAGGGTCAAATATTTAATACCAAGCTAAAATTAGTAACGTAGCAAGACAAAAAATAAAAATTTTCTGACAGCCAAAAATTTTAAAATCGCCCCCTTTTCGCCCACTTAGTAGTTATCGCCCACCCTTTCGCCCCTTACTAATTATCGCCCCCCGACTTACTAAAATAGCCCCCAGGGGGGCGATATCGCCCACTTTGGGAAGCCCTGATTTAGATGAAAGCTTGAACATACTGTTTTGATTGAAAATGAAAGTAATATAAAAAGGTTATGATAACTATAAAGGACAGTTTTAAATATATCATAATTTTTCTTAAAGTTATTTTAATTTTATTTTTTGATAAGCTTTTTGTTATGTATTTCAAATAGTAGTATATAATACCAATGTTTATCAATAATAGTAGAAACAATAGTATATTTCACATTTTTTACATATATTAATCAATAAAAATACAAAAGGTTTAGGTTAATTTCTTAAAATACATGTAATCCAAAGTCAATGTCAATTAAAAAAAAATTAACGCTTTAATAAAGAAATTATCAATAAACTATACAAACAAATCTAAAAAAAAAAACTATTGTAAACCTGTAGATTTTAGTTTAATACTCTGCTAACTTTTATATCGACCGAAAACTGCTTTTTTTGCTAACTCTGCAAAGCTTCAAAATTTTCTCTTTCTTTATCTTAATTTTTGTCCTTATAAGCAGTTTTTTATAAGTTGTGATTAGAAAAGCTAAAATAACAAAAAAAATTGTTTAGAAATAGATATTTAAATTATAGTGCTTTACTATTATATTTAGTAACTTCATAAAAAACGATATTGTAACATAAAAAAACTTAAAATTATATTTTTCTTGTACTTTTTCACTTTATAATTTTAAGAATAACCATGATATAAAGTTTTTAAATTTCGTTTTCTTTTATAAAATGATAAGGTAATGTAATCTTATAGATTTTTTATATAGCAAAACCTAAATGCAGGAAACTTTTATTTCGGAAGTTAATTTTTTTACAAAGGTTACGATTATAGTTTTATAAAACGTCAACTTAGTTGTTCACATTGAAAAATAATTTTACTTTAAATGTTTTTATTCATGTGCACACATTATTATACTAGAAGACTTGCAACACAAAAATTAATACAAGTTTGAATAAACCTTATGAAATTTATTTTAATTTAAACCAAGTGTGATTTAGAATAAATATTAATTAATTTTTAAACTTTGTTTTCAAATAGCAACATACAAAATAAATGTTAGTAAAAATCTCTTCGTTAGACTTTGTTTGTGTGCTTATATATTTATTTATGTCATTAGACTTGTTAGTTATTAACGTGATCTACATCTCAACTTTCATCATACTTTTAGCTTAAACATTTGTATACAACAATACAGATATACTTACATATGTATAAAACTTAGTTCTAAGTGTAAAGGATCTTATTATTAGTAGCAGACAAATAGATATACTGTTTGTGTAGTGTTGAACAAAGCACAAAAATATACTTTTTTAACTACAAACTAAATGATGAAGCTTAATAATTTTTTTAGCTCCAATGATTACTGAGATAAAGAAGAAATTACTTTAAACTCATTTTTTAGTGTATGGATGTTTAGTTATCTATGGTAATTATAAAGATAAAAGATAAACTTAAAATATCAAGTTTAAAAACTTATAAGTTTAAACACCTATTTAAATTAACTTTTATGACCAAAATATAAGTATTAAATTATTGTATTGTTTTCTTTAAACATATCACAAAAAACTGACAAAAACTTTTAAGAGGAAATAGTTAAATAGTTGATTTTAAAATACTATTGAAATTTCAGGTAAACAAGTTCTTAAAATGTTTGTTTTTTCAACTAATGTTTAGCTGCTTTATTGGGGAGAGTATGGGAAGTTTATTTTATGTACAAAACCGTCGTCTAAATCTATTTGAGTAAAGTATATTCTAGTTAATAAGTTAATGTATAAATGTAGACATATATATACCTTATAGTTATTCTTTAAAAACTAAAACTTTAGACTTTAGTTATTCTTTATTTAACGCTAAGATGTAAGAGTAATAGACTAACATGACTTAAATTAGATAAACGCCTTAATTAGTTGCATAGAACTTAATTTAACAGATAGTAAAGGCAATAATGTAAAGCATCTATACAAAAAGTAAAGTATTAAACAGTTTTCTTTAAAAAATATGAAATAAACGTTTTTCAATATTTAAACTAGTATTTACATTGAAGACTAAAAGATTTTTTAAATTATAGTTTTTCACGAAATTGTTTAAGACTTTAAGATTGATGACACTTAAAACTTGTGTTTTTTTGAAATTGACCAAATTTTAAAACTAATGTTTTGTTTAGAACTAAGAATAGAACTGAACTAGAATTTTTAACCAATTAAGCGAATACTTTAAAGATTTTTTTTATTACTAGTTTACTAGATTTTGTTTGTTTTTAAAACTTATTAAAAATATTAGAAGAAGAATTTCTAAATTTCTAATATAATCAATGGTTGCTAAGTTATTTGAAAACTATTTAAGTAATAATCTTCATCTTATATAATTAATAACTTTCCTTAAATAGATCTTAATCTTCTTCAGAAGTAATTTTTTTTTTATGATAAAAACTACAAAACAAATTAGAATTTTAACTTTAATTAAAATTTATCGAAAATTTTATAAAGACTTAAAATTCAGGTGTTTTTTTATTAAACCACTACGTTTTCATTAAATCAATTTAAAGCAAAATAATTGCTTTAAAAAATGTAGAACCGAAGGGAATAACTTTTCTACAAAAACTTTTCTATACAGCACTTTTTATAAAAAAAGCTAAACTATAAGTGTTTGTGGTTCAAAAAAAAATTTTATGTAAAATTTCGCATCTGAAAGATTTTCCAAATAAAACCATAATTTCATAATTTTATGTTAAAATTAAAATAAAAGTTTAGTTTCATATTTTTATGATATAAAGATTTTTTTGGTCCCTAAAGTATTTATTCTTAACATAAAGATTGTTTTTACATTATCAAAATTAGCTTTATCCACTAAAGTTTAACACAAAAATAGAAAAAAAAAACTAAAATAGTTTATAAAACTTTAGGCAAACCTTATAGAAATTTTTTGTTAATTAAAATATAAAAATAAACAAATTACAACTAAGCCATTAAAGTATAATTTAGTCTAAAAAAAGGTAAGTAGATGAAATAATATGTCTTAAATATACATATTTTTTTTATAAGACTACTTAAAAATATAAGTGTTCGGAAGCCTACATTCAAGTTTTAAAGTTGTAGTTTCTTTATGTTTTTGCATATACAATAAGATAATACTTTATTGTAGGTTACTAAGAAAAATATATTGTTAAAAACGCTATTTAAAATTTTAGTTCTTATTTATATTTTTTAAAGTGTATGATGAGCGTGAAATCATGCTTTGTTTTACATTCAAATGTATTTAGCTGTTTTTTATACATTAACAGCATTATGCTCAGCTTACTTTCTTCTTTCTCTAATAAAAAATTCTTTATTTAATTTGTAGAGTAAAATAATGAAAGATTTCTACTCTTAGTTAAATTGCAGTTTTGTGTATTCTTGTAAAAGCTCATTTCATTTGTATAAAAAGAAATTTGGTACTAGCAATGACTGATTTTAAATAACGTGGTAGCCTTAGTCACTTTAAGAAAATTAACAAATAAATTAGGTTTTGAACAAAATGTTACAATTTTTTTATAAGTTTTACAAAATTTTATAGCCGACTGTATTAAGCTTTGACTGATTATTTTAATATTTTTATTAAATTCTATTCATTATCAAGAAGTTTACTTAATTACTTGACGAAAATAATATATATGTACTTAAATACAAAACGTATTATCCAACTTTTTTTTAAACACATTATCTAATTAAAACGAATAAAAAACAAATAAAATAAACTATTGAACAGTTTTAATAATACATAATTTAACTTAAAAAGCTAAAAAGCTATTAATACATATATATCTTTTTATTAATTAAACTTAAATTTCCAAGAATTTAAGTTGAATAATATAATCGAGTTTACAAATAAGCAATTTTGCTAGTTAATATTTTAGAGAACTGTTACCATACTAAAAGCTACTAACATGTCGTACTTTTTACTTTTACTAAAACTAATGATAAGTTATCATGTGTTTAAAAACAATTACTATACATTTAATATTATTATAACAAA
The DNA here is from genome assembly GCF_965202585.1 of Thalia democratica. Classification (NCBI taxonomy): domain Eukaryota; kingdom Metazoa; phylum Chordata; class Thaliacea; order Salpida; family Salpidae; genus Thalia; species Thalia democratica. The sequence continues at coordinate 64,455,114 of NC_139171.1, forward strand.
ATATATATTTTATAGTTAAAAATTTTTATAATTTGTAACAAAGACTAATGTAACATGTCATCTATGCTAATTATTATGAATATTTTAATAAAATTAATAATTAGTTGTTCAAGAAAATTTAGAAAGAAAAGTGTTCAAAAAAAATAATATATTTTCACACAACAGTAAGACTTCAATTTTTCTATATAAACATAAACTATTATGCTTGTATACAGACCGAAGTCTGCGATTCAGAGGTTATTTTGTAAAACCTGTTTAGGTTTTTAAATAAAACTGTAATAAGTAAAGACAACTATTAAAATAAACAAAACAATATTACGTAAAACATCTTTTTTTTTTCTTTTTATTAAATACTTTCAATAGCAATAAACTTAAATGACATTTTATCGGTGCTAACTGTCATGTACATTTTAAATTATAGTATCTTTTAATTATTCAAAGAAGTTTAGACGTTTAATTTTCAAACAAAAAGTTTTTATATTTTAACAAACCAGTAACACTAAAAAATTTCTATACAAACATAACTATTGCGTTCATATACAGACCAAAGTTTGCTATGAAAAGTTTATTTTGTCCAACCTTTGAAGGTTTTTAAAATCGAACGAAATTAAATTTTATTTAATAAATTCCATTATTTCTTTTAAAAAAAAATTTTTTTAATTTCTATCAAATATTTAATTGAGTAAAAGCTATATACATATGGTGTATAATTATTTACTTGTTATGATTATTTTTGGTTATTTGCACAATACAGCTAATATTAGTTTGTAAGTAAAAAAGTTAAAAATTTAGAACAACAACTTTGTGTTTTAGTAAATTTGTAAACTTCTAAATATTATTTATTAATATCATATATACTATCCTATAGAAATCGGTTCCATAATTATTAAAATTATATAAAAGTTTGTTAATAAAAGTATGAAAATACTACACTTTTACTTGTTGCTACAAATTATCAATAACTTTATTAAACTTTAAGTTTCAGCGTTATTTTAAAAAATTGTAGAAGCTGCTTCTTTAAAAAATTATGTTTTCTGATTCAAAAAAATAAATTTTCGAACTACAATTTTTTAATTACTTAATATTCTTTTTTCAATACTTTTAGTGGTGGTAAAATATAATTATGTAAAAACAAGCGTTTTGGCATGAAGTTTATTGCAACGTACTTTTACTGTATTTACACATAGCTCATCCACGATCAAGTGTTTTAACTTGACGCTAAAAATTTAGCTTGTTTTATTAATTAGTAAAGCATTCCTAAAATCCAGCTTCTAACATTAAGTCGAGTTGCTTATTAGCTTTGTACACAAAAAATACTACAGAATGAAAAAAATTATTCAAATATTAAGAAAAAATAAACTTTTAAGTAAAATAGATATTTTGGAGAAAAACTAATTTTTGACAATTTAATATGTTCACCTATCAGGCCAAAAAAGTTTAACTATCACTTTAAAATATTTTATTTTTATATTTTTAATGATTTTATTAGATTAAATTATTAATTTAGTGTGCTCTATTGACATAGAATAGTTTTTGTCGTTCAATAAAAAATTATCTTTTGTAATGTTTCACCTTATGAAAAATTTTTACTTTTTTTAAACTTATTACTTAAAAAGTAAATATAATCAAGTTTAATAGAGAATTTTGTATGATCTCAGTAATTTTTTATTCCTTTTATTTTTGATTAAACAAGTAATAAATTATCTTTTTTTTTTAAATTCTTATAAAATGCATTATTTATAATTATGCATTAAAACCTTTTTACATTTATCAAACCTAACTTTTTATACTTTTTTGAAGACAAAATGTAAAATTTATCATTAATTTAGCTTCAAACAACTATTTTTTTTCTACTCTGAGCATTTTTAAGATAACTTTAGTTTTTTAAGTTTAGTTTTTATCTAAAATTAATGTTAGTTAATTAAAATCTTATATACACTTAATAAGTACTTTATAGAAATAAAAGAAAAAATGCAAAATTTATTAGTTATGTACCGATCGTGTGAGAACTTTTAACAATAATCTATTTATAACTTGAATCATAAGTAATAAATGTTTTATGATTTTAGGGCGTGGGAATATTTTGTAAAAATAATGCGTTAAATAAGCTTTCCCACAATAAAATTATCTATTTGAGATAACTAATGCGTTTTTAATGCATATATAAGCAGTTTCGGCAGAGCATTCAGCAGTTATTGGTGTGCTTTAAGTTAAGATGCATTTCAAACATGTTAAGTTCAAGATTCTTTCTTGATTAAGTTAAAAGATACTTATTATAATTATGTTATCATTTCTGTTTAAATGTAGTTCTAGTATAGAGTGATGTAATTGTATCTTTGTGTTGTTTAGTTTATGTAAAAAAGATATAAATGATGCTTTGACTGTTGCACTAATCTACTTTATTAATCCCTATTATCCCCTTTAACATCTCTGTAATGGGATAGCTTAATAACATCTGTGTAACGGGATGCTTATAACAGCGCGTATGAAACTTATTACATTATTAGGAAACTAATGAACCGAAAAAAGTTAGTTGATTGTAATCTATATATAGAAAAACAAGCTTAGAAACGAACTTATCATACCTTTTTAAAATCTTAATGGACCGTAAACAATTCTAATCTGTTTTTTTTGAGGTGTTTATTTAACTTTGTGCGCATTTTACAGACTCATACGAAAAATAACTAAATTTTTAATAAAAACAAATTACACAGTAAACTTCCTTTATTCTACCAACATAAGTTTCTGTGTGTCAACGAATCAACACACTTCAACTGGGTTGTTAATGGGAAAGACTAACAAACCAGTTGAAGTGTGTTGATTCGTTGACACACAGAAACATATGTTGGTAGAATAAATGAAGATTACTGTATAATTTGTTTTTATTTATATTTCAGTGAAGTTACCTCACTAGGATCTTTTGTTAAGAACAATTAAAACTATACTTTGAACAGTTAAGTTTTTAATATCTTTTTTACAATATTTCTATACTTAAAATTTGACTTATAAAAAACAAATTCATGATAAAGATACAAATAAATTTTAAGAAAACGTTTACCAAAAAACAAGAAAAGAAATTAGGTAGAAACGTTGTATACAGAAGTAAAGAAAACAACATCCATATGTACATTCATATATATATATTGTTGTTTTTAAGCTCTGGCCAATAGTGTTTAACAACTTATATTGGAACTAAATATATATTTAATTATGTAATAATTAACAAATTTATACAGCTGTTTCGTATATGAAATATTTATGTCTCATATATTCTTCGGTAAAGCTTAGTATAGTAAACATGTTTCGCAGAAGTTTAAAATTTTTTTATACATTATGACTCACTTATAACTAAGGTTTTTGTACAGTAAATTAAATTAAAATAAATGTAATTTTATATATTTTTTTAAAGTAATTGTGTGTTTTGAAAAAGCTTTAGTAATTGGTATCAAAAGTTTTGTAAACTAAGAAAGAAAAGGTTGTATCAGAAAAAGATATTAAACTGCTTGTGTCTTATAATATAACCTTTCATTGGTTACAAACTAACTTAAATTTATTAATTTTGACTGATCTTTATTGCTATCATTTAAAAAATAAAACTTAAGTATACTTTTTTTAATTTTACTAAAAATAAAGTTTGATTAGTTTACATTTTATAGTTATTAGCACTATATATTATCTCACTATATATAAAAGACTTTTTATAAATAATTGACAATTTTTTTTAAGAACTTTGATAACAAAATAGATCTTCTTTAAAATATTTATTTTTGTTATACTTATAACAAAATACTTTTTCAACAATGTTTTTAAAAAAACTTTAAAACTTTTTTTTACAATGTTGTATAAAACGTAAATAAATTTTATTATACTTTTTTGTTAAGTTTAAGATAAAGTTAAACAATTTATTTACATTTCCTACAATTAACTATTTACTTACACAAAGTAAATTGAAAAAGCTTTAGGAATTATTAGTTTATTTAGTAGAATATAAACAAAGATTGTTTAAATATCAACGGTTTCTATTTTTAAAATTTAAGTACATTTAGTGATCTTTCTTAAAAATACTAGAAAATGTTTTTCAATGAAATATTTAATAAACATTTTTAAAGTATTCTTATATTTTACAAACAAGTAAGAAGTAATCTAAAGTTTATATAAAATACAAATCATTATTTGAGAACTTATCCGAGAATTTTTTATTTCAAATAGACTGATTAAAACAACATTAATTGTGATATAAATGTAATTTTCATTTTTTAATATAATTTTATTAAATTAATCATCAAACTTATTAAATAAGCATATAACTTTTAGTCTGGGAAACAATAAAAAAAAAATCGGTTTTTAAGTAGCAGTGTCAATTTATTTATAAGCTTCAGAACTGTTTTACAAGAAGTTAAACATATGGACATTTAAACTACATTTAAAAAATAATAATAAAAAGATATTTTATGTTAAAGATGTTTCTAAACCTTGATTAGATATAAGAATAATAGTTTTTTCATAAAATTTATAACAAACTACAATATTTATTAGTTAATTCTATAGATGCATTTGTTTGTTTTAATAGTAAATCAATAAAAAAGGTTAAAGTTTTAATTTACTCATTTGAATTTTATTTTTTTTGTAATCAGAAATGAAGTACTTGATATTTTTTTACTATAGATTCATTTGATAGCATTTAATAATGATAAAGATTGTTTATATAAATACTAAAAATATTTTAAGCATACTTTATCTAACTTTTTTTTTATTCAATCAACAGATTTTATATTTAAAACATTTGTCGTAAATTTTTTTTGATAACTTCTATCGTTTTCCACAAGATGTTACTTTTACTAGATAAGAGTAAATGCTGGGTAAAAAAAACATTTGATTAGTATTTGTTAAAACAAAGTTGTTTTATACCTTAACTTAGAAAAAATTTCAGTGTTTTTTAAACATTTAAGTTGCGCTTTTGAACTATATATAGTTTAGAAATAATTCATAACTTACTTTTCTTAAGAAGCAATACAGTATTTAAACCTTAATAACTCATAAAACTTTTTAAACATCTCAAATCTTAATTTAGAAACAAATAATTTTTTTCTAGACTGAATTTAACAATTATTAACAACATAAGGTCTACTTAAGAATAAACTAATTATTTTTTTTAATTTAAGAAAACTTCATTTAAGTTTCCCACAAATGTTGAATATTAACTTTGCTTTATTGAAACTAATCAAAATGTCTTTAACTTTCCAGTACTTTGGATAACGGTAGTGTTTATTATTTTAGCTTCAAATGAAGTTAATATTTAGTTACTTTAACTCTAATAAAAATTTGTGAAATGTTCGTTATATGTATCCATTGAATGGTTTAAATAAAATTTAATAAAAATATAAAATTAGAATATAAATACTTTATAAGTTGAATTTAACTTTTAGATATGGTATAAAACTAAACAGACCAAATAGAAATAAACAATTAAACAAAGAAATATATCCAAAACAAAAAAATCATGTATAATGATATGTCTTATTTTTGCTTAGATAAAAAGCTACTTACTCTATAATATTTATAAAAACTTCTTACTTATATTGTTTTATATTCTAGCATTTTTTTTGTTTATTAAGTAGTTATAAGTATATAAGTATATTACATAAACAACTAAATGTACCTATTTCTTATAAAAGCAAATAAATAATTTTTTTTAAAGCTGTAAAATAAACAGATTTATTATTTTGTTTTTATTTTACTTTTAAGTACATTTAAGTTTAAAAAATATAGAAATTTCAAGGACATAGTTAAATATATTAAGTATCAAAAAAAGTGACTTATAAAGTCACTATAAACTCAAAACCATCTGGTTCGATTAAAGATCAAAGCAAGTAAGATATGATTAATAGTATTTTAATTTATCATTAGTTAGGTAAAGCGTTAAGAGCTTAAACCATACATAACTAAAACATTTGCAAACTTCATCAGTTAATTTTCATAAAGTTATAACAAACACTGCGTTGTGAAATAACGATTTTACACTTGATTATGTTTTCAATTATATGAGCATATTAACACACATTATTTTACAATAAGTGACTATATTACAGCAAGGAAATACATACAATATTAAAATCAAAATTTAAAATTTCTAAAACAGTATTTGACAGAACTTTTAATTATTAAGTAATATTTACCTTTATACTATACCTTTTAATTATCACACAGTTTATCAGCAAAATTGTATTATTTTTGAATTTTTTTTAACTCTTTCGTCAATAATAAATGCTAATTAGATTTTTAATGTTGCATAACTTTTAATTTATTTTGAATAAAATATACTAAATAAAAGTTATATTTTGAATTTATAAAATAAATTGTCAAATAAATAAAGTTATTTAAAAAAAAAATTATAAAAAATTTAAATTATAAGACTATTACAGCATTTTTTAAATCACTTACAATTTTTTCTTATTTTTTTAAGGTTATAATTCATATTTAAGTTGTCTAAAGTTTATTGTTTAGTTAATATTAAACGGTTAAACCTATATATTATTAGATTAAAGCAAAATATTCTAAATGTTTTTAAAGTTTTTAAACTTTACGGAGGTTAGATACGCTTAGATACCTTTATTAAGATACGCTTGTAATATTTAGTCATCTTAGTTTAAACGTAATTGTTTTTTAATTTTATTTCTATTTACACGGAATTTATTTACAGATGTACAGAACTAAATAGACAATGAAAAACTCATTACTTATAACAGCGCATGGGAAACTTCTAATATCAATAGAAAACTAATGAACCAAAAGTATTCAAGAAAAAATTTTAATTGTAGTCTAAATTTGCAAAAACACGTTTAGTAACGAACTTTCGTGTTACAAAACAGATAACTTAACATATAAAATGTCTGAATTAATTTTACAGTCTTTATTTAAATTTTGTGCACATTTTACAATCTCATACAAAACATTTTTTAAAAACTTTCAAATGTTTTCATTAGTTTGTACGCACTTAATAGTCAGCTTTTTTGGTTTATTTAAATCTTATATAGAACAAAATGTACCAGTACTGATTTTGGTACATTTTTTACATAATATTTTTCTTAAATTATTTAATTTAAAAAAATGTTTTTTTAAATATTAAAATCCAGCAAAATGTAAGAATACACTTGACCAAAAAATAAGAAAACAACTATAGCATGAAAAATATGTTTTTCAAAATATTACTTTAAAATAGTCATTCAAAATAAACGTATTTTAACTAACAATAAATTAATTAAATACTTAAAATACAATATTTTCAGGTAAGTATAAAACTTTAGTAAACATTTAGATAATAAGTATAGTTAAAAAGCATTAAGTTTTCGATTGCAACAAAATAAAATTATTAATTATTCTTGACATTAGGTTATATATTGAAAATACTGCTTTATTGATTTAATTTTACAAGTTTTTTTTTATAAAGTGAAAACTAAATAGGTATAAAAAAAACTGTGCAGTTTTATTGAAAAGTTTTAAATATTTGCTCTTTTTTATATTTTCTAAGATCTGTAAAGCCATTTTAGGCTTTTAAAAAAACACGGATATCCACCAAGAACTGAAAGATGCATAAAATGCAACATAAAGTATTTAATAAATGCAACATAAAGTATTTAGCACATATATAGGTATACTTAAAAACCTTTATTACAACTGTCAAAACCTGTTTCGCTAGATGAATTTTGAGAATTAACACATTTTGAAGTCTTTTTAAACACTTTGTTAGTTTATTTTTAAAGTCTTTAAGTTAGTTCTGAAAGTATATTTGGTTGTTAAGTGTTATGTAAGGCATTTTGAAAATATAGTTTAAAGTAAATGCAACTATATTTATTAAACGTTTTAAAGCAAAACTATAATAGTTATATTCTTTTTATATACTAACTCAAATTTTAAAACATCTTTTAAATGACAATTGGTTTGTGTAAAGCTATTTAAAATTTTAAACAATATTAGTTTTCAAAATAGTTTTTACTATTCTGAAAATATTAAAAATAGTAGCTCAAAAAAACAATACTAAAGTATTTTATTACCAAAAATTTTAACAGAGTTGTAAACAAATATTTTTTTGATTAAAAACAAATATAGAATATTTAATAAAAAATAAAAAATTTTAATACTTTGCTTTATACAAAACCCTGACTTTTAAGTTAGAATTAATAAAACTTCAATTTAAATGCTTTCAATAACAAATATTATCATTATACTGTTATTTTTAAAAACTAAATTTCTAATTAAGAACATTTATCTTTTTTAAATGTAAATAATTATTAATAAGTATAAAAGTCATTAAAGATTTGATGGTCTGTGAAATATTTTTGTAAAAATAATTTTTTATCGTAAAGTTTCTTTTCGTCAGTTTTTCTCATAGTTTTGAAAATTTATAGTACTTTAAATTTTCTATTCTTAACATTTCAATTTTTAAAGTGTATTTGGGTATTTAACAAAACTGTACAATATAAATCTAACGTCTTTTTATATGTTGCCGCTTGCATTTCGTATATATATTCACATTTGACTAAAACAACATTTCATAGTGCAGTCTACTATATTATTAGTAAAAAATGTTTGACAAGGTCTGATTTTGTTTACCCGAAACTTAGTAATAAATAAAACAGATAAATCATACTTTTGTATTAATATTTTAACAATATAAAATTTAAGTTATATGTGCTTTGTTTATTTTTACAAATAATTTTTAAATTGTACTATGAAATGAATAGCCTAAGTTCACAACTTAATAAACTTAAAAGATTTTAACAAACATCTTGAAAAAATTTAAAAATGTTTATGATACAGTTTAAATAAAGATGTTTATCAAAGTATTTTTAATAAAACACTTTTAATATAAGCATTACTTTAAGAGTTGTTTTTGCTCTTGAAATTTTTACAGGTTTGTAAACCTTAATGCTTTAGTCTGTTTAGTTTTTGTTTTTTATAGATACATAAGTCCAAAACTGTTACAAATCACTTTCACAATTCTAATTAGCAGTACGTTTGTAGAAAAATTAACTTTTCAATTTTCAAATAGTATTTTAAATGTATAAAAACTTTAAAAAAATTTTATAAGTGTTAAGCTATTATGTTTAAAACAAAATAATTACTATTAAATTTATAAACTGTTGTCGTTACACCTGCTAAGTTTAAAACAGTATAAGTACTTATAAGCTTCATTCGAAGCTAACAAAATTGAACACTGATGACAACCTTCTAATTTTATCAGGTTAATGTATTTATACAAAATTCCGACGCTGAGTGTTTGTGGTATAGTTAAGTATGTTTATTTAAATACTGAAACACATATTTTGACGCATTTTTAGACAACTCATTCGATTTTAAGTTGCCTACAAAATGCGACAACTTTTCAACTTACAAGTTCTATTAATTAACATGTTATAAACTTTGTTTGTTTCAGGTTTTTTTTATACTAAAGTAAAAGAAACAAAGCAAGGTCACTCCAAACAATAACTTTGAAAAAAAAAACTTTAGGTCACATTTAAATAACTAAGACGATACTTTTTTTTGCTTGAATATTAATAAATTGGAAAGCAGACAAAACTTAAATCAGATTATATTACTTGTAAAAAGTAGTTTTTTTTTTGACTATTTCATTGAGTTATTGTTTATATTTGGTTTAAACTGAAATTTTTACTTAGTTCTTATTTCAACTTAGATAATTTATTTGAATTTTTTTAGATAATTACTAAATCTGTTTAAATTTAGACTATTACATAAACTTAATACAAATTAGTTTTTGAAATTTTGAAGTGACTTTGAGTTTTGTTAATGTTTTGTTGATACATGGCTAAAATTTCCAATTTTAGATAGTTTTTAATTCCATTTAGGCAGATTTCAAGATATAAATATTTTATTACAAGAAGCTCTTTAATTAGTTATTTTTTGACTCATAATATTAATAAAACTCAATCCGTTGTAAAACTATCACCAATTTCACCTAATTATACTCTGAAAAGCTTGAATTTTCACGCATCAATAAGTTTTTAAATAAAATTATAGATAAGCAACATTGTTGTGTGCAGTTTACTATTTTATTTTACTTGAAGAGGTCGCAATTTTTCTGTCACTGAAACCGGGTCGGTCAAGGAAAATTAGTTTGCACACCTCTATTCACTTAACTCAAAACATATGTTGAATAAATTTTGCTATGAAAATAGTTAAAAACGAACGTTACGTTATAAGAGTATTAAATTCATCACTCAAAGCAGCTTATCATTTAAATATATTTAGATACAAATATGTTGAGAATAAAAGACATTAAGTTTAGCAAAATTCAAAAACTGTTGATAAAATAGTAGTAAGTGCACATTTTTTTGTTAATAACAAATTTATAGTAATAAGATTTTCTCAGTAAAATTAATATTATATGGTATTTTTATTTACATTTATTATGCAAATCTAGTTAAAATAGTTAAAATAGTAAAATAGTTATTTTATAATGCAAATCTAGTTTTACTTGACTATTCAAAACCGAAACAAAAATGGCTTTTTTAACAAATTTGTAAATGGCTGAGACTTTTTATAGTTTATTTAGTAACTTCGTTAAAATTTTAAACGTAAAACTTTAAACCAAAAATGAAAACATTTACAGTTAAAACTAAATAGTATTAAAACAAAACTTTTTTTTAAAACTTCAAACATTTTTTTTGCTACAGTAGGAATATTTTTTTTTTGTTGTAATATGTTAACTAGTTTAAGCTCTTAATTTTTTTTCTCGAAACTAATTTGTTAATGCTCTAATAGTTCGTAACAATTTTTACTATCTAAGTTAATGATGTAACAATTTGTCTACTTGATAAAATCAATAGTGATTTCAATTAGCTTTTACATGATAAAGCTATATTATACTACGTTTAAAATGCAATAAACCAAAAAAAATTTACTATGTGTGGAGTACATCTTAACATCAAAAAATACAAAAAAAAATTATAGTAATAATTTAAAATCAAGTCAGTTTTAACACATTCTAAATTAATTTGAGTATAGAGCAATTTTAATGCTAAGTCTAAATTTTCTCTGCGTTTATTTAATACAATCAAGTTCTAAACAATTTTACTGCCTTCTGATCATTATTAATTTTGTTTTATCCAAGACTTGGGTTGTTTTATTTAAATATAGAAAGGACGTTATCGACTAAGGGATGCGTTAAATTTTTGACTCTTTAATTTAAATCAATGCACTCAGTTTAACGATTATAAGTCAAAGTTAAAATTTTAAACTTTATGTTATATATTTTGCTTGTTTGAATTTAAATTTTACTTGTCCGAATTCAAATTGTCGCAATTAAGTTGTCCAAATTCCAACTTTTGGAATTTAAATTGACCGAGTTTAAATTGTCGCATTTAAGTTGTCCGAATTTGAAATGTGGGATTTTAAATTGTCCTAGTTTAAATTGTCGCATTTAATTTGTACAAATTTGAATTTCCAGATTTTGAAATGTCCGAGTTTAAATTTATATTTAAGTAGTCCTAATTTGAATTGTGGGCATTCGAATTGTCCATGTTTGAATTATTGCATTAAAGTTGTCCGAATATAAATTGTTGGAATTTAACTTGTCCGGGTTTAAATTGTCGGAAATTTATTATTCAAGTTCGGATTTCCGGAATTTTAATTTTCAGATTTTTAAATGTCCTAGTTCAAATTTATATTAGTTGTCCTAATTTCAACTGTAATAATTCAAATTGTCCGCGTTTAAAATGTCGCATTAAAGTTGTCCGAGTTTAAATTGTCGGAACTTAATTATTCCACTTCGGATTTTCGGAAATTGAATTGTCCAAGTTTGATTAGTCGTTATTCGAATTGTCGTAATTGGAGTTGTCTTAATGAGAATGTCAAGTTTGGGTTGTCGGAACGTGATTTATTCGAACGTGAGTTATTGTAATTTGAGTAATCAGAATTTTAATAGCTAGCACTTTAGTTTAATTTATTATGATACAATATTTCACAAGCCTTAGTTGAAAGCATTCAATAAAAATATTTTAATGAATTATTTTTAAATATTATTTTTAACAACTTTATATTTATTTTTAAAATAATAAGATTTGATGACTATACATTATCCTATTTAAATAAAGTGCTTCTCATAAACGTTATTTAGGACAACAAAATAATTATTAGTACATTTTTTCTTACCTAAATTAAATACGATATATATTTAGATTGAGTTTACTGATCAAGCTTTTAAATTGACGTTGTATCAACTAACTATCTTCATTTGTAGTTCAAAACCGTTTTATACTTATATATTTAACTGAACTTGTAGCTTGTTGTTAGTTTTAATGACGTCACAGAGAGCTTTAAAAATGTTTATGTTTTGGAAGAGCATGCGTGCATAAAATATTAAAAACTTAAACTTAATAAAAGTAACTGTTAACTATTAATAGCTCAAAAAAACAAATGCTTATAAGTAAGTTCAAAATTATGAAAGCAGAAAATAACTATTATTAGTAAGAAACTTATATTAGTAACACTAGTACTAAATAACATTACTAGTTTATAAAATGATATTTCTAGAAGTATTATTTTAATAACAAAAGTAGTATTACTTTTAATTGTCTTTTATAGATTACGAATATTTCTTTCATCCGTCATTACATTTTTTTTAAGTGAAATAGTTTTTACTAACTAAACCAGTGCTTCTGAAATGGGGTTCCGCGGAACCCGAGGGGTTCCGCGAAGCCTTTCGAAATTTGAAAATTTATGTAAAATTTATTTGCATTTTATGTAAAATTAAAATTAGGGGTTCCGCAGAAAAGTTGAACTTTGGAAAAGTGTTCCGCCGCTAGAAAAATGTTCAGAACAATGAAATAAACAAATAGTTTTTCATAACAAAAACACTCCCAAAGTAAGAGTTTCCACTCACTATGATAACAACTGATAAATAATAGTAAAGTTATTAACGTCTTATAGATATTATTTATTGTTTATATCCATTAAAAAAATACTATTCTTAGCCAGAGGAATAAAAATGTTAGACACTTTAACTTTAATTAGGATAATCAAACCTTTTTCAATATATTAACGCTAACTAAACTAAGAGTTTGTTTAAATTCATTAATTCAAAGCAAAAAAAAAAGTATTCGTAGACATAGTTATATAAAACTTTGCTTTCTTCTAAGCATAAAAACTAAATCTTATAATTAATTTACGATTGCAAATTTCTAAAGTAATACTCTTAAAAGCACTTGCAAGTATTTTTAAGCTCATAAAGTATTACGTATATTTATTACGTATTAACTAAAAAATACAAAATACTGGTTATAAAGCATTTTTAAAGTAGAAGTTCTAAGTTATTAACTATAACTTTTTTATTTTAAGTTTTTTTTTATTTTACTCTCAATGTTACCCGTAATTCTTACCCTTTGTCAGTAAGTTATTTAATTGTTATATTTTCATTTTTAGTTTTTGCTATCAAATATTTTATATTTATATATTTTTTAAATTTTCAAATTTTATCTTTTTTACTTTCATTTTTATCCCTAAACCTTACCTTCGGTAGGTAAATTTTTATTTAACTATCACTGTTACCCCTAACCCAAAAGGTACAAAACAAATCTAGTAAATATTTACATAGCCTAACTTTTGCTGATCAGAAACAAAATTAATTATGTAGAACATTTACTTAATAATTTAGTAAGCTATAGCTTTAAACTCAGATTAAGTCCAAGTCAGTGTGTTGAAAAAGTATCAATACAGTTCAAAAATGTCAAATAGTGTTATACTAAAAAAAGTAATAAATAAATAGTTACGCATTTTTAGCATCATTGAATCACGTAAAACTAATCGTAAAAAAATAAATTTACACTGTACATTGTCTTCCTTTAGTAACAGAAATGCATATAATGATAAAAGTTTAAATTGTCGCATTTGAGTTATCTAAATTTGTTTTGAGGAAAAATCACCATCTTAGGTGTATAACCTTAGCTCTGTCAGAGTTTGTGGAAAGTACATTGTCTTCCATTAGTAACAGAAATGCATATGATGATAATAGTTTAAATTGTCGCATTTGAGTTATCTAAATTTGTATTGTGGAAATTTCACTCGTCCAACTTTAAATTGTTGCATTATAGTTGTTTAAAGTTAAATTGTGAGTTTTGTAATTCGTCCGAATTTGAATTGTGAGAATTTGATTTGTCTGAATTTAAATTGTGGCATTTAATTCACCGAATTTGAATTGTAGGAAGTTGACTTGTCCGAGGTAAGTTGTCTCTTTAAAATTCTCCGAATTTAAATTGTGAGAATTTGACTTATCAGAGTTTAAATTGTTGCATTTAAGTTGTCCAAATTTGAATTGTGGGAATTTAACTTTTCCGAGTTTAAATTGTTGCATTTAAGTTGTCCGAATTTTAAATGTGAGAATTTGAGTCGTCAAATTTCTTTTGTTGCATTTAATTTTACGTGTTTGTATTTTCAGATTTTGAATTGTCCGTGTTTAAATTGTTCCACTAAAGTTGTCGGAATTTGAATTTTCGGAGTTTGACGCGACTAAAATTAAATTGTCGCTTTTAAAATGTCCGAATTTGATTTTTAGAAATATGATTTTTCATAGTTTAAATTTGCATTTAAAGTTATACGAATTTGACTTGTCCGCGTTGAAATTGTCGAAAACTTTATTGTTGAAATAAAAAATTTTAGGAATTTGTACTGTTTAGTTTTGATTAGTCGTTATTCAGTTGTTGCATTTTGAGTTGTCCCAATGTTAATGTCAAGTTTGGGTTGTCGGTTATGTTCGAACGTGAGTTATTGTGATTTGAGTAATCAGAATTTTAATAGTCATGTACCCCAGTTTAATTTAGTAACATACAATTTTTCACAAGCCTTAGTTGAGAGCACTCTAAAGAATTATTTTAATGCAATATAAGTTTATATTTATTTATTAAATAATCAGATTTGATTAATATACATTATCTAATCGAAATAAATTGTTCCCAATAAACGTTATTTAGGACAATAAAAAATATTTATTAGTATGCTTACCAAAGTTAAATAAAAAATAAATTTACATTAAGCTTACTAACTAAGCTTTTAAATTGACCAATGTACGACAATCCTATCTTCATCTGTAGTTTAAAAAGGTTTTATATTTATATATTATACTGAACACGCAGTTTGTTGTTAATTTTAATGACGTCACGTAGAGCTTAAAAATGCACTTGTTTTGGAGGAGCTTGCGTGCATAAAATAATAAAAACTAATACTTACAAAAAGTAATGTTAACTATAAATAACTCAAATAAAATTAGCTTATAAGTAAGTTCAAAGTTATATAAGCAGTTAATAACTATTAGTGGTAAGAAACTTATATTAGCAACACTAGTCGTAAATAACATTTCTAATTTATAAAATGATATTTCTAGAAGTATTTGCAAATGTAGTTATTACAATAATAAAAATAATATTATTTTTATTTGTCTTTTATAGATTATGAATATTTGTTTCATCTGTCGTTACAATTTTGTGTAAAATTGAAATAGTTTTAACTAACTAAACAAATAGTTTTTTATAACAAAAAAACTCGCAAAGTAAAATATTCTACTGACTATGATGCTGTAATAAGCAATTGATAAGTAATAGTAAATTATTAATTTCTTATAAATATAATTTATTGTTTATATCCATTTGAAAAAAAAATATTCTAAGCCAGAGAAATAAAAATGTTTTACACTTTAACTTTAATTAAAAAAGTCAAACCTTTTTTAAAATATTAACGAATTTTAATTTTAAGATTTTGACATGTCAGAGTTTAAATTGATGCCATTTATTTTTCCAAATTTGAGTTGTTGGAATTTAACTTTCCTGAGTTTAAATTGTTGCATTTAAGTTGTTCGAATTTAAAATGTGGGATTTTAAATTGTCCGAGTTTAAATTGTTGCATTTAAGTTGTCCGAATTTGAATTGTGGGAATTTGACTTGTCCGAGTTTAAATTGTCGCATTTAAGTTGTCCGGATTTGAATTTTCGGAATTTGACTTGTCCGTGTTTAAATTGTTCCACTAAAGTTGTCGGAATTTGAATTTTCGGAGTTTGACTGGATTAAAATTAAATTGTCGCTTTTAAGTTGTCTTAGTTTTATTTTTTTAAATTTAAGTTTTTAGAGTTTAAATTTGCATTTAAAGTTGTCTGAATTTGACTTGTCCGCGTTGAAATTGTGGAATCTTTATTATTGAAATACAAATTTTAAGAATTTAAGATATTGTCGCATTTAAGTTGTCCAAACTGGAATATTCTGAATTTGAATTGTCCGAGTTTAAATTGTCGCATTTAAGTTGTCCGAATTTGACTTGTCCGCGTTGAAATTGTCGAAACTTAGTTGTTGAAATACAAATTTTAGGAATTTTAAGTGTTTAAGTTTGATTAGTCGTTATTCAGTGGTGCATTTTGAGTTGTCCTAATGTTAATGTCTAGTTTCGGTTGTCGGTTATGTTCGAATGTGAGTTGTTATAATTTGAGTAACGATAATTTTAATAGTCGTGCACCCCAGTTTAATTTAGTAAGATACAGTTTTTCATAAACCTTAGTTGAGAGCACTCTAAAGAATTATTTTAATGCAATGTTTTTAAAAATTATTTGAATAATTTTCTATTTATTTATAAAATAATCATATTTGATTTTTATATAATATCTAATCGAAATAAATTATTCCTCATAAACGTTATTTAGGACAATAAAAATTATTTATTGGCATGCTTACCAAAATGAAATAAAATATAAATTTCGATTAAGCTTATAAACTAAGCTTTTAAATTGACCGTTGTACAATATTCCTATTTTCATCTAAAGTTTAAAAAGGTTTTATATTTATATAATATACCGAACACACAGTTTGTTGCTAATTTTAATGACGTCACATAGAGCTTAAAAAATGCACTTGTTTTGGAAGAGCTTGCGTGCATATAATAATAAAAACTATTACTTACAAAAAGTAATGTTAACTATTAATAACTCAAATAAAATTAGCTTATAAGTAAGTTCATAATTATAGAAGCAGTTAATAACTATTAGTGGTAAGAAACTTATATTAGCAAAACTAGTTGTAAATAACATTACTAGTTTATAAAATGATATTTCTCGAAGTATTTGCAAATTTAATTAAATTCAATAACAAAAATAATATTACTTTTATTTGTCTTTTTTAGATTATGAATATTTTTTTAGTCTGTCGTTACAATTTTGTTTAAAAGTGAAATAGTTTTAACTTTCTAAACAAATAGCTTTTTATAATAAAAACACTTGCAAAGTAAAATTTTCTACTCACTATGATGGCAATGGATAAGTAATAGTAAAGTTATCAATTTCTTATAAATATCATTTATTGTTTTTATCCATTTAAAAAAAAATTCTAAGCCGGAGAAATAAAAATGTTTGACAGTTTAACTTTAATTAAAAAAAACAAACCTTTTTAAAATATTAACGCTAACTAAATTGAGAGTGAGTTAAAAATGTATTTAATGTCATAAATTCAATGCAAAAAAAGTATTCGTATACATAGTTATATAAAATGTTACTTTCTTCTAAGCATATAAATTTTATTTAATTATTAATTTACGATTACAAATTTCTAAAGTAATTTTCTCAAAAGCACTTGCAAGTGTTTTTAAGCTTATAAAGTATTACATATAGTTGTTCCGTATTAACTAAAAAATTTCGAAATGCTGATTTTAAAGCATTTTTAAAGTAGAGGCAAATAAAATAATCTAAGTTCTTAACGACAACTTTATTTTATAAAAAGTTTTTTTTTTTACTATCACTGTTACTCGAACCCTTACCCTTGGTCGGTAAGTTATTTTATTGTTTGATTTTTTATTTTTATTTTTGCTTTTAAGTTTATTTATTTTTTTTAATTTTTAGACTTTATCTTTTTTACTATCACTGTTTTTCCTAACCCTTACCGTCGGTACTTTACTTTTTTTTAAATATTTTTGTTAGTTGTTTTTTTTCTCTGTTTTTTCTATATATTTTTTACTCTAGTGCAAAAATGTCACTCTTGCAATTTTGGCTTTTTGTAATTTAGATCTGTATCTCATAAAAGCACTTGCATTATATAAAATTAAATCTTATTATTAATTTACTTTCACAAATTACTACAGTAATACTCTAAAAAGCCCTTGCAAGTATTTTTGAGCTTATAAAGTATATCAAATATTTTTTCGATGTTAACTATAATATTTTCAAAATCCTGATTTTAAAGAATTTTTAAGGTAAAAGAAAATAAAAAAAAATAAGATAATAATGAGAATTATAAAAGTAGAGCAAAATTTAAAAAGTTCGAATCAGTAAATCATAAATTTTATGTGTTTGTATTTTAAGATTTCGATTTGTCAGACTTTAAATTGTCGCATTATTGTCATCTAAATTGTAATTTTCGGAATTTGACCATTCCGAATTAAAACTGTCGCATTTGAGTTGTCTTAACTTGAATTGTTGGAGTTAGACTTTTCCGAGTTTAAATTGTCGCACTTAAGTTCACTAAATTTGAATTGTAGGAAGTTGACTTTTCCGAATTTAAATTACCGGAATTTAAGTTGTCCGAATTTAAATTGTGGGAAGTTGACTTTTCCGAATTTAGTTGTCGCATTTAACTTGTTCGAATTTGAATAGGGTAAATTTAAATTGTCTGAGTTTAAATTGTCGAATTTAAGTTGTCCGAATTTTAATTGTGAGAATTTGACTTGTAAGAGTTTAAATTGTTAAGTTTAATTTTTTCGTAAATTTTATTTTCAAATTTTGAATTGTCCGACTGTAAATTTTCGCATAAATCTTATCCAAATTCGAATTTCTGGAAATTGAATTGTTTGTGTTTAAATTATTTCATTAAAATTGTCCATATTTGAATTGTGGGAACTTGACTTGTCCGAGTTTGAATTGTCGCATTAAAGTTGTCTGAATTTGAATTTTCGGAATTTGACTTGTCCGTGTTTAAATTGTTCCACTAAAGTTTTCGGAATTTGAATTTTCGGAGTTTGACTCAATTAAAATTAAGTTGTTGCTTTTATGTTGTCCGAATTTGATTATTCGAAATTTGAATTTTCAGAGTTTAAATTTGCATTTAAAATTACCCGAGTTTGACTTGTCCGCGTTGAAATTGTCGAAACTTTATTATTGAAATACAAATTTTAGAAATTTGAACTGTTTAAGTTTGATTAGTCGTTATTTAGTTCTTGCATTTTTAGTTGTCCTAATGGTAATGTCGAGTTTTGGTTGTCGGTTATGATCGAATGGAGTTGTTGTAATTTGAATAATCAGAATTTTAATATTAGTGCCTCCAAGTTTAATTTAGTAAGATACAATTTTTCACAAGCCTTAGTTGGTGCATTATAAAGAATTATTTTAATGCAATGTTTTTAAATATTGTTTGAATAAGTTCATATTTATTTATAAAATAATCGATTTGATTAATATATATTATCTAATCGAAGTAAACTGTTTCTCATAAACGTTATTTATGACAATGAAAAATATTTATTAGTATGCTTACCAAAAATAAATTAAATATAAATTTAGATTAAGCTTACTAACTAAGCTTTTAAATTAACCGTTGTACAATAATCCTATCTTCATCTGTAATTTAAAAAGGTTTTATATTTATATATTATACTGAACACGCAATTTGTTGTTAATTTTAATGACGTCACATAGAGCTTAAAAATGCACTTGTTTTGGAAGAGCTTGCGTGCAAAAAATAATAAAAAACTAATACTTACAAAGAGTAATGTTAACTATAAACAACTCAAATAATATTGGCATATAAGTAAGTTCAAAATTATAAAAGCAGTAAATAACTAGTATTTGTAAGAAATTTAATTAGCATTACTAGTAGTAAATAACAATAATAGTTTATAAAATGATATTTCTAGAAGTATTTGCAAATGTAGTTATTAAACTAACAAAAATAATATTATTTTTATTTGTTTTTTATAGATTATGAATATTTCTTTCATCTGTCATTATAATTTTTTGTAAAGGTTAAATAGTTTTAACTAACTAAACAAATAGTTTTTTATAACAAAAACACTCGCAAAGTAAAATTTTCTACTCACTATGATGCCAATTGATAAGTAATAGTAAAGTTATTAATTTCTTATAAATATCATTTATTGTTTATATCCATTTAAAAAAAATATTCTAAGCCAGAGAAATAAAAATGTTTTACACTTTAACTTTAATTAAAAAAAACAAACCTTTTTCAAAATATTAACGCTAACTAAACTGAGAGTGAGTTTAAAATGTATTTAATGTCATAAATTCTATGCAAAAAAAAGAATTTTTATACATAGTTATTTAAAACGTTACTTTCTTCTAAGCATATAAATTAAATCTAACTATTAATTTACGTTTATAGATTTCTACAGTTATACTCATAAAAACACTTTAAAGTATTTGTAAGCTTATAAAGTTTATCAAATATTTTTCCGTGAGAATTAAAAATTTTCAAAATGCTGATTTTAAAGCATTTCTAAAATAGAAGCAAATAAAATAATCTAAGTTCATAACAACAACTTTATTTTATAAATTTTTTTTTTACTATCACTGTTACCCATGACCCTTACCCTCGGTCGGTAGCTGTTTCTAAAATATTTTTACTATCACTGTTTCCCCTAATCCTTACCTTCGGTCGGTAACTCTTTTTTTTTAATAATTTCAATAGTTTTTTTCTTTTTTTTAATATATATTTTTTACTCTTGTGCAATGTAATTTTGTTCACTTTTGCAATTTTGTTCTCGTAGATTTTATAATCCCCGTGCGAAATAGTCTTTGAGTAATTTTGTTCATTTTGCAATTTTATTCTCGTGCATTTTAGTATCCTCGTGCAAATTTGTATTTGAACTATTTAGAACCGTTCCCCATAAAAGCACTTGCAAAACATAAAAATTAAATCTAACCATCAATTTGCGTTAATGAATTACTACAGTAATACTTATAAAAACAAATGCAAGTATTTTTAAGCTTATAAAAAATATTTGATACACTTTATAAGCTTGAAATTACTTGCAAGTGCTTTGCTTGTCTCATTTAAGTTGTTCGAATTTTAATTGTGGGAATTTAACTTGCCAAAATTGAAATTTTTGCATTTAAGCTTTCCAAAGTTGAATTTATGGGAATTTGAATTGTCTGAGTTATTGTCGCATTTAAGTTTTCCGAATTTGTATTTTCAGATTTTGAATTGTTTGAGCAAAAATTGTCGCATTTAAGTTGTCCAAACTCAAATATTCTGAATTTGAATTGTCCGAGTTTGAATTGTCGGAATTTGACATGTCCGAGTATAAATTCTCGAAGTTTTATTGTTTAAATTCGGATTTTCGGATTTTGAATTGTCTAAGTTTGATTATTCGTTATTGAATTGTTGTAATTTGAGTTGTCTTAATGTAAATGTCAAGTTTAGGTTGTTGGAACTTGATTTGTTCGAATGTGAGTTGATGAAATTTGAATAATCAGAATTTTAATAGTCTGGAACCCCAGTTTAGTTAGTAAGATAAAATTTTTCCCAAGCCTTAGGGCTTAGTTAAAAGCATTCATAAAAACATTTTAATGAAAAGTTTTTAAAATATTTTTTTTAATAAGTTTAAATTTATCTGTAAAATAATTATATTTTATTAATATAGAATATCTTACTAAGATAACGTGTTTCTCATAAACATTTTTTAGGACAATAAAGATTATTTCTTAGTACACTTACCTAAGTTAAATAATAAAAACGTTTAGATTAAGCTTACTAACAAAGCTTTTAAACTTTAATAGTCTGGAACCCCAGTTTAGTTAGTAAGATAAAATTTTTCCCAAGCCTTAGGGCTTAGTTAAAAGCATTCATAAAAATATTTTAATGAAAAGTTTTTAAAATATTTTTTTTAATAAGTTTAAATTTATCTATAAAATAATTATATTTTATTAATATAGAATATCTGACTAAGATAACGTGTTTCTCATATTAATCTACTAACAAAGCTTTTAAAATGAGGTTGTATTAACTATCTATCTTCATTTGTAGTTCAAAAACGTTTTATTTTTATGTATTTGAGTGAATGTGTACTTTGTTGTTAGTTTAGTTTTAATGACGTCACATAGAGCTTTTTTTTTTTTTGTTTTTAGAAGAGCGTGCGTGTATAAAATATTAAAAACTAAAACTAAATAATGATAAAATGTGATTAATATTAACAACTAAAATAAAATTAGCTTAGAAGTAGGCTCAAACAAATAAAGCAGTAAATACCTAGTATTTGTAAGAAACTGATAGTAGTAACACTAATATTGATAACATTTCTAATATATAAAACGATATTTCTAGAAGTATTTGCAAATAGAAATATTAAAATATCAAAAATAGTATTACTTTTAGTTTTTTTTTATATATTATGAATATTTCTTTAATCTGTTGTTACAATTTTGTGTAAAAGTAAAATAGTTTTAACTAACTAAACAAATAGTTTTTTATAAAAAAAACAATCGCAAAGTAAAATTTTTTACTCACTATGATGCCAAGGGATAAGTAGTAGTAAAGTTATTAATTTCTTATAGATAAAATTTATTGATTTAACCATAAAAAAAAATTGCTAAGCCAGAAGAATAAAATAGTTTGAAATTTTAACTTTAATAATGAAAAGCAAGTCTTTTTTAATATACAACGCTAACTAAACTGAGAGTGAGCTTCAAATGTTTTAAACGTCATAAACTCAATGCAAAAAAAAGTAGGTTACATAGTTATATAAAACGTTACTTTCTTTTAAGTATATAAATTAAATCTTATTATTAATTTAAGATTACAAATTTCAAAGTAATTTTCTCGAAAGCACTTGCAAGTATTTTTAAGCTTATAAAGTATATCGAATACTTTTTCCGTTTTAACTAAAATTTTTAAAAAATCTCGTTTTAAAGAATTTTTAACGTAAAAGCAAATAAAAAAAATTAAGTTAATATGAGAATTATAAAACTACAGCAAAATTTTTAGAGTTCAAATTAGTATCTTGATTCCTTTTAAATCATATGAAAAATAATATGTGTTCACGAATATACCAAGAAACAAATTTATGAACGTTTATAAATGTGAACGAAATCACATAAATTATTAAATAACTTAACTGAAGTATAAATATTTTTATGTGTATCTATTCAAGTTTTAATTTTTTTCTTAGAGAATTTTCAGCAAGGTATAAAACAAAGTTATTAAAAAATTTACATAGCCAAACTTTTGCTGATCAGAAACAAAACTAATCATGTAGAACATTTAATTAATAAGTTATTAAGCTATAAATCTAAAAAAAATATTAAGTCCAAGTCAGTGTGTTGAAAAAGTATCAATATATTTCAAACATGTCAAAACGTGTTATGCTAAATAAAGTAATAAATTAATAGTTGTGCATTTTTAGAATCATTGTAACACGTAAAACTACTCGTAAAAAAAATAAATTTACACTGTAAAAATCACCATCTTAAATATATAACCTTAGCTCTGTCAGAGTTTGTGGAAGGCACATTGTCTTCCTTTAGTAACAGAAATGCATATAATGATAAAAGTTTAAATTGTGGCATTTGAGTTATCTAGATTTGTATTGTGGAAATTTCACTCGTCTAACTTTAAATTGTCACGTTATAGTTGTTTAAAGTTAAATTGTGAGTTCTGTGAGTTGTCCGTGTTTAAACTGTTGCATTTAATTTCACCGAATTTGAATTGTAGGAGGTTGACTTATCCAAGTTTAAATTGTCGCATTTAAGTTGTCCGAATTTGAATTGTAGGAATTTGACTTTTCCAAGTTTAAGTTGTAGCATTTAAGTTGTACAAAATTGAATTTTCAGATTTGACTTTTCCGATTTTAAATTATTGCATTAAAATTGTCCAAATTTGAATTTTCGGAATTTGACTTGTCCATGTTTAAATTGTTCCACTAAAGTTGTCGGAATTTGAATTTTCGGAGTTTGACTCGATTAAAATTAAATTGTTGCTTTTAAGTAGTCCGAATTTGATTTTTCGAAATTTGAATTTTCAGAGTTTAAATTTGAATTTAAAATTATCCGAATTTGACTTGTCTGCGTTGAAATTGTCGAAACTTTAGTATTAAAATACAAATTTTAGGAATTTAAGTTTGATTAGTCGTTATTAACTTGTTATAATTTTAGTTGACCTAATGTTAATGTCGAGTTTGGGTTGTCGGTTATGTTCAAATGTGAGTTGTTGAAATTTGAGTAATCAGAATTTTATTAGTCATGCACCACAGTTTAAGTAAGTAAGATACAATTTCTCACAAGCCTTAGTTGAAAGCACTTTAAAGAATTATTTTAATGCAATGTTTTTAAATATTATTTGAATAAGTTTATATTTATTTTTAAAATATTCAGATTCGATTAATCTATATTATCTAATGGAAATAAACTGTTTCTCATAAACGTTATTTAGGACAATAAAATATATTTCTTATTATGCTTACCAAAGTTTAATAAAATATAAACTTATATTAAGCTTATTGACTAAGCTTTTAAATTGACCGTTGCGTTGTACCAAAACCTTATCTTCATCTGTGGTTTAAAAAGGTTTTATATTTATATATCATACTGAACACGCAGTTTGTTGTTAATTTCAATGACGTCACATAGAGCTTAAAAAATGCACTTGTTTTAGAAGAGCTTGCGTGCATAAAATAAGATAAACTAATACTTACAAAAAGTAATGTGAACTACAAATAACTCAAATAAAATTAGCTCATATGTAAGCTCAAAATTTTAAAAGCAGTTAATAACTATTAGTGGTAAGAAACTTATATTAGCAACACTAGTTGTAAATAACATTTCTGGTTTATAAAATGATATTTCTAGAAGTATTTGCAAATGTAGTTATTATAATATTAAAAATAATATTACTTTTATTTGTCTTTTATAGATTATAAATATTTCTTTAATTTGTCCTTACAATTTTGTGTAAAGGTGAAATAGTTTTAACTAACTAAAAAAATAGTTTTTTATAACAAAAACACGGGCAAAGTAAAATATTCTACTCACTATGATGCTGTAATAAGCAATTGATAAGTAATAGTAAAGATATTAATTTCTTATAAATATCATTTATTGTTTACATCCATTTAAAAAATAATATTATAAACCAGAGAAATAAAAATGTTTTACACTTTAACTTGAATTAAAAAAATCAAACCTTTTTTAAAATATTAACGAATTTTAATTTTCAGATTTTTACATGTCAGAGTTTAAAATAATGCATTTTATTTTTCCAAATTTGAGTTGTTGGAATTTAACTTCCTGAGTTTAAATTGTTGCATTTAAGTTGTTTGAATTTAAAATGTGGGATTTTAAATTGTCCGAGTTTAAATTGTTGGATTTAAGTTGTCTGTTTTTGAATTGTGGGAATTTGAAGTGTCTGAGTTTTAATTGTCGCATTTAAGTTGTTCGGATTTGAATTTTTGGAATTTGACTTGTCCGTGTTTAAATTGTTCCACTAAAGTTGTCGGAATTTGAATTTTCGGAGTTTGACTCGATTAAAATAAAATTGTCGCTTTTAAGTTGTCTGAATTTGATTTTTCAAAATTTAAATTTTCAGAGTTTAAATTTGTATTTAAAGTTGTCTGAATTTGACTTGTCCGCGTTGAAATTGTCGAATCTTTATTATTGAAATACAAATTTTAAGAATTTAAAATATTGTCGCATTTAAGTTGTTCAAACTGGAATATTCTGAATTTGAATTGTCCGAGTTTAAATTGTCGCATTTAAGTTGTCCGAATTTGACTTGTCCGCGTTGAAATTGTCGAAACTTAGTTGTTGAAATATAAATTTTAGGAATTTGAACTGTTTAAGTTTGATTAGTCGTTATTAAATTGTTGTAATTTGAGTACTCCTAATGTTAATGTCGAGTTTGGGTTGTCGCTTATGTTTGAATGTGAGTTGTTATAATTTGAGTAATCAGAATTTTATTAGTCGTGCACCCCAGTTTAATTAAGTAACATACAATTTTTCACAAGCCTTAGTTGAGAGCACTCTAAAGAATTATTTTAATTCAACGTTTTCAAATATTATTTGAATAAGTTTCTATTTATTTAAAAATAATCATATTTGATTAATATATATTATCTAATCGAAATAAATTATTTCTTATAAACGTTATTTAGAACAATAAAAATTATTTATTAGTATGCTTACCAAAATAAAATAAAATATAAATTTAGATTAAGCTTACTAACTAAGCTTTTAAATTGACCGTTCTACAATATTCCTATCTTCATGAATAATTTTAAAAGGTTCTATATTTATATACTATACTGAACACACAGTTTGTTGCTAATTTAATGATGTCAAATAGAGCTTAAAAAATGCACTTGTTTTGGAAGAGCTTGCGTGCATAAAACAATAAAAACTAGTACTTACAAAAAGTAATGTTAACTATAAATAACTCAAATAAAATTAGCTCATAAGTAAGTTCAAAATTATAGAAGCAGTTAATAACTATTAGTAGTAAGAAATTTATATAAGCAGCACTGGTAGTAAATAACATTACTAGTTTATAAAATGATATTTCTAGAAGTATTTGCAAACGTAGTTATTACACTAACAAAAATAATATTACTTTTAATTGCCATTTATAGATTATAATATTTCTTTCATTTGTCGTTACAATTTTTTTAATAATGAAACAGTTTTAACTTACCAAACAAATAGATTTTTATAACAAAAACACTCGCAGAGTAAAAGTTATTAATTATTTTGCATATCATTTGTTGTTTATATCCATTGAACAAAAATATTCTAAGCAAGAGAAATAAAATTCTTTGACACTTGGAGTTTTTAATAAAGAAAAGCAAACCTTTTTTCAACATATTAATTTTTACGCTAAATAAACTGATAGTAAGTTTAAAATATTTTAGACATCATAAATCCAATAAAAAAAAAAGTATTGGTATACAATGTTATACAAAACATTACTTTCTTCTAAGCATAAAAATGAAATTTTACCATTAACTTACGATCACAAATTTCTAAAGTAACTCTCTTAAAAGTACTTGCAAGTAATTTCAAGCTTATTGAGTATATCAAGTATTTTTTCCGTGTTAACTAAACATTTTTAAAGTCCTGGTATTAAAGCACTTTTATAATAAAGAAAAAAAAATATTAAGTTAATAACGACAATTACAAAAGTACAGCAAAATTTACAAAGTTCGAATCAGTATCTTGATAACTTTCAAATCATTTTAAAATAATATATGTTCACGAATATAACAAGAAACAAATTTATGAACGTTTATAAAATTAAAAGAAATCACATAACTTATTAAATAACTCAACTGAAGTATTAATATTGTTTTATGTACCTAATCAAGTTTTGATTTTTTTCAGGAATTTCAGCAAGGTATAAAACTAAACTAATACAAAAATTACAAGGGCTACCTTTGCTGATTAGAATCAAAATTAATCATGTAGAACACTTTCTTAATAATTTAGTAAGTTGTAGCTTTAAACTCAGAATAAGTCCAAGTCAGTGTGTAGAAAAAGTGTCAATAAAGTTGAAACCTGTCAAAACGTGTAATGCTAAAAAAAGTAATAAATACATAATTGTGTATTTTTAGTATCACTTTATCACGTAAAACTAATCATAAAAAACTTTAACTAACAAATAAAAAATCAGCCTATAAAGTATATAACCTTAGCTCTGTCAGGGTTTGTGGAAAGTACATTGTTCTTCTTTGATTAGGGAAATGCAGTTTGTGCTGTTTTATTAGATCTAAGCAAGGCCTCTGACTGTTTGGGTAGAAACTATTTGTAAGACAAATTAGACTTTATTAGAATAAATTGAAAAATTCATAAGTAAATAAAGTCATATTTGATTGAAAGAAAGCAATTTGTTAATTTTAGAGGACATTAATTAGATTGGAGGGTGTAGAAGTACTCAAGTACCTGTAGAAGCCACAGGGTTCTGTACTGGGGCCACTTTTGTTTATGGTATTTATAAATGATCTACAAAACTACATCAGTCTAAACGTATTAAACTTTGCAGACGATACATTATATAAGCCGAATTTAAAAAATACAATTATAAAACAAACACTGCATACCTTAATTCAAAACTAAATAATATATCAAAATTATTATAAGATTATAAGCTTAAACTAAATACTGTTAAAAAAAGGTACATGCTTTTACACTTTGGTAAAACAGAAGTATGGAAGAATACAAATTTACATATAAAATAGGTAGTCCATCCATACTAAACGTAGAAAATTGTAAGTATCTCGTCGTTACAATTGATAGTAATCTCAATTGGAGCAGTAAAAACTAAGTTACTGAAGAAAAAAGGTATTTTATCCAAACAGTGTGCTTTTTAAATCAAAACTTTTCGGTTCATTAGTTTCCTATTGATGTAACAACTTTCCACGCCCTGTTACGAGTGAAAAGTTTTGCATTGTTTGTTTCTAATGTCCGTAAACAACAAACATAATTAACTTTTAATTAATATTTATATTAAAACAAATTATTAAAAAAAAATAATTAACAAACATTTATGTTTAGATTTAAAGTAAATGTAAAACAATAAAAGTATCTTAAAAAAGCTTTAATTTTAAAAAACTTGATACAAATGTAATGATAAATTTTACTTTTTGTATTCAAAGAATTAAATAAGGTTAGGTTTGAGAAATGTAAGCAGGGAAAGTTTGAGCATTTAATAGATTTAAAAGCAAATTATTACTTGTTTAAATAAAAAAAAAACATGAATAGAAAATCATTAAAAGTATATATTAATCTGTATCATTAACATTTTAGTAATAAATTAAAACAAAATAAGAGTTTTTCACTAGATGGAAAAATACAAAGTATAACTTTCTATTGAACGACAAAAACAACTTTTTTGTCAATGGAGTATACTAAAATTATAACTTTTCTTATTATAATATTAGGAAAAAAATTAAAATATATTAAGTGTAGGGGCACTTAAACTTGTTTGGTCTAATAGGTAAACATTTTAAATCATAATAACTAGTTTTTGCTTAAAAACTTTTAATAAAAGTTTATTATTTTCATAATTTTGAAAAAGTATTTTATTTTGTACTTTAGTTTTGCATGAAAGCTTCTATTTAATGTTTGGAAAGAGTTTTTAGAACTATTTTACTATCAAATATGTCGAGCTAAATTTTTATCTTCAAAAATTATCCAGTCGTTTGATGATTATTCGTTATTACAGTAAAAGTACGTTGCAATAAATTTCAGAAAAAAACGCTAGTTTCTATATAATTATATTTTACCACCACTAGAAGTTTTGAAAAAATAGGAAGTTATTAAGTAGTTAAAAACGTTGTAGTTCAATACATATTTTTCTAATTTTAAAATATAAATTTTTAATTTAAGCAGTTTCTAGAAATCGTTTAAAAAAAACTGTAAACTTAAAGTATAATATGTTCATTAATTGTTTGTACTAATAGGTTAAAGTGTAGTATTTGCGTATTTTGATTAACCAATTTTTATATAATTTTAATATTTACACAATCATATTATAAGATTGTATATATGATATTACTAAATAACATTAAGAGGTTTGTAGTTTTAATAAAACACAAAGTTGTCATTCTAGTTTTTTCAATTCTCTTTACTAACAAACGTATATGAGATTTTATTGTGTATAGAACCAAAAATAATCAAAATAAGTATATAAGGTATGTATTTAGCTTTTATTTGAAGTATATAACATAAAAAAGTTAAAAGTACATTGCATAATTGCAAAATAGAAAGTATTGACTTAATTTAACAGTACTTTTGTGTATAAATTAATAGTTGTTATTCATTTGTTACATTTTTAAAGAAATCTTAGATATGTGTAATTGTTATGAAATAGTTTGATAGTTATTAAATTATAGTATTATTGAATAATTATAGTAGCCATTTAAAAGCAAAAATGAACAAGTTTAAAGAGATTTGTATCCTATATTACTTTGTTATTTACAATAAAGTTGTTCAAGTTTGTTATTTAATGTTTATGAAGCAAAGTATTTATTTTATAATATTTGGTAGGTGTTTTTTATAGTTTAAAAATGGACCTAAAGTGTATTTAATTTAACTATGAAGTTATTTCTATAAAAAGAAACAAATGATGCCTAGTAAAAACATAAAATTTTGAAATCACAAAGAAAAACAAATAAATGTTTTGAAACTATATATAACTGCTTATTAGTTTTTATATTTTATATAACAAAAAAACTATGACTAACATTGTTGCAAAGTTTCTTTGTAGAACGAAATCAGTTACTTACAAGTCATATTAAAAAGTCATATTAAGTCATATTATGCGTTCAAAATTGTTATTTTGCAGTTAGTTTACAAAAAAAAAACATTAGTAATATTTTCCTTACAAAATTTTAGTAAAGTATCACTTACAATTCTATCAAAAATTTTATACATACTTGTTGTAAGTTATACTATTCATAAAATTACTTTTAGCTACATTTTCTGCTGCTAAAATAAACATTTTAAGTCTTATATACACTTAAAAAAAATTCTTCAATCTTCTCATCTAAAGCTTTTATCTTCGATTAAGAAAAAAGTTTCAATTTTCACAAATAGTTTTATTAGTTTCATTATTATTGTTCCAAAAAATTTTAAATGTATGCTGCAGATACTACAAGTGTTTAGTTTGAAAAAAACCTAGTAGTTATGTAACTTCATGGGTTTTTTTTTTAAACTTAACTAGATTATATTTCCCTTAACTGAACGCTTAAAGTAGTTCAATGACTTGAATCTTTATATTACTAATATTTTTTAATGAGAATTATATACACTTTTTATAAAATTGTTATACTTTGTCAAATAAGGACTAATTATTTTAGTGGTTCCAAATTTTATGCAAAGTACAACATTTGTTAGATATTAAAGCTTTAATTTTGTTTAAATGTCAAATTCAAACATTTTTATAACACTATTATATTATTTATATTATAGAAAGTTGTTTAATTAAATAAAATATTAAAAAATGCCAATATAAAATGTAAAGTAGAGTTTATACTTGATATATCGAACGCAGAAACAGTTGTTCCGAGCAAAATCTTTTTTTTGTGTATTTTAATTTTGATGAACAAGCTTTAATGAATTATTTGTAAGCTTTTGTTGTATTTATGATAAATTTAAAGTTTTTAAGAAAATTTAATTAAACTATTGCTTACAAATTAATATAGTATTTACATGTCTTATCAATTTATTAACTTTGAAAAAATTTTTTTTTATGTTTCTGCTTAAAAAGTTTACAATATTTACTTGTCTTATCAATTTTTGAACGTTAAAATAATTGTTTTGTTAATGTTTTTGATAGAAAAATTACTCTTAAACATCAGGTTTAGTTTAAGAAAAAAAAATTGCTTAACAGTTTAAAATAAAAATTTTCTTCAAAACTTTTTCATATTTATTAAATTATACTTTCTCCCCGTAAAAATAACAATTCGCCCTAACAATTTTTAAGTTTTTTTTACTTTTATTCTAAATTATTTTAATTGTCAAAAGCTAAAATTCTACTGATTTAAACAAAAGTTTAAAGTTTTTATTTTTTATAAATTAAATAGCTTTTATTTTTAAAGGCAAACTAATTTTTATCATTAATATTTTAACTATTTTTAAGTTGAAGCTGTTTTAGATTGTACTAGTAAATAAACTATCTATTTAAATGAATTCTACTATCAGTAAGAATTAACTAGCATTTTTAATTTCGTCTGACAAAATTATTTACTCAAACTAAAATAAAATATTTTTTTTATCTAAAAGTAAAAATTAAACAATAAGAAAAATAAATCTCAGGAGCTACTTAAAAAATAATAAAAGAAACTTGATTGAGTGCTTATTTTGTTAAATAGAATAACTATATTAAAAAAAATTATATAACTTTGTAAACTAGTTTAAACTTATGTATGCCTAGAAACTTTATTTAAATGGTTTTATAATTATACAGTCACTGAAACCTTAATGCAGCTAAAAACAAGTTTTACTTAAAAGTTTTTATTCTGTTCTAATGAAATAATTTTATAATACGTGTAAACATGAAAATACTTTTTTAATTATACTCAATAATTATACTTGAACAGTCGCATTCGAATGAGTTAATTTTTAAATTGAAAACTACTTTCTAAAATTCAAAGAACATAAAATATTAACTTAAAAAGTATTTTTGACAATAAAGATGATTTAAAATACCAAAATTATCAATAAATTATAAATTAAAACCTTTTTTGAAAATGCATGAAGTAGAACAAATTATGCTAACTTTTTAAGTTTAGTTACTTTGAACTTTTATAATATTGTTTTAAAATATTATCACAATAAACTAACTGAAGATCAGTTCTGTTTAACAGAATAGTGAAACAATTGTATTTTTAAAACGTTTTGTTTTTTAAATACATGTATATATATATATATATATATATATAATAAGGTTATTATTTAAACTTATTCATATTTTATGAGCCCTTTTTTTTTGTTTTTTTGTATAACTTCTATGTTTAGCCAAGTGCTTTTTATTTTAAATTCAAGTGGCTGATGATTAAGGCGTCTATTCTTATGAAAAATATGTACCACTTTTTTTTTAATCTTATTTTTCTAATAAATTATATATATATATATATACATATTTATTTATTACTTAATTTTATAATATAAAACAAAAACAACTAATTTTCGTATCGTTTACTGAGTTTTAATGTTTGTCTTATTTATATATACATATTTATTTATTTATTTATATATGTATATATAGAAAACAAGGTATTTGTTCAAACTTAATCATTTTCTACAGAGCCCGCTTGAAGGGCTTTTAAATAGTTTTTAGTAAAGTACAACTTTTAAAATTCTTGAACACATGTTTTATAAAGCTAAATGCTTTAATTATCAGCTAGTTTAATTTAATACAAATAGAACTTTGGTAAACACAGATGTAAAATTTTTACAAAAAACAAAAAACAGTATGACGTAATAATTGAATATTATACATTACAAAAACTCGGTACAAAAATTGATCTTTCATCTAACTAATCAAAGAACTAAAATTAACAAAAACCACAGTTAAATGACCATAAAATACATTAAAATTTGTTGTGTTTTAACAGGAGCTATATGTTTAAATGCTTTCTATTTACAGGTCGTTAGGTCTTTAAGTCATTAACGAGAGAGTAAATTTTTCTTTGTTGTTTTTTTAAGAGATGTGTTTAATTAGTACAGTTTTACGATATAATTATAAAGTGAGGTTGAAAAAAATTGTAAATAAAAACATTTATGCTTTTAATTTAGAGTTTTGTATTTAAAATAGTTTTTGTTATTTTTATTTTTGATTAAAAAAGCAAA
Source organism: Thalia democratica (assembly GCF_965202585.1). NCBI lineage: Eukaryota > Metazoa > Chordata > Thaliacea > Salpida > Salpidae > Thalia > Thalia democratica. The sequence goes on from NC_139171.1 coordinate 64,488,439, forward strand.
ATAAATGTTTATTAAAATTAAAGTTTTGCACTTTTATAAAGGATATTTTACTAATTTTTACCATATAAAGGCTTTGAAAATAATGAATTTTGTAAATTTAAACTAAAAAAGTCTGACTTTTTAAAAATTTTATCAAATTTCCTTACTTTTCCTGACTTTTGTCATTTGAAATAAAAAAATTCTGACTTTTGTCATTAAAAAAAAATCTGACTTTTCCTGACCACGTGGCAACCCTGTGTTTTAGTTTACTTTATGTAAATCAAACTAGACAGCTCCAAAAATGTATATTTTTTATAAACAACCAAAATAAATATTATAAATAGTCTACTTTAGAACATAAATAACTTTTATTAGCCAAATGTAAATAAGTACAACTTAAAAAACAAAGTTTAACAGATTAAAACTGATAAAACTACCATTTATAATAACAATTTAAAATCTTTAAAGAACTCTAAAACAATTTAGTGTTGTTTAAATTATTCATTTAATAATAAAACTATAAAATAAACTACTAAGTTTGCATGCAGAATTACTAAAAAACAAATGTTAAAACTTTCAGTCTTCAGGTCTTATCAACAACTCTATACTATAGCAATGATTACGTTGCCTGAGATACTTGTGTTCTGATTGACTGATTTTGTAACACTCAACATTCAAACAACTTTTGATGTGTGTCGGAATTTTCTTTAAAATTAAGAGCATTAAGACAAGTATGTATACAATAAATAACTACTTAAGAACTTATCGCATAAGACTGAGTCAACTTTTTATATTAATATTTAACAGTCTCTAAGTACCTTAAAAAGTTTAAAAATGCTTATTTATACAGAAAATTATTGTAACTCAAAAATTAAACCATACAATGCTGCAAGATTAATGTAACTTGAATTTTTATTAGTTTTAATTATATGTGAGTCCTTTTTTTGATGAGACGGAAATTCCCCAGTATTCGCTGAGTGCGTCTAAAAAAATAAAAAATTTCAGGTTTTAATTAGATTTTAATATCTTTGGGTAAGATGGTTTAGGTATAAGGGTGAAAATAAGAAAAAAATATTTTGGGTAATATGGGTTAGGGTTAAAGGTATAAATATTATAAACATTAAAAAAATAAAATTTAATTGATTATTTAGCAAATTTTAGAGATAACTCCTTTGCTTTAAAATCGGACTCAGTATATGTAAGCACATTTTGGACTTTAAATATTTGGTAAAATGTGGAGGGTAAACTTACTTTAAAATATAAAATCTGTAAAAAGAAAAAAAAAATATATTTATAGTTTTATAAATTAATAAATAAGGTTATAGTTAATAAATTAAAAAACTAATAACTAAAAATATATATTTAGCTGAAATTAGAGAGTAAGTAACATTTTGTTATAGAAAATGTTACATTTAACTTTTTTAGTAACTTTAAACTTATTTTTTTATAAAATTTAAAGTAAGTATTTGTCTCTATATTAGTTAACATATTATTTTTAGAAAAAAAAAATCTTTACTGTATTCACAGACTAAAATAGATTTTCCATTTGATTTTAAAACATATTTAATAAAACCAATCCTTAATTTTTAATATCTTTTAATTTTATTTTTGAAACGTCTTATTGTTATACTGTTACTTGTAATTACTTAACCTTAAATATTATAACAATATATACATAATTGCTCCATGTAACTACTAAAAAATATAAGTTTTGTGTTATTTTTAATTAATTCATTTCTTAATATTTCTATTGAAAAAAGCTTATATGCCAAAAAACCGTTAATTGAGTTACACTTGAATTCAATTTTTACTTTATATTGAGTTCTTAATTTCCTGAAATAGTAACTAAAGTCTGTTAAAAATTTTCTCAATAGAAGTTCAAGTAAGTCTAACACTTTTTTTCAAAGTGTTAATAACTAAAACATCAAAAGTTCAAGTGTATGACAAAAACCAAGATTACTGGCACACTCAAGTTTATCTAAAACTAAAACCTTAAAAGCGCTGTTTTACTCAAACTTAGTTAATTTTAAACTAGTGTTTTCCAAAGTGGGCCAAGTGGTACTTCGGGGGCATGGCAGATATATTGCGGGCAATGAGCAGCAAAGGAGCCACAAGAGGCCATGACGTCATAGTTTTAAATTTACACAAGATATTCCTAAGTTGATGGTGAAGAGAAAAAAAAGGTCTTAGTTGTTCTTTTTGTAGATTTTAAATAATCTTACTGAAGGGGGCCGTGGCTTTCTTAATTCTTTTAAAGGAGGCCGTTTCAATTGATTATTTAAAATGAAACAAAGGTTTACAGTAATATCTGAAAAATTAAATTACTTTTTTCTTCGTTAAAAATATAAAGAATAATGAAGAGCTTAATTCTTTTTTGTGTCTTTACAAATTCAATGGTTACATATAGTTAAAAGCTAAATATCCTAAATCACTTAGGTGAAGCAATAAGCTGTTGTAAAAATGCTGACGTCACAGAAAACTAATATTTATACTTATTGTAGTGTAGTTAGTATTATATTTAGATATTTTTTTAGTTTAGAATTTAAAAGTACAATTTTTTTATAATTAATACAAAGTATTAATTTGGTGTTCAAACTTATTAAGTAGGAATTATTTAAGTAGACAGTTGCAAAAATAATGGTTTTAAACCTCTTAAATTTAAAGACTAACAGCGCTTAAAATTATCTAAAAGCCTTTTTAGAACATTTTATTGGCAAAAACTTTCAACAACTAAAAAAATAACATCAACATTATATTAAAAAATACATTTTAAACAAAAAACTCACTTAATTGTTGTGCCTTTGCAAACCCCTATAAAAAAAATCACTGAAAATTTTCAGCATTATTTTTTATCTAAGTTATTAATTATAATGTCTTTTTGTATAATCCTATTAATGTTAACAGTCTTACATAAGTTCAACGCGACTTACTGTGATTTAAAATTGGTCACCATTATTGAGAGCTATGTGTACTTATATTTTGTCAATTTTCTTGTGAGGTTTTAGAATTATAAAATGTAAGTTCTATTCCGACTTTGTGGACTTAAAATTTTTTAGTTCTATATTGACTTTGTGATTTTAAGTTATGTCAGTTCTATTGTGAGTTTTCGGACTTAAAAGTTGTCAGTCCTATTTTGACGTGGTTGGTTAAAATTTTGTCAACTATATTATTACATTGTGGACTTTAAATTTGTTAGTTCTATATGGATTTTGTGTAATTGTTTTTAGATAATGGATTTGTTATTCACTTTATAACACCAAATGGCTGCGATTCTTAACCTTGGGATTTATCCCTGAGGTGAATTACTTTATTTTAATGGGTAACTTTTCTTTATTACGAGCTTTGTAAACAATTTTTATTAATTTTATTTTTATTTATAAGTTATTGATTAACTGTAATTGTTTCCGAGTTAAATAAACTATTTAAATTTTGCTTTTTATCTGTATATATAGAGCTTAAGGTTAAAAAAATCTAGTTTTTTCCTTAACTCAAAATATTATTTGAGATATTTGGGGTAAATTAGGAAATAACTTCTAAAGTGTAATATGACAAGGAAAAAGTGTAAAAAAACGTTCCCCTTTGGTATGTTTATCAATATGAATCCTACCTGTCTGATTATTTTTTCAATCCCCTATTTTTTTCTAGTTCAACTGAAGGACTACCGAAAAAGTAAATAGTATATGTGAGTATCGCTTTTTAAATATTAAAATATTTAAGCTTTATTGTAAATTTCACCTAGATCTACTTATAAATAAGGAACACTATGAAAATAAATTGTCAAATATATAAGAAAGTGAGATAAAAACGTGAAAAATACTATCTTAAAAAAAGGTTATATGTACTTCTAAATTTTGAGGATGCTATCTAAGGTCATAGATTAGTATACAACCACACTAAAAAACATAATTGAATTTAAACAATAAGTTAGAACTATATAATACTTAAAGATATTAAATACTACCTATAAAAACTGGGCATAACTTTTGATGGTTGTATTCTATTTAAAAGAATATATCAGACACTCAAAAATAAAAAATTAACATACTTCAAAAAATGCTTTAAATTTAGTCAAATCTTCAAGAAAAGAATTTAATCTAACGAGAACATACTAAAAGATTGTATATATAAATTCAAATAAAATTATAAAAAATAAAAAATTTAAGTATAAATATACTAAATGTTCCTAAAAGAACCTTAAAAAAACATTAAAATAATAAATAAATTCAGTTCTGTAACTTCATCTATAAGGTCTTAACTGGAAAACCAATACAATCACACTGTAGTTGGTTTAAAAAACTATATATTGAAGATTTTAATGAAGATACACCAATTTATGTTAAGGTATTCAAAAAAAATTAATTTTTCATTGTTGTTGAAAACGAAAATATACATATCTTAATTTTTATTTTATTAATATACAGAACTAAAAAAATTGACATTAAAAGAAGTTTTCTGCACTTTTTTCAAACCTTGTTTTTTTTATATTAATAAAAAACATTATGCATTGTATGGTTTTAGTGTAATGTACAACCACACTAAAAACCATAAGTAAATCTAAAATTAAGGAACTAAATAATTTATACTATTTATTAAAACTAGGTATGACTTTTGGTTGTTGTATTTAAAAATCTAAAACATATCAAACACTAAGAAGTAAAGAACATCATACTTTAGAAAACACTTTAGATGTGGTCAAAATATTTACACAAGAATTAATTCTAACAGGAATATACTATAAGAATGTATATATGAATCAAGAATTAACTACTTACAACTAAAATAAAAAACCAATTGATTTTATAAAGAATATTTAAAAACAACTTTACAATAAACAATATAACAAGAAATAAGTTCAGTTCTGGAAGTCCATCTCACAGATCTTTACTAGTACGTCTTCGCAATTACACTGTGGATGGTTTTTATAGCTGAGCTGTGTATTAAACGAAATAAACTTGCTTTCTGGTTGAAAGATTTTATAACAATGCTTAAATGATGTTCAAATGAATGCAACATACTGAATGCAATGTGAACATGGTATACGATTACAGTATTGACTATTTTGTTAATTAAAATTTTATTCTTAAACAAACGGAGAAATTTAGTTTTTATATATTAAATCAAACTAAACGTTAATGTTGTTTTATATATTAAACACATATTAATACTGTTGTCTAGTAGAATAAAAGTTGAACTTTTTACTATAAATAAAACTGACTTTGCTCATACATCATAAATTAAAAAAAGTCTCTAGGCTTCAAGCAGTTTTAATTTTTTATTTAAATACAGTTTTTTTAGATTTTAAATCAGATATCAGATTTTTAATATAAATTTTAATATTAATAAGTGATTTTAGACATATATATCTTATCATATAAACTATATCTGTTAAAAAGAATCAAAAAACTATTTTTTAAATTATTTTTTTTTACACTAAGTTCTTACTCTTATAGTTAACTAAGAACTGATTATATCAATAAAAATTACATTCCTAAACATACAACTAAAACAAACAGTTATATTCACTGACCTTTTTCAAACCTAATGTAAACGCTTCATGTTAATGTTTGAGTTTATTATAACAACTCAATTATAAACTTTTACAATAACTTGTTTGTACTATCTTATCTTAACTCAGTTTACATGCTAAATTGTTAATCCTGTCTTTTGTAGCGTTAAATGATATTTTAGAAAACACGCTTTTAAAAACAGTTTAATATATTTTTCATACTTATTCAAAAACACTTAACAATATTACAGGTATTGTAATAATATATTCAAAGATTACAATAAAATACTAATCAAAAATACTGTCAAAATTACTTTGTTACGTCGTAATAAAATACACAGTTTCTCTGCTGTTCCATTTAGTTGAACATCAATTATTATAAAACCAGCCAATCGAACAGAAAGTTTACATTTTTTACAAATAGCTATGTAAACTAGCCACAGTATAGTTGCAGTGACTTACAGTCAAGTTTTTCCAGATGTAGTTCTAGATTTGTACTTAGTTAATATTATTTTAGTTGTTAAACGCAATATTAATTTTAAGATAATGTTTAGTTATTATGTGTTTGTATGTTTAATTTCAATTTTATTATACATTCTTAAATTATAATCCTGTTAGATTTAATTCTAGTGTAAAAGTATTTACCACATTTAAATTATTTTATATAGTACAATGTACACGGTATTTCATATTTATTAGTGTTTGAAACAGTTTTTTAATACAATCTATTTATTCATCTGTCATGCCTAGTTTTTATAGAATAAATTTAGTATTATAAAAGTTAGTTTAGTTTAAGTTAGTCATGATTTTTAGTGTTGGTGTAAACTATACAAGTACCTTACAATTTTGTTATTCAGGAAACATATGTAGTTTATAATTGTAACCTCGAGGTAAAGAATCACCAGTTTGTTAGGTAACAGTGAACATTTATAATCTAAAAACTTTTACTCATGTTTCACTTTTAGATTTAAAGGTAATTTTTGTCTCACATTCCTATGTTTATGTCATTTTAACTTTATAAAGTGTATTTTATTTACATAAGTTTTAAAAGTTTTACAATAAAAATTGAATTTAAATAAAAAGAATCAATACTCAGTACTAACTGCCTCTTTTAAAAGCCATTTAGGTCTAACTAATAAGAAAACTGGGGTAGGAAAAACCACCAGGCAATAAGGGGTCATATTTGTAAAAATTCTATAGGGGGGTTTTAAATTTCCACAAAGTCACAATAGAACTTATTAATTTAAGTTGTAAAAGTCAAAGAAGAACAGACAAAATAATTTCATAAAAGTCACAATGATATTCTCTCTTCAAACACAAAGAAAGAGGAAGGGTCAGGTTAGATTGTTTTTAAAATATGGCAGGAAGAGGAAGTGTAATGGAATACTACTTTTATTACTGTTCCATTTAGTTGATAATGTTATAAAACCAATCAACCATAAAATCAAGTTGATCTGTAGAAAGTTTGCATTTTTAAGATATAGGTGTATAAACTAGGTAGCTGTCAAAATTGCACGATGGCACGAAATTGCATGAGACCACAAGATTACATAAGGATACTTTTGCACGAAGATACTTATGCAAAAGAAACAAAGTTGCACGAAGACACTTTTGCACAAGGGTAGATTTTTGCTCGGAGACATTTTAAATTTTTTTATTTCTACTATCACTGTTACCCCTTACCCTTACCCTCGGTAAGCAAGAGAGAGGAAGGGTCAGGTTAGATTTTTTTCGACAATGGGAGGAAGAGGAAGTGTAACAGAATACTACTTTTACTACTGTTCCATTTAGTTGATAATGTTATAAAATCAGTCAACCAAAAAGAAAGTTTACAATTTAAAGAAAAGCTCTATAGTCTAGACACAGTGTGCTTGAAGTGATACTCTAGTCAAGACTTTCTAGATTTGTACTTAATTTTAATTTCAATTATTTGTTGTAAAGTTTATTCTTAGTACTTATATGTTTGTATGTTTCATTTAATTTTCAATTCAGTTATTTATTTTTAAAGGATATTCCTATTACTTTTAGTTTTTGTGTAATAGTTTTGACCACATTTTATTTAAAATTATACTGGAGGAGTAAATTAGTAGAATTTAAACAAGTTTCAGACTTTTTTATGTATTTGTTTGTAAAAAGCTGGGCAAAAGGTCAATAATTTATAAATATTTATCTGTTTTGTGTTTAAAAAGGATAGAGTTACTAGTTTAATAACTTTCATTATGTTAATAAATATAAAATAAACAGTTTTATGTAAGAAAATTTTTATATATTTATTACAAATAAAATTAAAAATAAAATTTACCAATTTAGTGAAGAATTAATAATAGCTTAGTACTTTTATCAAGCTACTAAATATGTTTTCTATTTTAAATTAATTTAATTATCCTTGTTGGACTAACTTAAAGCTTGTTGAGTATTTGAAATTTTAACAGTAAACTTGATTATAAACAAACTTAAAAAAATATTAAATGTTTTCTAATACTCATGTAGCATAACATTTGATATATAAGTTTTTGTTTTGAAGTCTATAATTACTAATACTACGCTAATTCAAGTTATACTAGTAAAAAAATAAAACATAAAATATTTATATCTTTTATAGAAATCATTTGAAAAATTTATTATTAAAGTTGAATTAGACTTTTTATTTATACCTAGGTTTGCATTCACTCTAAAAATAAAATATTATATTAAGTTTTATTTAAATAACAAAAAGCATTTTTTATTAAATTAAAACTAAATCTCGTTGAATAGTTTTCTAGTTAAGTTAAGTTTTTTTTTTTAAGCAACCTTTTAGTACACAGAATTGTATAGAAAAAAATTGTAAACAAGACTTTTAAAAATGTATTTTATATTTTATTTTAATCTTGAACGTTTATGATTGATTGAACAAGCTTTTTTTACTTAAACAAATTTGACATATTTTTAGGTTGTTAAGAATTAAAATGAAAAGAAGTGCATTCCAACAACAAGAAGTCATTTCAAATGAAAACAACCAGAATGAAATTGATTTAAACAAAATAAAGCTTGAAGAAGTATCACTACCACCAAGTAGCTGTGTTGAATTTCAGACATTTTGTAAAAATTCTGCAAAGAAAAAATTACAAGGTTTCAAAAAATCTGGTGAGTAATGGTTTGAATTATTTAAATGTGTGCGGATAACTTTTTATCCTAAGTTCAACTAATAAAAAAAAGTAAAAAATATATAATCATTGTATCGACTCTATCAATTGATTACTATTTAGAATTTTATAAGAAATAAAGTGTTTACAAGTTTATATATACTTTTTGTCATATAAATAGCATATTTGTTTTATATCATAAATTTATTAGTGACAAAAATTTCAAAAGTATTTTTTTTTAAATACATTGTTGTTGAGATACATTATTTAAAACTATAAAAAATCAATAAACCAATTACGTTCATAACTTGAATTTAATTAATTTTAGGTGAAACAAAGAATAACCGATTAAAAATGGTTTCGATAGTCAAGTCAAGTTTATTGTTTTTAGATGAAAACAGTAAAAGTAAACTATGCCAAGTAATGAACAAGAAAGTAAAAATTCATAATGCTGCAACTTATTATCGATTATCTAGACTTTTTTATTTACCAAGTCTTTATAAAAATATGGTTAGCTATATAGAACGTTGTTTTAGCATGATAGTTGAAACAGAAAGCTTTTTAGAGTTGGATTTGAAAACTATTTCTAAAATACTTGCAAGTTCTAGTTTAGATATCGATTCAGAAGTTGAAGTTTAAATTTCAGTAAATAAATGGTTGACTTACAACATAGAAGGACGTAGCAAATTTGCAAAACAATTGTTGTTAAAAGTTCGTCTTAATCTTTTATTAGATCACTGTTTAAAATATCTCTTAAATGAGTCTACATGTATTTCTACGAATGATGATTGTGTTGAAGTATTTAACAACAGAAATATATTTTATCAGTTAGATTCAAGAACTTGTAATAAACGTAGATACTGTAGTCAATCAATATGCAATGTAATTGATTGTGGAGGACTTAGTCTTTCAAGAGTTAGAGCTATTTGTCAAGTTAAACGGTTCGATAAAAGCATCAATAAAAGACTTTTAAATCTTACATCAATGATAACAGAAAGACATAGTTCTAAAGCAATTTATCTTAAAGGAGATATTTATTTTTTTGGTGGTTTTGATAGGAATCATGTTCGCATAAAGTCTGTTGAAAAATATTCACTTAAGAAGAAAACATGGAGTGTAGTAACTGATATACCTGATGAACGTCAATACTTCTGTGCTTGCGCCTTTATGGATAAAATTTATTTATTTGGAGGTTGTAATCCCGAACCTGATGAAAAGTTAAACTCTTGTCTTCAGCTTGACACAAAACAATTGAAATGGAAAAAAGTTGCAGAAATGAACGAAATGAGAGAAGGCGCTGCTTGTGCAATATTTGAAGAAAAGATTGTTGTTTCAGGTGGATATTGTTATATAGATTTAAACACCGTAGAATCATATGATGTTTTTGCTAATACTTGGCCACCAATGCCAAGTATGATCGGAAGAAGAAGTTTTCATAGTTTAGTTTGTGTTAAAAGTAAAATTTTTGCCATTGGTGGTGCAAGTTTAAACACAAATTGTGAAGTTTTCGATAAAAGTAGCAATTTGTTTGTCGATCTTAAAACTCCTAATTTTCATTCACTTGTTGTGACAGCAATTCCGGTTGGGAGTAAAATATTTGTTATTCATGATTATAACGACCGTGTGCTATGTTATGACTTTGATAAAAATGATTGGACAGAAAATTCTTGCAAAGCTCTTAAAAGCATTTCTGGTTTTGCAGCTGTCATAATACCTTTATATTAAAAGTTAGCACACACAGTGTACCAGTAAGTTGATAGTGATAACTGTAAATTCTTTTTAAGTTAAAAGATTAGAATTATTCAGGTTGTAAATTTAAGATACTTTTTAACTAAAATATATAAATTGTAATGTGTATTTCATATTGCATTCGCTTACTTGTTTTGTTTTTATAATTGTTGTTGAATAAACATTGTGTTTTTGATATTTATGCATTACTTTATTGTACTTACTGAAAAGGTTTTAGTATTTAATAATAAAAAAACTTTGAATAAATGTCCGTTTTGTACTGTGTTAAAGTTTAATAGTTAAATGGTTTTTATTTTATTAAGACATGTTATAAGGAAAATAAATTTTACTTAGATATTGTTTCGCGTTGAAGATATTGACACTATTTTGATATTGTAAATGCTTAGTTATTTAAATTCTTTTAATTTCCTTTATTCTTTCAATCTTTGCTACTCTTTCGACGCAATTTATAGTCTTATTAGTTTGAAGTACTCATTTGTTACTGTAACAAATTAGTTATTTTAACTAACAAAATTACAATTTTAATTGAGATGAAACAGATTATTGTTGATTTTAAAAAATGTTTAAAAATATCTAATGGTAGTTAAATATTTTTTAAATTTATCAGAAATTAAATCTGAATGTGTACTTTTGAGAGTAATAAACTACATTAAATCTTTTTACCACAGATATTTTTGTGTCAAAACTTTATTCCGACTAACGGCGTTTCACTGCTCTCAAATATATTTAAGAACTGATCTACGGAGTCTACAAAACACTAAAACACACTAGAAAAAAAGCATGTGTAATTATGTACAGTATTTATTTGAGTAGTAACTTTAAACAAACTAAATGGTTTAAAAACAAAGTTTAGAGTAAAAATATAAAATTGTCTTCAAAAACTGCAAATTTAAAAAAATTTTATACTAACTTAAAAAAAGCTCTAAGAATAGGAAAGTTTTTTTAATATGAAAATTAATTTAAGTTATGCAGTTATGTTACGTCATAATAAATTTAACAAATTAATCAATAATTTTTGCAGCTTAAGGAAATGTAGTATTTAACTTGTAAGTGTTAGTGATTGTATGTGGGAATGTTGTGAAATAATTAAGTGCATAAGTAGACAGAGTTATCTAAAATAGAATCGTCGGTTGTGGGGACAAATTTTCGATAAATCTTGTCGCTTGTTCAGAAGTAGGTCTTTATATTCTGCTGCAATTACTGCTCTTTCTGTATTGCAAGTTGGGCAAATTCTACTTACTCCGTTAGATGTATGTTTGATCTTTGAAACAATACTCCATTCCATGTTTGGCCTTTTAACGTACCTGTGAAAAAAGCTTCAGACATAATCTGATAAACGCGTGCTTTGTTTTTTATTTAAATTTTTAAAATTATGTTCATGGTTAGCATATCTATCTCTGATACTTCCTGCTGTACTTCCGATATAAATTTTATCAGGGCCCTTACTTTCAACTTTACTTACTATAATTTACTTTTTTAATTAAACAGCTACCTTTTAATGGGCAGTTATCTTTATTTATTTTACGGCAGTTACAAGTTTTAGGCATATTACTTAACTTATCACTATTAGGGTTAGTTGGTTTTAAATATTTATTTATAGTTTTATTGTTATGCATTTTGCTTATACTTTTAGCACTATTATCACTTATTTGTTCTAAGTTATCTTATTTTAGAAATACTTCTAGTTATACGTTGATTAATATAATCTACACTATTATTAGTACTATTGATATGAACATTTTCATTATCATTAATATTAAAGTTATTATTACAGCTTATATCTTTTATGTTTAAAGTTTTCATATGTTTTTCTTTATAGTTACCATAATTAAAATTACTACTAGTAGGATTATCATCATTATTACTGTTATTATCGGTACTATTAAAATTTTTTTTTATTAATCTTATTATTTATATGACTAGCATCAGGTCTTTAAAATATTATATGAACTCTTTTTTTAACTGTTCTTAAAAAATTTTAAATTTAATAAAGTTGTAGCACTGAAATTTTAAAGGATTGCTACTGCTATTTTTTTTTTGGGTCCTAAACCTTTTAAGTAACTTATTTTGACGTTTTCAAAGACTTTAAACTAAAGCTAACTTGAAATTTACCTGAACTCGTTTACTAAAAATTAACAAAATCTACCACATATTGGTATTGCGAAATAAAATTTAGAACCTGTAAAAGAAATTTAATAAACACATAAAAAGTACTAAAACTATTATAAATATTTTAGACTTATAAAGTTAAGTACATCTAGCAATGATAACAAACTAGTTTAGATATTGATTCTTCTTAACTGTTTGTTAAAAACATACATGCTTTATTTTAGAAATATTTAAAACTAAAATAGTTTATAGTCATATATAGTTTTTAACTAAAATCATTAATAATTTATAGAAGTAGAAAATTAAATTTTCTGGCGTTTTTTTATTATTATACAATAACTGTCTTTTCGCTGATTAGATTTATATAACTACGAATTTTATATTAAAAAGTCTAAAATGCTAATGTAAAATAGGGAATTCAATAAAACTTACAACTTATAGCTTTATCATTATAGTTTTTAAACCAAAAACTGTATAAAATCCAGACAATTTTCATTAAACTTAGGTTTTATACCACTTACACATTTTTCAAAATAATAAATGTATATAGGTAATAATCTTTAATATAAATAATAAGCATTATTTCACAAAACCATCAAACTAAGTTGTTTAATTGTATTAGTTTATTAAAGTATTTAGACTTACAAAAGCTTGTAAGTCAATAAAATCGAAAACTAGCTTTTAATTTACAAGCAATAGTTATTAGTATTTTTTTAGTCTTTACTTATAAATTATCATACACTCGCAGTAAAAGTTTCCTAAAAAATTTAAAAGAAAACTTAAGTTTTAAGTTTTATATTATAAATAAAGTGCATATTATAGTTTGATATTTGTGCATAATTAAAAATCAATTTTACAAAAGTTACAACTGCTAAATATAATAGTCTTTTTAAAAGTAACTGCTTTCTTTAGCATGAAGTTTAAACTTTTTTAGTTTGAGTAACCCATGTTTCGATTAGCTTGTGTCTCGTATGTGAAATATTGACGTGTAAACAACTTAATGTCGTTTTTCATGCACTAAATGTAGTCAAGTTAAATTTATTATATACTGCTTGTATTTTATTGCAGTTATATACTATTTTATAACTTTAAGCTGTTTGAAATCAATTTCATGTTGACATTTTTTTTTTAATTAAGAATTTATATTACAAGCTATTGTTTCAAAATATTCATATTTTTCATTAACTTCAATATAAATTTTTTAACTATAATCGTTTCTAGTTGACTGTTTAGTTTACTAAATATTTTATTTATTAAAATCTAAACTTGAATATTGATTAAACTCTCTAAGTAATAAAATCGTTAGCCAATCGTTTACTTTAAATTAGTTTCTTATTTTGTTTACGTTTTTTTATTATTGTCAATAAAAAAAAATAAGTGTTTAACAACTTGTATTTCAAAGTATGAATTAAAAGTATTAGTGTATAAAATTAATTTTTACACCAGGTCCTTAAACAAACATTTTGAGCAATTTAATTTTTCTTTTAAAAAACAATATATACATAAAAGTTAATTGTAGTTTTAACAAAAACGAATATATAGTTTATTTTATTAGTATTAGTGTTTGTTTTAACTCTAATTTTTCAATTTACAGTATTATAAATTAAATTTAATTTAGTTAAAAGATGTTAGTTGTCCGAATTTGAATAGTAGAAAGTTGACTTGTCCGTGTTTAAATTGTCACATTTAAGTTGTCTTAGTTTGAGTTTTCAGAATTTTAAATGTACGAGTTTAAATTGTTACATTTAAATTCTACTAATTCAAATTTTCGATTTTAAACTGTCCTAGTTTAAATTGTCGCATTTAAGTTGTCCGAATTCGAACTTTTGATTTTAAACTGTCCTAGTTTAAATTGACGCACTTAAGTTGTCCTCATTTGAAAAGTGGATATTAGAATTGTCCGAGTTTAAATTTTTGCATTAAAGTTGTTGACTTGTCTGTGTTTAAGTTGTCGCATTTAAGTTGTTCGAAATTGAACTTTAAATTAGTGCCCTTGTTCAGTTTAGTAACGTCGTGCAAATTTATATTTTTTCATAATTTAAAAACGTCCCAGAATTGTACGTAACTAAAACTAAACTAAGTTCACTTATCCTGGTATTTTGATAAATGGTCTTTACTGACATTAATTATAAATAACAATGAGTTAATTAAAAATATTTTGTTTTAAAAAGACTATTACAGTTGTGTTTTACCTTTTACGTAAAAATCAAAATGGAGTTTTAAAAATCATACTTAGATAAACATGACATCTAATATCATAACTTAGGAAGCTATAAACTCTTAATGCTAAAAAGAAGGATTACTTCTAAAAATAGTTAGTAATTACATTTATCTATATAATTAAGATTTTAATATTTAGATTGTGACTTTAAGTATTTTATCATTAATTTTAATTAATATATGGATATTAACAATACACAACTATGTATTTATTACTTTTTTTTAGCATAACATGTTTTGATATGTTTGAACTATATCGATACTTTTTCTACACACTGATATGGACTTAATCTTAGTTTAAAGTTATTGCTTACTAAATTACTAAGTAAGTGTTGTACATGATTTATTTTATTTCTGATCAGCAACAGTTAGCCTATATAAAATCTTTAATAACTTAGTTTTATACCTTGCTGAAAATTCCTTAAAAAAACTTGAAGAAATACACTAAAAATATATTTATTTTTCAGTTAATGCTATCTAAAATTTTTAGTTATATCTTTTATTTTTATAGATGTTTCAGATATTTGTTACTTGGTATATTCGTGGATACACATGATTTTACATATGATTTAAACGGAATCAAAATGCTGATACGAACTTTTTAAATTTTGCTGTACTTTTATAAATGTCTTTATAACTTAACTTACTTTATTTACTTCTACTTTATGATGCTTTAAATCCAGGATTTTGAAAAACTTAAGTTAACACGGAAAAAATATTTGATATACTTTATAAACTTACTCGCAAGCGCTAGGTGAAAGAGTTTTACTGAATAAATGTGTGAACGTAGATTAATGGTTGAATTTGATTTTTATGCTTAAAAGAAAGTAAAGTTCTATATAACTATATATATATATCAATACTAGTTATTTTATCTTTCAGTTTAGTTAGTGTTAATGTATTTGAAAAAGTTTGTTTTGTTTCATAAAGTTAAATGTAACACATTTTTATTCTTTTAGGTTAAAATATTTTTATTTTAATTAATGTAAACAAAAATTGAAGTGTTGAAAAAAAATTAACTTCATCTATTATTTATCAACTGGTATCATACTAAGTGGAAAAATTTACTTTGCGAGTATTTTTGTTATGAAAAATTATTTGTTTGGATAGTAAAAACTATTTCACTTTTACAAAAAAAAACCAATGAATGAAAAGTTCATAATCATTTATAAACGACGAAAAGTTTAACTGTTTCTTTTTATTTTTTTAATTAAATAGGTTATATTATGTATTGGTTTATGTTTATGTATTAGATACGTGGTCTCAAGTAACTTACCAACTGACTGCTTTACTTACGAGTAGTAAATAATATGCTAACAGTAGTATGTTACAAAACTCTATGCTATGAATAAAACCCACTTTGAATAAATGCAAATTACTTTATTTTCAATAATAATTCTTAGTTCTGAAGAACGAAACTATTAAATCACGACACAAAAAAAATCTATAAAAAGTATTAACAATTGTAAAACTAAGTAAAATACTAAAATCAACTCCGCGATGTAGACGTTTTCTTAATTCTCGAAACTAGAAATTGCGCTTAGCTTGTTGAAATGCCTTGCAGTAAAAAAAATAACTAACTTTAACGCGTACTTGAAAGGCAAACGCCGATATATACGCGTCTGAATGAAATTAACTCCCTTGAATAAATGTTTTGCGAATTTGTAAAATTGTTTTGAGAAAGCTTATCGTTGTTTTTTTTTGTTACAAAAAATTCCATATTTATTCACACGCTTTAAATAAAAAATTAAATGTTAATATCATTACTTTGTTATAACTTAGTTATCAAATAACTTTAGAAATATTGTTTTATAAACTAGTAACTTTATCAATTACTAGTGTTGCTAACATCAGTTTCTTACCGATATTAGTTGATTACTGCTTTTATAGTTTTGAACTTAACTATAAATTATTTTTTTAGGCTATTACTAGTTAACACTTACAAAAACTGAATTTAATTTTTTGTTATTTATTTGCACGCATGTTCTTCCGAAACATAAACATTTTTAAGCTCTAGGTGTCTTCATTAAAACTAACAACAAATTACAGGCTCAGTAAAATATATGAATATAAAACCTTTTTGAACCAAAACTGAAGATATATGCAAGGATTATTCCTTATATCAAAACTGAAGATAAGTAGTTGATACAACGGTAATTTGAAAAGCTTTTTCTGTAAGCTTCATCTAAATTTATATTTTATTTAACTGTAAAAGGCATACAAAAAATGTTTTTATTTTCTTTTTATGAGAAACACATTATCTAAAATAGGTAATCAATATTAATCAAAATTATTTATTTTATAACTAATCTTAAACTGAAAAATATATATATTTAAAAAACATATCTTTTTTTTTGATTGCTTTCAATTAAGGCTTGTTAAAAATTCTAACTTACTCAATTAAAGTGGGGTGCACAACTATTAAAGTTCTTAAAACTCGAAGTACAACAACTTACTTTTGGACAAATGAAGTTCCGACTACCCAAATTTGACATTCACAATAGGACAACTTAAACTCAGACAAATCAAGTTCTGTCAACCCAAACTCAACAGTTCACATTTGGGCAACTCAAATTCCAACATTTCAAATACCAACTATTCAAACTTGGACAATTCAAATTCCTAAAACTCAAATTCGAACAACTTAAATGGAACATTTTTAGTTCGGACAAGTCATATTCTTAAATTTCAAATTCGGACAAATTAAATGCGGCATTTTAAACTCGACAATTCAAAATCTGAAAATTAAATTTTGGACAACTTAAATGTGACAATTTAAACACGGACAAGTCAAACTTGAACAGTTCAAATTAAGACAACTTAAATTCAACAATTTAAACTTGATAAAGTCAAATTTCCACAGTTCAAATTTGGACAAATTAAATGCAACAATTTAAACTCGGATTAGTCAAATTTCCACAATTCAAGTTCAGGCAACTTAAATGCAATAAATTAAACTCCGACAATTCAAACTCCAACAAATCGAATTCGGATAACTCCATTATTTAAACTCGGACAATTCAAATTCGGACTACTTAAATGCGAAAATTTAATTTTTGACAATTTTAAATCTAAAATTTCTAATTTGGAGAACTTATAGGCAACAATTTAAACACGGACAAGTCAAATTCCCATTGTTCAAAATAGGACAACTTTGATGCAACAAATCAAGCTCAGACAAGTCAAAGTTCCACTGTTTAAATTCAGACAACATTAGTGCAACAATTTAATATAAACTCGGACCAATCTAGTACAAGAATATGTACAAGAACAGAAGAAATGTTAAAAGTTTAGAAATAATGAATAACCATGAATAATTTGCTAGCAATAGAGTACCATAAGATGTTACGTTATAATATTTTCTGTTTACTATTTCAGAATGGGTAACTTTTCATGATATTATGATCTGTACCATAGAGTACATTTAACGTTTAAATTTTATTAATTCTTTTAAACAGTTTGTTAAATATTTTATTTAAATACTATCAAAATACTTATAGTTCTTTTTATAAAATTAAGTATAAATGATAAATTTTGAAATTATTTAAAATTAATAAATTTTCTTTATTTACATTAAAATATCAATAAAGGTTGAAGTATTCGATTTAAGTTACAAACTAAATAGTATTAAAAAAAAAATTTTTGTTGTGTTATAAGTATTTAAAGGTATTTGTATGTATACAAAAGTGTAGAAGTTTTTTAAAAATAAATCAAAACTTGTCGTCATACTTTGCACTTTAATAATTGTTTTTAACAAAATATATATATCTTAAACCGACTTTTAACAATATTAAGCTTAATATGTATTTTTCATAACCATTGATAATTTTGCTAGAACGTTTTTTACAAATTTCGGAAACAAGTTTTCAAATTATATGGCAACAAGTCTTAAATTATGTTCATCTTAATTAGTTAAGCAACAAAATTAAGTTCCATTTGAAATCTTTCATGGGTTTTTTTAACAGCTTTTTCTTAACGTATATATGTTATTAGACGAAAGTTCGAAATATGAATTTACTAATACAATACTAACGGTTTAAATTGTTATTTTAGTTAAATTTGGTTAAGGAAATTAATTAAATTTAAATATAAATGTATTAGTGAAATTCGTTTATTTATCTACTTTTACTCTACTCCACTGGTATTTTGCCTATAAACTTCTTTTTAGTTTAACATATTTGGCCTACTTATTATTAGTACAATTTCAAAATAGATAAGTCAATAATACAAAATAACAAACTAATAAAAATAAAAAATCATTAAATAATTATTTATTTATCATTAATATTTATAGTATTTATGAAATAGTTCCGTTCTCCTTTTTTACATTTATGTATTCATCTGAGTGACAAAAAAAATTTTTAATGCTAAAAAAATTGTTATTTAAACTCATAATAAACAAGCAAATCAAAAAGTTCAATATGTTTTCACTAATGTATGTAAGTATTTCGATAGTCAATTTAAAAAAACTAATTGCCTTTTCTTAAACATAAATTTACAATGACAAATGTATTTTTAACTACGTTTAACTTAAATTTAAAGTAGTTATTAATTAAATTTTTAATCTTTCGATTCTAATTAATGTTGTACAAGCTAATTATGTTTTCTTTATCTATAGGTCCTTAAAGGGTTAGACTATTTTCGTTTTAGTCCGCGTCAAAGATAACTATTTAAGATGTATTTAGTACTTTTAATACGAATTTTTTAAATGATTATTATCTTTTTTTGACATTACGTAATGAATGATATATTACACTCGATTTTTTAGAGCGTTTTTCAATAATAAATTCTTTTTTGTTTTATAAAGTTAGTGTAGTGTTGAACTTTTCTAAGTAATATTTTTTTTTTTCTTTTTCTAATTAAGGTTGTTTTCTATAACGTTTAAGTAAGTACATATTCTAAATGTACAAAAAAGACCGATAACTTTGATATAAAAGAGAAAAAACCAACAGAAAACGATAAAAAAAAGATTAAATAGACTGCCCACAGAGCAAAACAACTTCAACAATAAAAAAATAACTACCAAGTTGCTCTACGCCAATTTTACTTCAAACACGAACTGGGATACAAAAAGAAGACCAAACCTATAAATCTAAAAAAAAACAAGAAAAAATATGTTCTTAAACCTCCTCTTGCTAACCAGT
Source organism: Thalia democratica (assembly GCF_965202585.1). Classification (NCBI taxonomy): domain Eukaryota; kingdom Metazoa; phylum Chordata; class Thaliacea; order Salpida; family Salpidae; genus Thalia; species Thalia democratica. The sequence continues at coordinate 64,508,268 of NC_139171.1, forward strand.
TTTTACTAATATTTGAAAAAATTCTTAGAGCTAATTGATAAATATTTTAAAAACCATGGAAAAGATTTCTAACATAAACAACTGCAAATTATCCTACTGTTGTGTTGAAAATTTTAATTCATTATGAGGCGACACACCAAGAAGGTACTAAACAGAAAAAATTGTAAGAAAAGTCATACAAAAGTATGTGCAACTGCCTCAGAAATATCTCCTGCCCGTTAATTAGTAAGTCCATGCAAGAGAATGTAGTATACAAGACAACAATTACTACACAAAACGAAATTAAATAGTAAATAGAATATACGGAAGGTTTATTTAAAAAGAGATGGTACGCTTTTAAGTGACGTAAAAAACAAAGGAACATAACTTTTTAAGAACACTTGGAAATTAAAAAACAAAAACGTACGTACAAATTTAAATGGAGCATTATGCATAAGATTTAGAAATTAAAGAACGTAAGTAAAATCTGTAAAATTTGCAACCCAGAAATTTGAAATAGCACTGGCTAACAAAAAAAAAAAGGCAATTAGATTAAAAGATGAGAACCTTTTTACACCTGCCCGCATTTTAGAAAACTGTATCTTAGAACTTAACGTATTTTTATTAATTGTTTTTACTTAATAACCTTTACCGTACTTTTATTTGTTAAATGCAATTTTCGATTTGAGTTCGTATAAGCTATTTTTGCTGTAAGCATCGAAAACTATAATGAAAATATTATTATTTGTAAATATAAAGTACTTTGATTATTTGTGATTTTATTTTTGTTTAAATCAACAATGATTTTAAAGAGTAGAAGAATTGTTAAAAGTTTACAAATAACCTATAGCATTGAATAATTGCATATTGATTTTAAAAAATTTTATAAACTGATTAAATTAATTAGTTTACACTGTTTATTAAGTTATCCATATTCATCATATTTTACTTTGCAGACCTAAGTATTCCAATAGATAGAGAGGTTATATGCTCGAAAAGTAGAGAATTATGCAAATTTCATTCAAAATTTTTCAATGATTTTGTGCAAGTAAAATTTTAGCTTATTATCTATATGTTGACATAATTGGTCAGTTTTTAACTTCTTTGAACAAAGTTTTGATCAAAATGGATCAACTTGTACAGCTACTACTAGTCGGGATTATGTCAAATCATAAAGTTTATTTTGGATAAGTTTAACTAAAATATTTTATTTATAATTTAAAAAGATAACATTATACACAAACCTGTTAGCTTAATTTACTTTTAACTTTTAGTCACAAATCATGAGGTGGTCTTTATTACCAATACTTTAAATTATACAGAAAACCTGGTTATGGACGAGGAAAAACTCATACGATCAATGAAAGCTAACAGTATTTTATTGGACGAAGTTAAGGAAGGTAAAATATGCAAGTTTATAAAAGCAAGGTTGAAAGTAAACAGTTGTGTTGTTTGTAACTACTCATTCGGTATTTTTAAGCTCACAACCTCGCGTGAGGAATTGATGCGCTTTATTGAACGATGTTTTCCAATTGTTGCAGAGTCTAAAGATTTTCAAGAACTTGACTTTGTCTCACTTGTGAACATACTTTCAAGCAGTGGTTTAAACATTGACTCGGAACTGCAAGTATTTAATGCAATAGAATCTAGATAGAAAATATATAAACAACATTATAAAGTAAAACATTTCTTAAATTTAGAAAAAAAATGCTGGTTAAAAGTTTTTAGTACTTATCAAAAACAAGTTACATGTATAAAAATTAACTAATAGTAGTAATATATGTTTTTGCCTGCTGCATACTTAAAAAATTTATTTTCTAAACGATCAAGCCGTCAAAAGGGAATCAAATAAATTTACAAAGATTGCTTCAACTACCACTAATAACTTTAAAATTTAAAGCAATTAACATTAATCTGTTTGTTCAAAAAAAAATTACAATTTTATAAATAAAATGACTAATTTGTAAAAACTACAAAAAAGTACTTAAAAATTGCGTCAAAAGAGTACGCATAGGTTTAAGGAAATAAGTGATTTAAAGTTATATAAATAACTATGCTGTTACAATATAAAAATACTGTCAATAAATCAGCATGAAATAATTAGTATTCATAAGTTATTTTCTTTATAACACGTCTTAAAAAATGACATAAATTTATTTATAAATATTCACACAATACAATACGTACTATTGTGAAAAAATTATTTCCATGAAACACTAAAACGCATCATTAAGTAGAAAATATTTGTGCACGAATATCAAAAGTACATGTACATTTAAAGAAAAGTTATATAATTGTCAAGAAACGTGTATAAACAAATCTGAAGAACTTGAGATTATATTAAATCGTCTTTTAAGCATATATAGTTTATTGAACGACAAAAAAATGCTAAAAAGTTCGTTTAAAAACCTTACGAAAAAATATTCCAGTTACTGAGTTATACTCAACTCATGTAATTTGATGTTGATTCAAGAACGAATCATAAAAATAAAACAAGTAAGCATAGTGTGCAATAAATAATACACATACCAACTTTAAATTTCAGTTAAAAAAACTTTACATTTAAAACCTAAATAACTAGAATTTTTTAACTTAAATAATTTTTAAGAATCATTTTCAATTTACACAGCGTTCAATAATTACTCAAGCATCACTATCAATTTACTAGTATATTGTGTATGCTAGTTTTTAATATAAAGGCACTCTGACAGCTGGGTAATCAGAAATGCTTTGAAGAGCTTTACACCAATTTTCCGACCACACATCTTTATCGACATCATAACATAGCACATAGTCTTCAAAGTCTTGAAAAACAAATATTTTACTCGCAATCGAAACAGCTGTAACATCAAGTGAATGAAATTTAGGTGTCTCAAATGCCACAAACATATTGCTAGTTTTATCAAATACTTCACAATTCGTGTTATCATTTGCACCACCAATAGCAAATAGTTTGCTTTTAATACAAACTAAACTATGAAAACTTCTCCTTACAACCATACTTGGCATTTGTGTCCAAGTATCGGCAAAAATATCATACGATTCTACTGTGTTTGTAATATGGTAGTTGTTATATCCACCTGAAACAACAATTTTTTCTTCAAATAATGCACAAGCTGCGCTTTCTCTCATTTCGTTCATTTCTGCAACTTTTTTCCATTTTAATTGTTTTGTGTCAAGCTGAAGACAAGAATTTAATGTTTGAGGAGGTTTGGGGTAATCACCTCCCATTATATAAACTTCATCCATAAATGCACAAGCACAAAAGTTTTGACGTTCATCGGGTATATTAGTTACTACACTCCATATTTTCTTCTTAAGTGAATATTTTTCAACAGACTTTATATGATCAAAATTGCTATCAAAACCACCAAAAACATAAATATATCCTTTAAGATAAATTGCTTTAGAACTATGTCTTTCTGCTATCATTGACGGAAGATTTAAAAGTCTTTTGTTGATATTTTCATCAAACCGTTTAACTTGACAAATGGATCTATGTCTTTTAAAGCTAAGTTCTCCACAAACGATTACATTGCATATTGATTGATTACAGTATCTATTTTTATTACAAGTTGTAGAATCTAACTGATAAAATCTGTTTTTGTTGTTAAACACTTCAACACATTCATCATTCTTAGAAATACATGTAGACTCATTTAAGAGATATTCTAAACAGTGATCTGATAAAACATTGAGACGAACTTTTAATAGCAATTGTTTTGCAAATTTGCTACGTTCTTTTATGTTGTAACTCAACCATTTATTTACTGAGTTGTAAACTTCTACTTCTGAATCTATTTGCAAACTAGAACTTGCAAGTATTTTAGAAACAGTTTTCAAATCCAACTCTAAAAAGCTTTCTGTTTCAACTATCATGCTAAAACAACGTTCTATATAGCTAACCATATTTTTATAAAGACTTGGTAAATAAAAAAGTCTAGATAATCGATAATAAGTTGCAGCATTATGAATTTTTACTTTCTTGTTCATTACTTGACAGACTTTACTTTGACTGTTTTCATCTAAAAACAATAACCTTGACTTGACTATCGAAACCATTTTTAATCGGTTATTCTTTGTTTTACCTAAAATTAATTAAATTTTAGTTATAAACGTAATTACTTTGTTTATATTTTAGCAACTTAAAATATGTATCTAAATAACAATGTGCATAAAAAAATTACTTTTGAAATTTTTATTATTAAGAATTATAGGATATAAAACAAATACTGCTATAAAATGACAAAAATATATACCTGTAACTACTTTATTTCTTATTAAATTCTAGATAGTAATCAATTGATAGAGTCGATACAATGATTATATATTTTATACTTTTTTTATCAATAAATAGTTGAACTTAGGATAAAAAGTTATCCGCACACTTTTAAATATTTTAAACCATTACTTACCAGATTTTTCGAGACTTTGTAATGTTTTCTTTGCAGAATTTTTACAAAATGTTTGAAATTCAACATTGTTACTTAGTGGTAGTGATACTTCTTCAAGCTTTATTTTGTTTAAATCAATTTCATTCTGGTTGTTTTCAGTTGAAATGACTTCTTGTTGTTGAAAGGCACTTCTTTTCATTTTAAATCTTAACAATCTAAAAAAATGTCAAGTTTAAATAAAAAAAGTTTGTTCAATCAATCATAAACGTTCAAGATTAAAATAAAGTATAAAATACATTTTTAAAGGTCTTGTTTACAATTTTTTTCTATACAGTTCTGTGTACTAAAAGGTTACTTAAAAAAAAACTTAATTTAACTAGAAAATTATTCAACGAGATTTAGTTTTAATTTAATAAAATTATTAAATTATAAAAATAAACCTAATATAATATTTTATTTTTAGAGTGAATACAAACCTAGGTATAAATAAAAAGTCTAATTCAACTTTAATAATAAAGTTTTCAAAAGATATAAATATTTTATGTTTTATTTTTTACTAGTATAACTTGAATTAGCGTAGTATTAGTAATTATAGACTTCAAAACAAAAACTTATATATCAAATGTTATGCTACAATAGTGTTAGAAACCAATTATATATTTTTTTAAGTTTGTTTATAATCAAGTTTACTGTTAAAGTTTCAAATACTCAACAAGCTTTAAGTGAGTCCGACAAGGATAATTAAATTAATTTAAAATAGAAAACATATTTAGTAGCTTGATAAAGATACTAAGCTATAATCAATTGTACTCTATATTGATAAATTTTTATTTTTATTTATATCTGTAATAAATGTATAAAAATTTTCTTACATAAAACTGTTTATTTTATATTTATTAACATAATGAAAGTTATTAAACTAGTAACTCTATCCTTAAAGCACAAAACAGATAAATATTTTTGAATTATTAACCTATTGCCCAGCTTATTACAGACCATTACATAAAAAAGTCTGAAACTCTCTTAAATTCTACAAATTTACTCCAGTAAAAATATTAAAAAAAATGTGAAAAAAACTTTTACACAAAAACTAAATGTAACAGGAATATTCTTTAAAAATAAATAACTGAGTTGGAATTTAAATGAAAAATACAAACACATATGTACTAAACAATAATTAGAAAAATTTTACAACGAATAGTTTAAATATTAATTAAGTACAAATCTTGAAATAAATCTAGAAAGTCTTGACTAGAATATCACTGAAAGCACACTGTGTGTAGTTGATATAGCTATACCTTTAAATTATAAACATTCTATAGATTAACTTGGTTTTTTGTTTGACTGATTTTATAACATTATCAACTAAATAGAAAAGTAGTATAAGTAGTATTCTGTTACACTTCCTTTCTTTCCATTTTCAAAAACAATCTAACCTGACCCTTCCTCTCTCTTTTGTTTGAAGAGAATATCAACTTACTTGTCTTGGAGAATAGCTAAAAAAGTAAATATTATTGTGAAACAGTGCAATTTCCCCAAATCTTTTAAATAACAGCAGAAAAAAAACAAAGCATTAATTTTATTTAAAATAGGACAGTTTAAATAGACAGTAATAATAAAAATAGTTTTCAAAAAACGGTTTTAAATATCACACAATCAAAAATGTTTTGAGTAAAAATTCTCTAAAAGCTTTTTTATAGTATTTAAATAGCAAAAGTTTCCAAAAACTAGGCAAAAAATAACATTAAAATTAAAATTGAAACAACTTTTTTATTAAAAATATCACTCAGCTGTCATGTCTATGCAAACCCCTATGATACAAATTATTAGCATGATACTGGTTTTTGCTGTCTCAGTTATTAATAAATATAGCTTTTTTCTACTAAGCTATTTAGATTTAGTGCCTTACATTGTTTTAATTTTACTCACTGTGACTTAAATTTGATCACCACTATTTGTAAATTAGTTGTATTCATACATTATTAATACTTTTATCATTTATTTAAACTTTTATTAGTTTTGTAGTGACTTTGTGGACTAAATATTTTCAGTTAAGTTGTGAATTTGTGGACTTGAATTTTGTCAGTTATTTTGTGGCGTTTTTGGACTCAAAATTTGTCAGTTCTATTGTGAATTTTTGGACTTAAAGTTTGTCGGTTTTACTTTGACTTTTAGAACTTAAATTATAAAGTTCTATTGTGACTTTGTGGAAATTTAAATCCCCCTATGGCATTTTTACCAATATGACACCTTATTGCCTGGTGGTTTTTCCAACCCCAGTTTTCTTATTAGTTTGACCTGAATGGCTTTTAAAAGAGGCAGATGTTAATTCTGAGTATTGATTCTTAAAATTTAAATTCAAGTTTTATTGTAAAGTCTCTTTAAATCTACTTTTATATAATACACTGTTTAATAAATATGACAAAAACATAGGAATGTGAGATAAAAATTACTTTTAAAACTAAAAGTAATATACAAGTAAAAATTTTTGGATAATATACTCTCACTGTTACCTAACAGAATGGTGATTAATTACCTTGAGGAGGTCAATTATAGACTACAGATGTGGGTATGCTTAAATAATAAATTTGTGAAGTACTTGTACATGTTACATTTACACTAGAAACCATGACTAACTTAAACTAAACTAACTTTTCTTAATACTAAATTTATTCTATTAAAACTAGGCATGACAGATGAATGAACATATTGTGTTAAAGAACAATTCCAAACAGTATATATTGTTAAATACCATGTATATTGTACTATATAAAATACTTCAAATGTGGTCAAAACTTTTACACTAGAGTTAAATCTAACAAGAATATACTATAAAAATGTACAATTAAATTGAAATCAAACATACAAAACCATAAGAACTAAACATTATTTTAAAATTAACTTTGCATTTAACAACTAAAATAATAATAACTAAGTACAAATCTAAAACTACATCTGGAAAAACTTGACTATAAGTCACTGCAATTATACTGTGGCTAGTTTACATAGCTATTTGTAAAAAATGTAAACTTTCTATTCGGTTGACTGATTTTATAATGCTTGATGTTCAACTAAATGGAACAGCAGAGAAACTGTTTATTTTATTAGGACATAATAAAGTAGTTTTGACAGTATTTTTGATTAGTATTTTATTGTAATCTTTGAATATATTATTACAATACCAGTTATATTGTTAAGTGTTTTTAAAAAAGTATAAAAAATATATTAAACTGTTGTTTAAAGCATGTTTTCTAAAATATCATTTACCGCTACAAAAGACAAAATTAACAATTCATCATATAAAACTGAGCTAAGATAAGATAGTACAAACAAATTATTGTAAATGTTTACAAATGGGTTGTTCAAAAAACTCAAACATTAACATGATGCGTTTACATTAGGTTTGAATAAGGTCAGTGAATATAACTGTTTGTTTTATTGGTATGTTTAGGTCTGGAATTTTTTATTGATATAATCAGTTCTTAGTTAACTATAAGAGTAAGAACTTAGTGTAAAAATAAATATTTTGAAAAATAGTTTTTTGATTCTTTTTAACAGATATACTTTATTAGATATAATATATATGTCTAAAATCACTTGTTATATTAAATTTTGTATTAAAAATCTGATATCTGATTATAAATCTAAAAAACTGTATTTAAATAAAAAATTAAGACTGTTTGAAGCCTAAAGACTTTTTTTAGTTGATGATGTTTGAGCAAAGTTAGTTTTATTTCTATTAAAAAGTTCAACTTTTATTCTACTAGACAACAGTATTAATATGTGTTTAATATATAAAACAACATTGACGTTTAGTTTGATTTAATATATAAAAACTAAATTTCTCCAGATTGTTTAAGAATAAAATTTTATTTAACAAATAAGTCAATACTGTAATCGTATTGATTGAATAAACATTGCATTCAGTATGTTGCATTCATTCGAACATCATTTAAGCATTGTTATAAAATCTTTCAACCAGAAAGCAAGTTTAAATCGTTTAATACACAGCTCAGTTATAAAAAACCATCAACAGTGTAGATGCGAAGATGTACTAGTAAAGATCTGTGAGATGGACTTCCAGAACTGAACTTATTTCTTGTTATATTGTTTATTGTAAAGTTGTTTTTAAATAGTCTTTATAAATACAATTGGTTTTTTATGTAAGTTGTAAGTAGTTAATTCTTGATTCAAATATACATTCTTATAGTATATTCCTGTAAGAATTAATTCTTGTGTAAAAATTTTAACCATATCTAAAGTATTTTCTAAAGTATGATGTTCTTTACTTTTTAGTGTTTGATATGTTTTAGATTTTTAAATACATCAACCAAAATTCATATTTAGCTTTTATAAATTTTATAAAATATTTAGTTCCAAGTTAATTTTAAATTTACTTATGGTTTTTAGTGTGGTTGTACATTACACTAAAACCTTACAACACATAATGTTTTTTATTAATATTAAAAAAACAAGGTTTGAAAAGAGTGCGGAAAACTTCTTTTAATGTCAATTTTTTGAGTTCTGTATATTAATAAAAAAAAATAAGTTATGTATGTTTTCGTTTTCAACAATAATAAAAAATTAAATTTTTTTTAATACCTTAATATAAATTGGTGTATCTTCATTAAAATCTTCAATATATAGTTTTTGAAACCAACTTCAGTGTGATTGTATTGGTATTCCAGTTAAGACCTTATAGATGAAGTTACAGAACTAAATTTATTTATTATTTTAATGTTTTTTTTTAAGGTTCATTTAGGAACATTTAGTATATTTATACTTAATTTTTTTATTTTTTTATAGATTTATTTGAATTTAGATATACAATCTTTTAGCATGTTCTCGTTAGACTTAATTATTTTTTTAAAGATTTGACTAAATTTAAAGCATTTTTTAAAGTATGATGATTTTTTATTTTTAAGTGTCTGATATATTCTGTTAAAAAGAATACAGCCACCAAAAGTTATGCCCAGTTTTTATAGGTAGTATATAATATCTTTAAGTATTATTTAGTTCTAGCTTGTCGTTTAAATTGAATTATGTTTTTTAGTGTGGTTGTATACTAATCTATGACCTTAGATGGCATCTTCAAAATTTAGAAGTATATATAACCTTTTTTTAAGATAGTATTTATCACATTTTTATCTCACTTTCTTATATGTTTGACAACTTGATTTCATAGTGTTCCTTATTTATAAATAGATCTAGGTGAAATTTACAAGAGAGCTTAAATATTTTAATATTTTAAAAGCATTACTCACATATACTATTTGCTTTTTTGGTAGTCCTTCAGTTGAACTAGAAAGACATAGGCGGTTGAAAAATTATCAGACATTAAGGATTCATATTGATAAACATACCAAAAGGGAGCTTTTTTTACACTTTTTCCATGTCATATTACACTTTGTAAGTTATTTCCTAATTTACCCCCAATATCTTAAATAATACTTTAAGTTAAGGAAAAAACTAAATTTTTCTAACCTTAAGCTCATTAGATACAGATAAAAGGCAAAATTTAAATAGTTAATTTAACTCGGAAACAATTGCAGTTAATCAATAACTAATAAATAAAAAGAAAACTAATAAATATTGTTTACAAAGCTCGTAATAAAGTAAATTTACCCATTAAAATAAAGTTATTCACCTCAGGGGTAAATCCCAAGGTTAAGAATCGCAGCCATTTGGTGTTATAATTTAAATAAAAAGGCCATTATTTAAGTTCAATTACATAAAGTCCCTATAGAACTAATAGATTTTAAGTGCACAAAGTAAAAATAGAATTGACAAATATTGAATTCACCAATAAAAAAGAACTGACAACTTTTAAGTCCGAAACTTCACAATAGAACTGAAAGAATTTGAGTTCACAAAGTCAATATAGAACTAACAAATTCTGAGTTCACAAAGTTACAATGGAACTTACATTTTATAATTCTAAAACCTCACAAGAAAATTGACAAAATATAAGTACACATAGCTCTCAATAATTGTGACCAATTTTAAATCACAGTAAGTCACGTTGAACTTATGTAAGACTGTTAATATAATTAGGATTATAGAAAAAGACATTATAATTAATAACATAGAAAGCAAAGATAATATATATGCTGAAGATTTTCAGTGATTTTTTTTATAGAGGTTTGCAAACGCACAACAATTAAGTGAGTTTTTTGTTTAAAATGTATTTTTTAATATAATGTTGATGTTATTTTCTAAGTTGCTGAAAGTTTTTGCCAATAAAATGTTCTAAAAAGGCTTTTAGATAATTTTAAGCGCTATTAGTCTTTAAAATTTAAGAGCTTTAAAACCATATTTTTTTACAACTGTCTACTTAAATAATTCCTACTTAATAAGTTTGAACACCAAATTAATACTTTGTATTAATTATAAAAAAAATGTACTTTTAAATTCTAGACTAAAATTTATCTAAAAATAATGCTAACTACACTACATTAAGTATAAATATTAGTTTTCTGTGACGTCAGCTAGTTTACAATAACTTATTGATTCAATTAAGTGATTTAAGATATTTAGCCTTTAACTATATGTAACAATTGAATTTTTAAAAACTTAAAAAAGAATTGAGCTCTTTATTATTCTTCATATTTTTAACAGAGAAAATTTGTTTCATTTTAAATAATTAATTTACATGGCCTCTTTTAAAAAATTAAGAAAGCCATGATTATTTAAAAACTACCAAAAAACACCTAAGACCCCTTTTTTGCTCTTCATCATGAACTGAGGAATATCTTGTGTAAATTAAAAGTTCTGACCTCATGGCCCCTTGTGGCTGCTTTGCTGCTCATTGCCCGCAAAATATCTGCCATGCCTCAAAGTACCACTTGGTCCACTTTGGAAAACACTGATTTAAAATTAATTAGGCTTGAGTAAAACAGCGCTTTTAAGGTTTTAGTTATAAATAAACTTGATTGTACCAGTAATCTTAGTTTTTGTCATATACTTAAACTTTAGATGTTTTAGTTATTAACACTTTAAAAAAAATGTTTTAGACTCACTTGAGCTTCTATTGAGAAAATTTTTAACAGACTTTAGTTACTATTTCAGGAAATAAAGAACTCAATATAAAGTAAAAGTTCAATTTAAGTGTAACTCAATTAACGGTTTTTGGGAATATAAGCTTTTTTAAATAGAAATATTAAGAAATGAATTTATTGAAAATAACACAAAACTTATATTTTTTAGTAGTTACATGGAGCAATTTTGTAAATATTGTTATAATATTAAAGATTAAGTAACTAAAAGTGAAAACAGTATAACAATAGGACATCTTAAAGTAAAAATTTTAAAAGATGTTAAAAATTAACTATTGGTTTTTTTAAATATGTTTTAAAATCAAATGGAAAATCTGTGTTAGACTGTGAATACAGTAAAGATTTTTATTTTCTAAAAATAATTTGTAAACTGATAAAGAGACAAATACTTAGTTTAACTTTTATAATTAAATAAGTTTAAAGTTACTAAAAAAGTTGAATGTAATATTTTCTATAATCAAATGCTACTTACGCTCTAATTTGAGCTAATTTTATATTTTTTAGTAATTAGTTTTTGATTTTATAAACTAAAGCCTTATTTTTTAATTTATATTACTATAGATATATATATTTTTTTTTCTTTTTACAGATTTTCTTATTTTAAAGTAAGTTTTACCCTACACATTTTAACAAATATTTAAAGTCCAAAATGTTCTTACATATACTGGGTCCGATTTTAAAGCAAATGTGTTTCCCCCAATATTTCCTAAATCAACAATTAAATTATTATTTCTATTTTTTTAATATTTATACCTTTAACCCTAACCCACATTACCCAAAATATTTTTTTTATTTATACCCTTAAACCTAATCCACCTTACGCAATTATATTAAAATCTAATTAAAACTTAAAATTTTTTTAATTTTTATGCTGAATCAGCAAATATTGGGGGATTTCCGTCACATCAAAAAAGGACTCACATATAATTAAAACTGATGTTTAGAAAATTCAAGTTACTTTAATCTTGCAGCATTGTATAGTTTAATATTGGAGTTACAATAATTTACCGTTTAAATTATCATTTTTGATCTTTTTAAGGTACTTTGAGACTGTTAAATATTAAAATAAAAAGTTGACTCAATCTTATGCGTTAAGATCTTGAGTAATTATTTATTGTATAAATACTTGAATTAATTTTAAAGAAAATTCCGACACACTTCAAAAGTTGTTTGAATGTTGAGTGTTACAAAATCAGTCAACCAGAACACAAGTATGTCAGGCAATGTAATCATTGTTATGACATAGATTTGTTGATAAGACCTGGAGACTGAGAGTTTAGACATTCGTTTTTTAGTAAAATCTGCATGCAAACTTAGTAGTTTAAAATATAGTTTTATTTTAAATTGTATAATTTAAACACTACTAAATTGTTTAGAGTTTTTTAAAGATTTTAATTTGTTATTATAAATAATAGTTTCATCAGTATTGTTCTGTTAAACTTTGTTTTTTAAGTTGTACTTATTTACATTTAGCTTATAAAAGTTATTTATGTTTCTAAAGTAGAGTTTTTATAATATTGTTTTATGGTTTTTTATATAAAATATACATTTTTGGAGCTGTCTAGTTTGATTTATATAAAGTAGACTAAAACACAGGGTTACCACATAGTCAAGAAAAGTCAGAAAAAATTCTAAAAATGACAAAAGTGAGGAAAAATTTTAAAAAATGACAAAAGTCAGGAAAGTCAGGAAACTTGATAAAATTAAAAAAAAAGTCAGACTTTTTCAGTCTAAATTTACAAAATTCCTTATTTTCCAAAGCATTCATATGGTAAAAATTATTAAAATATACTTTTTAAAACTGCAAAATTTTTCTATTAATATATTGAACAAGTATCCTACTTGAACAAGCAGATTTTGTAAGCTTTTTAGTAATGATGATCTGTAGCAAGGACACTTCCATAGTGAAACTGTGATATATACACGTAAGTTTATTTAGCATAATTTTAGAATCAAAGTGTTTTTTGGTTTAAGTAAATAATTGAGCTCTTTATAATTAAGCAGTTAGTTTAGTATTTTATGAAACTATTTAATGTGTATACTTTACCTTTTTATAATTTTTTCTAAGTTGTTTAAATTTATAAAATAAGTTATAAGAGAGGTGTATGCCAACATTAAGTTTACTTGTTAGTTGTATTTTTTGTAGAATAACTTAAGTTTTTAAAATAAATAAGAGTTTATTTATTTGTTACAAATTTTATACTTAATGATAAGATAATATTTTATACAACAGTTATATAGTTTGCAGTTTTATGTATTTTTTTACAGTTACTTAAGTATATTCTTTTTTAATTGATTTTTAGGTTATAGACTTTATATTAAATAGTTCGGGTAGTATTTTATAAAACAAGTAAACAATTTATATAAGTAAAACTTATGCTAGGAAATGCTAAAAAGTTGTCTTTTTTCTGATAAGCTCTGTTTATAAGGTAATAATACAAGTTTTTTGCTGATAGAGCTGTTTATTGCAAATACATCAATCATACACAGATGGTTCAAGTGGTGTAATGGAAGTTTGATTATTGAACTTAGCAAAAAAAACTGTTGTTTCAAATCTGTATTAAAATTAGATTGAAAGTTTTATATAGTTTATAGTGTTAGATTGTGTATTCGAAAATAAGTTTAAATTAAGAGTTTGATTTAGAAAAGTCAGGTAAATTTCGGTAAAAAGTCAGAAAAAAGTCAGGAAATTTTTCTCAGCTTGATCTGTAGCAACCATGCAAACAGCATACAGTAATTTTAAGGTTATAATTAAATAAGGTTGTACATTATACTATAAACCTACATGGCTTCCTCCAGGTATAGAATCACTAGTCAAACAGTTTTAGAAAAAAATTACTTGATTGTACAACCTCTATTTTTAAGACTGTGTTCACACATTTTTATATCATTTTTATATATAGTTTTAGAGAAATTTTATAGTGATGCTTGCACTTAGTGATTATTTAAGAAGCAATACTCACATTAACTATTAGCTTATTTAAAAGCCCTTGAGGTTTAACCAGAAAGACAAAAAAAAAAAACCATCAAACAATAAGGGATCATTTAAAAAAATGCCAAAGGGTGTTAAAATTTAAACATAAAAAGATATTGTACCAGTTAAATTAATCATGTCGCTATAGAACAAACAAATTACAAGATCATAAGTCAAAATACAATTGATAATTTTCAGTCTAAAAAAAGAAAAGAGTAAGTCAACAAAGTCAAAAAAGCACTGACAATTTTTATTTTCCACAACGTCACAGTAGAACTTACAAAATCTAAATCCACAAAGTCAAAATAGAACAGACAAGTTTTAAGTTAACAAGTCAAATATAATTATAGAATAATTTTCATTAGTAACTAAAACAGCAATGACCATTAAAGTGCTACAAATTTGTAGGAATTGGATAACAGGGACTGCATAGGCATGAAATTTTAATAATATTTTTAGTTTAAAACTTTGTTTTTAATACAATGTTGGTGTTATAACTTGGCGAAGTTATAGAAAAATTATTCCGGAAAATATTTTGAAATAACTTATATAAAATTTTAAGTAGTATGAGTTTTTTTAATGTAATAGCTTTGAAACCATACTTTGAAAACATTTTATTTTCTTTCGACTCTCTACTTAATTATTTCCTACTTAACTAGCTTTAAGACTAAAATTATATATTATTTTCTGCTGTTACTTTAAAGAACTAGGGGAAGCCAGAAATTCAAAACAAAAAATACTTTTCCTCGCCTTCATCGTAGCAAATAGGAAGAAGAAAGGTGAAATGAGATTCTCTTCGAATAAAAAAGCGAGAGGAGAAGGTAGAAGGAGACTTTCTTTAAAAATTGCAGGAAGAGGATTTATGAAGAAATATCAGTTTCACTGCTGTGCCATTTAGCTATTCATCAATTAATATAAAACCAGTCAACCAGAAAGCAAGATGTTTCTAAACAAGTCTACATTTAAAAGATATAGCTATATAAACTAGCCACATTGTGATTGAAGTGCTTGTTCGGTCATAAGATTCTAGATTGTGTTACAGAACTGTACTTATTTGATTCTAATTGTTTAATGTACATTACTTTTTATTTAAAATTTTATTACTTACAATTTTTTTTTATTCCAAGTAGCTAATTATTTGTTAAAATATATATTGTTATAGTATATTCCTGTTAGATTTAATTCTTGTGTTTAAGTTGACAAGAATTTATACCATTTAATGTTTTTTTCTAAAATATGGTGTTTCTTTACTATTTAATATTTGATATGTTCTTTTATACAAAAAAAACACAAAAAGTCATGACTAGTTTATAAGTAGAATGGAATATCTTTAAGTATCATTTAGTTCTAAAGTAAGTTTAAATTAAAGTACGGTTTTTAGTGTCTTTTTACATTATATTATAACCTTAAAATGCTTAATTTTTTTTCTACAAGGAATGAAAAGTTTGCGGAAAATTCTTTTGTATAAATAAATTACGAATTCTGTATATTGAACTATTAAAACAAAAGTGTCAGATAACAAGTTTTTGTTGTTAATATAAATATAAAAAAGATTTTTTATTAAATTTTACTATTTATTTGTGTCCAGACATAAAAATATCCTTTGTATCTTAAAATTGTTAATAAAACTTCATTATATCCTATAAATTTACTATAAATTATATTTTAACTATTTTCTATTTAATATCTCACCATTTTTTTTCAGTATATAAAATAATAAAATGAAAGTTGTACGAAAAAATCTTTCTGAACAAGAGATCAGAACTTGGTTCAATACGAAGTCTTACAAGGAAATAGCCAGGGACATAGAAAGGTGTATGAAAATCAAACTGAATCAAAAGGATTTAAGACCTGCTGATGTTTTCAGTCTTTTTCTACCAGGAAAGCTATTAGAAAGTAGTGCTGACTTGAATATTGAGACAAACAAATGTTATTGTGGTTTTATTGTATCCATTACTTTTGCTGCTTTGAACATTCGTCCATTCACTAAAATTGTAGAGAATATTAGTTCACAATACATGACAATTTTAGCGTCCGACAAAGATGTGGGTTTCGCCTTTCGAATAATGCTTTGGAGGTCGATTTTAAAAGATGAAAAACTCGGTAGCGAGCTGTCAGAAAAAGGTTTTAAAACATTTCTATTAAATAACATCGTTAAGTTTAATGATACTTTAAAATTGGAAAGTTTTTGGAAAAATAACAATCAACGTATAGATAGTTTTGAAATCGGTTTGTTGGATCTCAAAAACAGATTGAAAATTCTATTCGATAGAAAGTTTTTTTTTGGAAAATCTAAATTTTCAGAGAGATTCATTTACTACATTGTTGATTTGTACAGAGAATTTCAGTTGAAAACTTGGATTGAGAGCAAAGAGGAAAAGAAAGCATTTTCGATATTTTTAGAAGTTTTTGAAATTACTTTTAGTATTTTAAAGTTCCAGCGAGTTCAAATAGTTTCAAAATTAATAAAGTACTGGCCTACATGTTACAACTACCAATCTCCTATAATAAAAGTTTTCATGCAGTTTTGTAAAGAGCTCAACACCGAAGAACAAAAAAGTCTTGAAAAAGTATTAGTTCAAAAGTTTGATGAGTTGTTTCTTTATTCACAATCTCAAGTGTTTAATATAGCTTGTTTCGAGTCAAAGGAACTAAGCAAAAGTTTCGTTGGTTTCGCTAATGTTTTAGGAAAGAACAACGACATTTATCAAAGCAATTTGTCTGAGGCTGCTTTAAATAAAAAAAGTCTTGTAGGAGAAAAGTCACGCCAAGAAGTCATGGTAAAAGTTGGCAACGAAAAACAGAAGAAAATAAGAATGAGCCGACTTTGAAGCGTCAATTTTATTCTATTTTTTCGTTGTGTCAGCTTTTCATTATTATTACTATACTTGGTGTCTTGTAAATTAAAGCATGTGTTTTTTTTACAAACTGTTACTTCTTAGCTATTTGCAGCTATTTTAGCTATTTAAATGCCTTTTTTAAATTTTAAATCGTCATTCTATGTATTTTGAATAAAAAGGTTTAAGTTTTAATATTTTTGCTTTGATATCGTGCTAAACTAAGAACCATATATTAGATTTAAATAAAAAGTTGTTAACTTTTTCAGGAATAAATAAATAAAAACTTTCCATATTTATACACTATGACTGATTTTATTATTTATTGGTTATTGAATTAATTTAACTACAGACTATTTACGAGTACTTAAAACATTAATAAACACCATTGGAGATATTTCGTATTTAAAAATGACGAAACATCTATCTGATATCAAAAAAAAATTAACGAACTAACTTCATAAATTTTTCTTTTTGGGATATTAACAGTAAAAAACGCCATAAAAAAAATTAAATACTACGTATATCTTGCGGTTGAGGATACTTAATTTTCTCCTTAGACTAACATTATGAAGCGTGTGATATTTACAAATTAAAAAAGAAAAAAATGTTTAAAATAATTTTATTTAATAAAAACTAACTTATAAAGACTTTATTTCAAAAAAATAAGGTAAAGCAAAATTATAAGCATGAAATGTAATGATATTTAGCAAGAGTGGCACTTTTTAGTAAACAGTTTAAATACTATTTGGTTATTCTAAAATAAAAATTCTAACAAAATATACAAACCATTCAATGATGAAATTTTTTAATTATATTTTTAATTGTATTAATGAATGATTCCTAATTATGATTGTTGTTTTGATGATTTGCAACAAGAAATTTTAAATACAAAAACCACGCTAAAATTTTTTATTTTTAATTTTTGTACTAAAATTACCAATCATAATCGAGTTTGTAACCTTTATAAAAACTATAGATAGTTGATTATCATGAGTTGAGTCTTATAATTGTATAAGTGAAAAGATACAAGTTATTGTTAAAACATATTTACGTATTTGTACGTGAGAAAAGAAAACTATTCTTATTTTTATCTTTCATAGTTTCACCTAATGTTCATGTTTGACCGTTAGTCAATAAGCTCCTTTTTTTATAAATATGCCATTACCAAAAACAACCCTGTAAGTTATTAAGATTAGTTGCACAAGGCGAAATTGTCCAGTTCGATATTGTTATGGGTAATATAAACATGTCTGAGGCCTCAAACGTATCAGGCCCGAACGGCAAACCAATCCAGGGGTCCAAGTATGCGCTAAAAATATGGCCAAGTTATAGCAAGCAACTTGATGATGTTGATGATGTAAGTGATGGTTATTGCACACTAAGAAACCATCATCAGTATAAGAAAAGACCAAACAGTTACAGAAGAAGATACACATACGATCAGATTTCAAGATAGAAAGATAAATATTATAAAATGCATTTTAATTTTGTAGGTTTCATCATTATGTAGTGCAATGAAATATTTGCTATAAAAAAAGAGTTGTTATCACCTGTTATAATTCCTTTCTTTTGTTTGAAATATTTTTCTTGAAAGACTAAAGAGTTATTACGCAGAACTATTCCTGATACACAACCAAGTATTAAGTCATTGGTTCTTTAAACTCCGAGCACAATTCCAAAGCCTCAACAAGAGCTTTGGTCACTAGATCTATTGACAAAGATTAATACAAGTTTACAAAATCAACCGTGCCCAAAATTTATTTCTTATCATCGATAGAAATTTCCAGGTTTCTAAATAAATTACTCATTTAAATTATTTCTGCAATTTTTAACACTAATTAGTTCCAAAATTAAAAACAACACAGTTGTCAATCTACTTAGGTATGTATTTACAGCCCCTTGAACTATTCTTTTTGGGTTTTCAAATTCAAGCCAAATCCAAAATTTTGGTTTCGGTTGATCACTAGTTTATACCTTAAACTTATTATGAAGCTAACAAAAATATCTGTTTGGTAATCGAAAAACAAGACCACAATCTTGTTTTTGTTTTATAATTTTAGGCTTTAGAATTTTTTATTGTATTACAAACAGCCAACAAAAAAATGTTTACCTTTTATTACCATTTTTAAAATTTTATTCAACCTCAAACTTTGTGTACTTATGAGATAATATAGTTTATATACTAAATAAGTATATTTACAATTCTTTTAGATTTACTAAAAGTTTTAAAAACTAAGTAATAGTACCATACTTATAAAATGTCTCCTTTATTTACTTATGCGTGGAATTATTCACTTAATAGAATACCGAAATGTGTTATCTTACATCAAATTTGAAATAAAAAGTTTTAGTATTTTAGTTATCTTTCAATAAACAATTTGTTTGATTTTTTTTGCACAATACATTTCATTTATTTGTTTAACAGTTTTTACGGTATAATTTACAATTAAAGGTCTTTAAAAGTTTACTCTAGAAAGAAACAACTTTATTGTTTTCAATAATATTCTCACCGAACAACTTTACATTTTAATGATGATTAGATACTTTCCAATGACTGCGAATACTAATAAATGTTTGCTTTAAATTAAGGATTAAAGGATGCCAAAAACGTTTTTAATATCATGTTTTCGATACTATTTTTATACTTTATAATTCGAACATCTTAACGCTAAAGTACGTAACTTTAAATATGAGAAAAATAAAGATAGCTGTAAAAACATGCCGAAATCAATTAAAGATGTAAGTTCCACCGCACATCGGTGAAAAATTGATAAATACGCCTTAAAAATTTATATTTACTTTTCAAATATACATTAAAAATAATTACAATCTTAATTACTTTTTTGTTTTTTTATTTTTTAATTATTCGTTGAGCAAGTAAAACTAGTATTGCCTAAACTTTTATAGTGTCATGGTCGATATTTGCTTTAAAAATTTTAGACTTTAAATTTCTTAATATTATCATCAGATTTATAAATGTCAGATTTTGAGTTATTGGACTTAAATTGTCAGAATTTGAACATGAGTATTTGAAATGTCTAAGTTTTAATTGTCGGAGTTTGAGTTAGCGGAACTTAATTTGTCAGAGTTTGAATTTATGGAATTCAGATTTTCAAAGTTTTAATTGTCAGAGTTTGAACTGTCGAGTTTAAATCGTACGAATAATAATTGAGAAAATTTTTACCTTCTCAATTTGATTTGTCATAATTTTAATTGTCGACTTCGAATTGTCCGAGTTTTAATAGTCAGAATTCAATTTGTCATTACATTTAGTATTTGTAGCTGTACTAATTTAGACCTTATAATAACGCGTCACATATGTAAAAGCAGCTTTGTAACTTTATGTTTTTTTAATAAACACTAGTACAATAAGAAGTAAAACTCAAAATTAACTATGTCAATTCAAAATATAGTTAGTAGAATAACTGACGAAATTAATAAGTTTAGTTTAAAATTAACTAAAACAAATTACCTTATTTTGTAAATAAAGTAAAAAAGCAGATATTTACTGATAGCCATTTGAAAAGATTTTCAAAGCTTGTAAAACAAACTAAGTAAATTGTGGTGCAATTTTATTTTAAACTTTCAGTAATCAAATTGTTTTGTAAATAAATTTTTGTTATCGCGTTTTTTTTTGCTACATCAAACTAAGAAGTTTATTGTATTTTTTTGATGATCACTGAAAACGATAAAACACAAAAACTATTATGTAAGTTGAATGAGATATATATGGTTCAATGAAATAAAAATTAAAAAAGCATATGAGGCAGAAGATACAAAAAGCAGAGAAATAAAAGGCTTTATTCAGCTGCTAGATGATGACCATTTATGACTCTTTAAAGAAGAACTCTCCGGAACAAGTTTTTTTTTGCATCATTTTCGAACAAGTAACGTCAAAATAATAAAAACAAAGACTGAATTACAAAAATAAAGACTTTGAGGATGACTCCCATACCATTTTTAAAGACAATTTTTAGCTCTTAGTAGGAAAATTATCCAAAACAAGTTTTTTTGGGCTATGAATTGATTTTTTTTGTGATGTTATTTTTGAACAAAATACGTCAATAATTAAAAACTGAATCGCAAAACTGCAAACCTTGAGGAAGACGTCTATTCTAATTTTAAAGACCATTTTTGTTACATTATATGAGAATTCTCCGAACGAGATTACAACGAATACTTGGCGAATACTACACTAAAGTCTGCAATGTTTAAAAAGTTCAAAAAGGCTCAGTGTGTTATAACTCTGTGTTAGTTCAAGTGTGTATTCTTATTAAAATTTGTTTGTAGTATTCTAATGAATCATTAATAACGATTACAATCATTATTAAACTTGACTTTTTTAAAACTTAAAATTTTTACCTAGACTTTATTTATAATATTTAATATTTATTAAATGTTCGTTCGCATAAAAACCGCTGCTCTAGGCAGTCATCCTACTTTAGGTAAATTATTAAAGATTTAGGAGAGGAAGCTTGCATTAAATATCAAAGAAAATTAATTACTTTAGTTTCAATCATTAAACCTATTTTATAGCATTAAAACTTGGAGTTTTCTACAAAAAAGCTTAGCTATTACAATATATAGTATAAAATAACAATGAACAGCGTTTTGTTTTTATTATAATGCGACTAAATAAACTCAAAAGTAATTAATGAAATGGTTATTATGGTATAAAAATTACACATAAGATTTTATTACTTTTTTTTAATTATCTATAATCAAGCAACAAAATTAAAAATTATTTTGTAAAAATATATCTCACTATTAAAAACTGACATGCTTACAAGTCTTATAGTGTTTTTATTACAAAATAAAACTTATAAAGTGACATTGAACATTTATACATATATTAAAAAAAAATTTTTTAGTATCGCTTTTAATTCGAAAGAGCTAATTTTATTTAGACGTTAAAAACGTAAAAACTTGTATAATCAACTTTGGTAGAATTTACAACAAGAAATAAAGTATGTTAAAAGCTAAAAAGACACAAAAAGTTATTAACATTGGAATTTTGAGATGTAAGACATACTACTACTTATACATTCTTTTTTAAATTTAAGTAATTAAATATCCAGATAATTAATTAATTATAAGTTTATATACATCACTCAAAATAATTAGTTTATTATGTTACGAAGTTTTATTAAAACGTAGGTATTTTGACAGCTGAATAGTTATAATTATTTTCAGTAGCTTCACATGATTCTTCGGACCATTTATTGTTATCAACATCATAACATAATACAATTTTTGTACTTTCTTCAAAAGCAAATATTTTATTTCCGACCAAAAAAGCAATTACACTAGACGAATAAAATTTTGGTGTTTTTAGTTTGACAAACATATTGCTAGTTTTATCAAAAACTTCACAATTCGTGTTTAAAGTTGCACCACCAATTGCAAACAATTTGCTTTTAACACAAACTAAACTATGATGACTTCTTCTTTCAATCATATTTGGCATTGGTGTCCAAGTATTAGGAAAAACATCATATGATTCTACTGTGTTTAAAATATCAGTGTTTTAGCCACCAGAAACTACAATATTTCCTTCAAATATTGCACAAGCTGCATTTAATCTTGTTTCGTTCATTTTTGAATCTTCTTTCCATTTTAATGTTTTAGCATCAAACTGAAGACAAAACTTTAAAAAACCAGACATACAATTATGTCCACCAAAAAGATAAATTTTATCCATAAATGCACAAGCACAAAAGTTTTGACGGTCATCAGGTATATCAGTTACTTTACTCCAGGTTTTACTGAGAAAAGAATATTTATCAACTGATTTTATAGGAGCTCTTTTATAAAAACCACCGAATACATAAATTGCTCCTTTTAAACAAACTGTACTTAAACGACATCGCTCTTTAGTCATTCGAAGAAGAATAGTAATCTTACTCAAATTTATTTACATCCATTTGTTTTACTTCACTAAATCATGACCTCCAAGGATAATTACATTAAACATACACTGATTACAATGTCTATGTTTATTATAAGAAGTACTTATCAACTGATTAAAACTATCTCTACTGTTCATCAGTTTAACACAATCATTGTTCATTGAAATACATGAAGACTCATTTAACAAATATTCTAAAGTTTGCTCAGATAGCATATTAAGTCGAATTTTTAATAACAATTGTTTTGCAAATTTGCCACGTTCTTCTATGTTGTAATTTAACCATTTATTCACTGAATTGTAAACTTCAATTTCTGAATCTATTTGTAAACTAGAACTTGCAAGTATTAGACAGACTGAACTAAAATCAAATTCTAGAAAGCTTCTAGTTTCAACCATCATAGCAAAGCAACGTTCTATATAGCTAAACATTGATTTATAAAGACTTAGCAAGGTAAACAGTTTTGATAACTGATAATAAGTTGCAGCATTATGAGTCTGTAGTTTTTTCTTAATAACTTTGCATAGTTTACCTTTATATTTTTCATCTACAAGCAATAAACTTAACTTAACTATCGAAATTAGTTTCAAATCATCATTCGTTTTTTTTACCTGAAATAAACTTAATTTAAGTTATTTAACTATAAACATATTAATAACAATTAAAAAACTTATGTATAAAAAAGCAAAATGTTAATAAAAGTTTTTTTGTAAAATATCTGGTTTTTATTTCAAAATTTGTGAATAATATAAAAACCTATCCGGGTTCGTGCGCAAAATTATTTTCATTCAGCCTGATTAAGACCGATTTAGCCTGATATTTTTTCAAGTCAGAAAAATTTCCTTTAAGATGTCGTTTTAGGTATAGGGGATCTTAAATAGTACTATTGTAGTCTCCGACTTAAACCAGCTTTGTCTCAAAAATTGTTTGGAGCTTTTAAAATCTCCAGAAAGCGACATTTAGCTTACTTACAACTCAAAATAACACTTAACTGTGAAAAGGGTGATTCAGGGTTTGTGCAAAACTTTTTTTAAATGAATTAAATTAGTAAAACTTTTTCACAATTTTGACTGATTTAGCCTGATGTTCACCTTCCTTTTATGTATTTGTTTTGAGTACTTCTTATTAAATACGCATTTTCAGTGTGCATATATAGTATGCATGTTATGAGATTACGCATTTATGTTACGCAATTTCATTAAGTACACACTTTAGTACGCACCTTTTCTTAGTTACAAATTGTTGAACCAAGATAAAAAACTTATGTTAGTGTTTTTTTATATAAGAGTTAAAAGTTTAAAAAAGTTTTAGACCCGTTTTTAGTCTAAAAGGCTAAAATGTTTTAGTTACAAAGTCTCTATTAAGTTGGAACGGGACACTTTTGAACGATGGTCACTGTTGCTCGAGTAGACACTTTTGCACTGCGACTCTTTTGCATGAGCGTCGCTTTAGCACGAGGAGACACTTTTTCACGGAGAGTCACTTTTGCACGAGGGATCACTTTTGCAAGAGTAAACACTTTACATGGTTGTCACTTTTCCAAGCAGGGATATTTTAGCACGGCAACATTTTTAGATGTCATAACTTATGCACGACGTTACATTTGCATAGCGATACTTTAGCAAAGCGTCACTTTCGCACGGCCTCATATTTTTGTGTATCTATTTATGAACTTAAAAAAAACTTTTTTAATCAGTCAATTTTTAACGGAACTTCACTTTTGCACGCTTCTAATTTTTTTTTTCTCAAACAAAAACTTTAATAAACAATTATTTTTGTCAACTTAAACAATATTCTCTTTTATACGCAAGTTGTTTTGAATGAATAAAATGTGGTAGTTTTATAATGAAGATTTGATGTAAGTTTTTATGAATTTATTCTTTCAAGAATTTATTTTCCAAACTAAGTTTTGGTCAAAGCCCTCGTCAGTGCTTTAATAAAGTTCTTAAATAAAAGTATTTATTTGAAGTTTTACGTAGAACAGTATAATAACGTACTACACTTCATTAATGTATAATTATTATTTTAATTTAAATAAATTAGATGTGTAACATTTGCTCATTTTGAATAAAAACAAATTTGAATACTTAAAAAAAAAAACTTAAATTTTGTTAATTTTTAAACAAAAAGATAAACTTAATTTACTAAAAAACGAATCTTAAGTATTATTTGTTACTTATATTCTTTTGATGTTAAAATTAGCACTATATAGTTGTTAATTAAATATTTGAAATTTATTTTAATTTTGAACAATTGTTAAATTACAAAAAATAGATTTAGTTTATTTATGAAGTGTAAAGGTATCTCAGAGTTTATTTGATGTTTATTTTTTAGTTAATCTCCATGCAAAAGTGACGCCGTGCAAAGGTGTCTCCTCATGCAAAAAAAAAAACGCTCGTACAAAAGTGACCCCTATTAAGTAGCTGCAGTTTTCTGAATGTGTTGGTTTTGTTAATTACTTCAATAACTTTCAATAAACAAACATTAAAAATTTTTTTAAATAAACTGCTTGAGTTTTAGTCTAAATTGAATTTGGTATTGAGTTTCTAATTTAGGAAATACAATAGTTATAGAAATGAAACTATCTAAGTATTAAAAAAACATAGCTGATGTAAAAAATCAAACCAACAGCTAAGTTGTTTTATTTCAAATGTTAGGTTACATAACTATTCAAATTAGGTCAATTCAAATTCTTATATTTATTTCAAATAAGATAAATCTCTAAATATAAACTGAAGTTGAGAAAAATAAAAATAGGTACCTTGATCTGTTTAAAAAGTATATGTATATGAAAAAAAAACAGAAAAATTTCTCATAATAAAAATTATATTAAGAGAACACAAAAAATATTAAATTTTTTAAAGTTTTCAAATTATATCTTGACAAATAGTTTGATTTTGAAAAAAATAAAAATGCACATTAGGTTTGATTATTATAATCATTTTGGTGAAAAAATATTCAAAAAAAGTAATATAAAAATAAATAGTGAGTTTTGATTAAAAAGTGAGAACATAAATAGTCAGAATTTTAATCGTGAGAATTTGAAACGTCATGTATTTGTCCAACTGTAATGTTTTAACTGTATATTTCTTAATAAACTTTCAAAATTATGACTTATATAAATTACTCTAAACAAGACAACTAAGATAATTTCTATTAGAAACTCATAAAGTTTCAAGCATTTCTTTTTACAAATACTGACTGATTTGGTCCTCAATAACTAAATTTATATTTAGGAATACATTCACATCTTAATTTAATCTTAAAATAAAAATCTTAATTTTCTTTAATCAAGAATTTTTGAGTAGTTAATTTTAAATAAAACTGTTACTCTCAAATTTTTTAAGTAAAAAACTGATTTAGCCTGATTTTTTCAACTTATTTCAAAAAACTGATTTAGCCTGATTTGGCCTGATTTAGACTGGTTCGCAGGAACCCTATTTATGATGAGTCCTATTTTAAAGATACATGCAAAAAATATTTGTTTGTTATTAAAAATTTTTTTAATTTATTTTATTTACTTATAAAAATATCAATTTTTACTTTAAATGTATACATTTTTAAATTAATTGAAAAAAAAAAGGTTTTATTTCTATAACACTTACACATTTCCGCAAATAATTATTTTCAACAAAAACTAACTAGATTTATTGAAACCTTGTAATTTTTTCTTTGCAGCGTTCTTACAAAATGTCTGAAATTCAACACAGCTACTTGGTGGTAGTGATACTTTTTCAAGTTTTATTTTCTTTAAATCAATGTCATTCTGGTTGTTATCAGTTGAAATGGCTTCTCGTTGTTTAAATGCACTTCTTTTCATTTTAACTCCTTACAATCTCTAAATTTTTCGTACAATGTTATATAAATTTCTTACATTTGCAACTTAGTTAATATCTTTTAATTTTAAAAACATTCAAAGATTTAATCTATCAAAAAGTTGATACAATCCAAGTTCTTAACTATGTTATGCCAAAAGTCTAAAAATACTAAGCTAGTTAAGTTATTTTTTAATTTTTTTTATAACTAGTTAAGACTATAAGTGTGTACTAAGTTACATAAAAAATCAAGTTAAACTACTTCCAAAAAATTATTGAAAAAACATAGATTAGAACGAAAAAAAAGTTTATCAATATATTTATTTCTAATTATTTTTATATAGATCTATATTAATTATTAAGTAAAAAAGTTACTGGAAAAGATTAAGGGGGGTAACAGTGACAGCAGAAATAAAAAGTAGTTAATAAGAATTATTAATAGAAAAAAAACAGCTATCAATGAAGGCTAAGAATGAAGGGTAACAGTGATAATAAAAACAGAAAAAATACTGTTTATCAAAATATATAATTTAAAAATAATTTTACTCCGTGCAAAAGTGACCTCTTTTGCAAAATTGACGCCTTGCAAAAGTGTATTATGCAAAAATGTCCCTTAGTTCAAAAGTGACCCTTCATGTAAAAGTGTCTCTTTCGTGAATATTTGTCACCTACTCTTTACTACAAGCCAATTATAAAATAATTTGTTTAGCTGTTTATATTTATCTCATCCTAAATCATTTTCTTTTTCCAAATTAAATGATAAATAAACTCTGTACTTATACTCTTTTTGCTATATGTATGAGTTTTACTGTAGTAATACTTTTTATTCATACATGTATACTATTTAAGAAAAAATGTAAATTACTCCACATAGCTTTAGAAAAAGATTATTTATACCTTTATAAAGCAAAAGTGTTCTTTATCTTTGTTTTATCAACATAACTTCACCAGAATAACAGGTCAAGCATAAGTTGAGTTTTTTTTTTCTAATTTTAAAAATTCCAAACCTTAAGAAGTCATATTAGACTATTAAACAGTTTGTAAACTAAATTTTAAGTAGGTCTAAAACTCTCTTTATTTTGTAAAAGAGTTAATGAATAAAGTGATGACGGGTCAAATTTGTACGAAAACATTTTTACACAAAGATATTTTTGCACGAAAAGGAATTTTTACACAAAGAAATATTTAAACTTACTTAAAATTTAAACTTAAAAATTAAACTACTAATAATGAATTTTGTTGTTTATACTTAATAATAAACAACATTTCAAATACTAAAAGGTATAAGAAAGAACATCATACTTTTTAAAATACTTTTAATATGGTCTAACTTTTACACATTAATTAAATTTAACAGGAATATACTTTTAGAAAGTATGGTTTAATTGGAATTCAAATCAAAAAATAATATAAGTACTAAACATTGATCAAAAGGTAACATTGAAACAAATAATCAAAATAATAATTAAGTACAAATCTGGAAATACATCTGGAAGTCTTGTCTAGAACACACTGCAATCTTACTGTGGCTAGTTTATTTAGCTTTATCTTTAAATGTATTAAAATGTAAATAGTTGTCTTACTAAACATTAACTTCCTTTCTTCAAAAATACAGCAGGTTTTACTGGTTTATTAGGCATCACTGAGCACAAAATATGCGCGAGCGTAAAGTTAATTTTATAGGCAAATTTATAAATTTTTCAAAAAACATAAAACTTTAATGTCAATTATTTTTCTTATCTTAAAATCTATCTAAATTATTTTATTTTTATTTTAGAGAACGCACCTATGTCTTTAATTTAAAAAAAAACTTGGTTAGGGGTTTGAATTATTTCATGGGGTCCCTCAAAAAATAAAGGTTTTTGTTTTTTTTTCATTTATATGGTAATACAACCAAAAATAAATATCTTTTTATTTATGTTTTGTTCTTGTCCCTTAGTTTGCATGTTATTTAAACTCCTAAATGTTTATTTTATAAATAATATTAATATCTTTTACGATTTGGCCCTAAAGCAAAATGATGTATATTACACTATCATTTGCCTTGGCCATTTCCTAGATAAAAAAAATGATAAAAGGAAAAAAAAAAATAATAAGAATGTGAATTACAACAAACTTAATTAAACTATAATAATTAAAATTTAAAATAATTCTATTTTATGGGGTCCCTCCAAAAATAAAGGTTTTTTTTTTGTCATTTATATGGTAATACAACCAAAAATAAAATTTTTTTATTTTATTTTTTATTTTTTTCCCTTAGTTTGCATGTTATTTAAACTCCTAAATATTTATTATATAAATAATATTAATATCTTTTACGATTTGGCCCCAAAGAAATATGATGTATATTACACTGTATTTTGTATACTGTATTTTTGAAAAAAAAAAATTAAAATTAATTTTAAAAAGTTAATTTATATATTAAATAGTCTTTATCTACGAAGGAAGTATTTATTTCTATTGAATACATAAAAAATGACACAAACCTTTTAAGTGGCAGTTTTTATTATTTTGGTTAACTAAGAACTGATTTTATCAATAAAATTTACAATCTTTTACATACCAGTAAAACAAACAGTTATATTCACTGACCTTGTTCAAACCTAATGTAAACGCATCATGTTAATGTTTGAGTTTTTTAGAACAACTCATTTATATAGATTTACAATGATTTGTTTGTATAAAAACTATCTTATCCTAACTCAGTTTTACATGCTAAATTGTTAATCCTGTCTTTTCTAGCTTAAATGATATAAGAAAAAGCATGCTTTTAAAAACAGCTTAATATATATAATAGTTCTTATTAGAGTTTCTAATCAGTTTAAACTTGTACTTATTTAAAAACACTTAACAAAACATAAATGGTATTATAATTTTATATTCAAAGGCAGGGGCGTGTTTTGACTGGTTTCCTGCTTCCTTTGAACCCCCTGAAAAAAAATCTTAGAATATCACTAAAACGTTGTTTATTGACTTTGCTTTTGGTTATTTGATATACTTTGAATAAAGAATGTTGAATTTATAACACTGAAAGATTGTTAAGTTTCCTAAACAAAGAATGCTCATTTTTGCCCAGCTAGAATAGATTTTAAATTAAATTTTAATCGTGACGTCATAATTGCATTTTTTTTCTGGGAAATATTTTACTAAGACGCTCTTAGTTTCCATTAAAAGTTTTTACTTAGTCTAAATTACTTTTGATTAATTAATATTTTTCAACTAGTAAGTGAAATATTATTTAAAAAATGTCCAATATAATCACTAAAGTTTTATTTTACTTAGTTAATTGTATATAATAATGTTGTGTAAAGCTTTTAAACCTTAAACATTTCAATTTAGAGAGTTATCATTTTTTTAAATCAAAATCTTCTACACCTCCTGGCTATTTATTCTTGTACCATTTAAAGGTAACTCAATACTTTTATTTAAGTTATTCTGTCTTTTTATATCTGTTAGCCAACAAGTTGATTCTTGATTTTTTGAAACTTTCAACTTTGATAGATTTCAAAACCATAATCCCTGGCCCCTGCACCATCAGGCTAATATTTAATTGCACTTAATAACTATTTAAAGATGTTTTAATTTAATTGCATAAGTCATAATATTTTTTAAAGTGAAATTTCTATTTTTATTCAAGTTGTTTTATTTTTGTATATATTATTGTATACTTAGTGAAATTTGAAATTTTATAGATTGAATTAATTGAAAAAAAATATTTTTATTATGAATAGATATATAAATGTGAACAGTTTAAAATTTAAAAGAAAAAGTTATAAGAACATCATTTAAACTAACATTTAAATCAAAATTGAAATTCTTTTTGTAAAAGATTATTCTAGTTTTAATTATTTTATAATATTGTTTCCTGATGAAAAGGTTTATTTTCAGGGTTGTCACTTCACCTGGAAGAACCTTAAATTTGGAAAATTTAGAGAAAAAACCTGGAAAACCAGTAATTTTAAACGAAATTCACTAAAGAAACCTGGAAAATCTGAAATTTTAAAAATTTTCACATTTTTAGCAGCAAAATTTCGAACTAAGTCAAAATGTCTATTATATAAATAAAAAAATAATTTCATCATCAAATTTTTTTTTATTAAAAACATATTCAAACTAGCTTTACAGTATGTTTTTAATGTTTTTAAAATATTTAATACAGTTTCTTTCCTTAAACTTAATTTTAAACTGAAAATAGACCCAATAATGTGTAAAAACCTGGAATTTTTTTTTTTAAAAGCGAGTGGCAACTCTGAATTTTTCATAAAGTAAGTTAGTTATGTTTTTAACAGTTGAAGAAGTAAAATAAGAAATTTTTATATAGAATTTGTAAGTTCATAACTTTTTTTTGGTTCTTTTAGTTTTTATTTACCTAAATTTAGTACATTATAATTAATAAAAAAATATACTATTATTTTTTTACTACTTGCATTTTTTTTCTAAGCAGAAAAAAGGATTTTAAACACAAAGTTTTTCGGCTAAATTTTGCGTAGTACGCACAGCGCGTACTTAATTGGCAAATTAAGAACAAAAAAAACCGTGAACTCCTTTGAAAAACGTCTAGACACGCCCCTGTTTAAAGGTAACAAAAAACTATTAACAAACAATACTGTCAAAATTACTTTATTATGTCGTAATGGAATACCCAGTTTCTCTGCTGTTCCATTTAGTTGAATACCAAATATAATAAAATCAGTCAACCGAAAAGAAAGTTTACATTTTCTCATATAGCTAGGTAAAGCAACCACAGTGTGATTGCAGTCATTTCTAGTCAGGTTTTTCCAGATTTTTGCCGAATCTGTTCTTCTTTATTATTATTTTAGTTGTTAAATGCATTTTTTTTTCAAAATAATGTTTAGTACTTATGTTTTGTATGTTTAAATTAAATTTTAATTTATTTATACATTCTTAAAGTATGTCCCTGCTAGATTTAATTCTAGTGTAACACCTTTGACCACATTTAAAGTAATTTAAATAGTACATTGTACATTGTATTCTATATTTATTAGTGTTTGGAATTGTTCTTTAATACAATCTATTTATTCATCTGTCATGCCTAGTTTTTATAGAATAAATTTAGTATTATAAAAGTTAGTTTAGTTAAGGTTTAGTCATGATTTCAAGTGTAGGTGTAAAATATACAAGTACCTTACATTTTTGTTATTCAGGAAACATATGTAAATTTTAATTGGAGTCCTCGAGATAAAGAATCACCAGTTTGTTAGGTAACAGTGAGAACTTATTATTTAAAAATTTTACTTGTGTATTACTTTTAGATTTAAAGGTAATTTTTATCTCACATTCCTATGTCTATGTCATTTTAACTATAAAAGGTGTATTTTATTTACTTATTTTTTTTTAATTTTTACAATAAAACTTGAATTCAAATTTTAAGAATCAATACTCAGAATTAACATCTGCCTCTATTAAAAGCCTTTTAGGTCTAACCAAAAAAAAACTTGGGTAGGAAAAACCACCAGGCAATAAGGGGTCATATTGGTAAAAATTCCATAGGGGGATTTAAATTTCCACAAAGTCACAATAGAACTTATTAATTTAAGTTGTAAAAGTCAAAGTAGAACAGACAAACTTTAAGTCCAAAAACTCACAATAGAACTGACAAATATTTAGTCCAAAAACGTCACAAAATAACTGACAAAGTTCAAGTTTAAAAATTCACAACTTAACTGAAAATATTTAGTCCACAAAGTCACTATAAAACTAATAAAAAGTTAAATAAATTACAAAAGTATAGATAATGTATGAATACAAACAAGTCACAAATAGTGGTGATAAAATTTTAGTCACATTGAGTAAAGTTAAAATAATGTAAGGCACTAAATCTAAATAGCATAATAGAAAAAGACAATATTTATTAATAACTGAGACAGCAAAGACCAGTATCATGCTAAAAAATTGTATCATAGGGGTTAGCATAGACATGACAGCCGAGTGATATTTTTAATAGAAAAGTTGTTTCAATTTTAATTTTAATGTTATTTTTTGCCTAGTTACTGGAAACTTTTGCTATTTAAATATTATAACAAAGCTTTTAGAGAGTTTTTACTCAAACCATTTTTTGATTGTGAGACATTTAAAACCATTTTTTGAAAACTATTTTTATTTTTACTGTCTATTTAAACTGCCCTATTTTAAATAAAATAAATGCTTTGTTTTTTTTTTCTGCTGTTACTTAAAAGAATTTGTGAAAATTGCACTGTTTGACAATAGTAATTACTTTAATTATTTATTCTCCTTGCTAAAAGACAAGTAAGTTGAGATTCTCTTCAAACAAAAGAGAGAGGAAGGGTCAGGTTAGATTGTTTTTGAAAATGGTAGGAAGAGGAAGTGTAATGGAACACTACTTTTACTGCTGTTCCATTTAGTTGAATATCAAATATTCTAAAATCAGTCAAACAAAAACCAAGTTGATCTGTAGAAAGTTTGCATGTTTAAGATATAGCTATATAAACTAGGTAGCTGTCAAAATTGCACGAGGGCACAAAATTGCATGAGGCCACAAAATTACATGAGGATACTTTTGCACGAAGATACTTATGCATAAGAGACAAAGTTGCACGAAGACACTTTTGCACAAGGGGAGATTTTTGCTCGGAGACATTTTTGCACGTGTTAAACTTTTTTCTAAAATTTTATCAATTTTGATATTTTTAATTTTTTTTTATTTCTACTATCACTGTTACCCCTTACTTTCACCCACAGTCAGTAAATCATCTTTTTTTATGAAATATTTTTTTATAATTTCAATTTTCATAAAATTATGTTTTAATATCAATTTGTATTAGTTATTTATTTATTTTTATTTATACTATCACTGTTACCCCTAACCCTTACTCTCGGTCGGTAGCTTATTTTATTTATTTTAATTTTTTTGATTTCTATGACTTGTTTGTTTATTTTTTTTTTACTCTCACTGTTACCCCTAATCTTTTCCCTCGGTCCGTAACTTAGTTGTTTTAATTACTTTTTTAAAAAAATTTCAAAATTGTTTTTTATTTTTTTTTATTGTCACTGTTACCCCTGACCCTTACCCACAGTCAGTAATTTTATTTTCATTTATTATTAATTTAATTTTAAGTTTTAATTTTCTATTTTGTTGGTCTATTTTTTTTTTATAATCTCGTGCAAAATTGATCCTTTGTGCAAAATTGTCCTAGTGCAATTTTGTCTTCCTGCAATTTAGACCCGTTCCTTTATAAACTAAATACAGTAGGCTTGCAGTGATATCCTAGTCTAGACTTTTTAAATGTATTTCCATAGTTGTACTTAATTATAATTTCAATTATTTGTTGTAAAGTTGTTTTATAACATTGTTTAGTACTAATATGTTTGTATTTTTCATTTAAATTCCATTTCAGTTATCTATTTTAAAAAAATATTCTTGTTACATTTAGTTTTTGTGTTATAGTTTTGATCACATTTTGTTTAATATTTTTACTGGAGTAAATTTGTAGAAACCAAGCAAGTTCAGAATTCATTATGTATTTGGATTTAATAAGTTGTGCCATCAATACAATTTGTAGATATTTATTTATTTTGTGTGTTAAAAGGATAGAGTTACTATTTTAATAATTTTCATTATGTTAACATATTAAAAATAAACAGTTATAAGTAAGAAAATATCTATACATTTATTACAAATATAAATAAAAATAAAACTTTACCAATGTAATGTAGAATCAAAAATAGCTTGATATTTTTACCAAGCTACTAAACAAGCTGTATTTTAAATTAATTTAATTATCGTTCTTGTCTAACTTAAAGGTTGCTGAGTATTTGAAATTTTGACTGTAAACTTGATTATTAAAAACATAAAAAATATATATTTAAATGCTTTCTAATACTCATGTAGCATAACATTTGATATATAAGTTTTTGTTTTGAAGTCTATAATTACTAATACTCTACTGATTAAAGTTATAGTAGTAAAAAATTAAAACATAAAATATCTAAATATTTTATAGAAATTATTAGAAAACCTTAACATTAAAGTTGAATAAGACTTTTAATTTATACCTAGGTTTGCATTCACTCTATAAATATGATATTATATTAAGTTTTTTTTTAATAATTAAATAGAAGTTTACTAAGAATTAAAACTAATTCTTGTTAAAAAATTTTTCTAGTTAAAATAAGTTTTTTTTTTAAGTAAACTTTTAGTACATATAATTGTATAATAAAAAGTTGTAAACAAGACCTTTAAAAATGTATTTTATACTTTATTTCAATGTTTTGAACATTTATGATGTATTGTACAAATTTTTTTAATTAAACTTGACATTTTTTAGATTGTTAAGAATTAAAATGAAAAGAAGTGCATTCAAACAACAAGAAGTCATTTCAACTGAAAACAACCAGAATGAAATTGATTCAAAGAAAATGAAATTTGAAGAAGTATCACTACCACCAAGTAGCTGTGTTGAATTTCAGACATTTTGTAAAAATTCTGCAAAGAAAAAAATACAAGGTTTCAAAAAATCTGGTAAGTAATGGTTTAAAATATTTAAATGTGTGCGGATAACTTTTTATCCCAAGTTCAACTATTTATTAATAAAAAAAAGTATAAAATATTTAATCAATGTATCAAATCTATTATTTGATTACTATTTAGAATTTAATAAGAAATAAAGTAGTTACAAATATATTTTTTTTTGTCATCAAATAGCTACATTATTTTATAAAACAAGTTCTACAGTAATCTTCCTTAATTGTACCAACATATGTTTCTGTGTGTTAACTAATTAACACACTTCGACTGGGTACTGTAAAAAA
Source organism: Thalia democratica (assembly GCF_965202585.1). NCBI lineage: Eukaryota > Metazoa > Chordata > Thaliacea > Salpida > Salpidae > Thalia > Thalia democratica. Next base: position 64,544,024 of record NC_139171.1, read on the forward strand.
ATAAGTACTGTAGGGTAAGAATAGAAGCATAGAATAAAGTAGGTGTGTACATGTTTTCATTAGAATTAAAACAAAATAATTTCTACGGATTCTACAATTTTATAGTTACTAATTGGTAAATTACTTAATGCTAAATTCGACTGGTATAAAACTATATAATATTTGTAATTATTAAATCTAAACTAAGTAAAGTAAACTGATATACACAACAAAACAACAAATCATAATAAAAACAAACCACTTACTTTAATGGAAAGAATAACTGATTCAAATTTTACCGTTGTCAGTGATTGAACAAAATACATCCAATAATTACGTCACAATATATATGAAGATTAAGCTAGCTATTTAATTTGTATTAAGTTACTTAGTTTAGTCTTTATATTTGGGAAAGAAGTAAAGCACTTTACTATTAAAAAGTAGTATGTAATCTATTTTGAATAGAAATGAAACAACAGCCATTAATTAATGAATCTGTAAAATTTAACAACGGTAAAGACAACAAAAGTTACAGAAAATTAATATAACGTGTCTTTTATATATTAAATGTTTGTAATAAATAAATCTAAAACTATAACAAAAAGAGAGTTAGATACAATTAGGAAGCAGATTAAGTTTAATTGAAAATGAAAAAAATCAAAAAGTTTTAATTTAAGAAAAACAAAGCACATAAAAACAAACTTGTTATTAAGCTTACAAAGCACTGACCGATAATTAAGTTACAGCGTCATACTTATAATCACAATGACTTAAATTACATATATATTGTATATAATGATTATCAAAATAGTTGATTGTTGTTTTATAAAGTCGCTGTCGGGTGTTTAAATTAAACATCCCATACATACAATATAAATATTTGATAATTAAACTGTGCTGCATATTCAAGTTGAAATTTAAAACAGAAAACAACAAGGTAGTCATATGCTAAAAATAAGCCTGCAGTAAAAACAAATTCTAGCTCTATTAGGCGTAGTAGATAAAAAAGCACGATTTATCTGTGGTTTGAATACAGGCTTCCAATTAAACTTGGAACTTAACACATATAGATGTGAAGAATTATAGTCAAAGGGTAAAGTGAATATATGATATGTCGGAGAATAGAAAAAGTCATGTATGTAATTAATATATTAATAGTAAAAGTATAAAACTATATTTTACTTAGGATATTTAATTGTATTAGTATATATTAAGTGAATGTGTTGTTTATGTGAAAGGTGAATGTAAAGTATGAAAGGTGATAAAGCGCCAAGGTGTTATTTTAAGAAGAACCGTCTGTTGTGTACACAGTTGTTTGAAATATCACTGTGTATACAACCGACGGTTCTTCTTCAAAAAACACCTTAGTGCTTCGCTTTCTTACCTTTCATATTTTTCATTCACCTTTTAAATAAACACACAAATTTACTTAATATTTATTAATACAACTATATATCCTAAGTAAAATGTAGTTTTATCCATTTATTATTAATATTTTTATTACACACACGACACTTTCTGTTGTCCGACCTACCATGTATTCACTTTACCCTTTGACTATAATTCTTCACATCTTTATGTGTTAAGTTCCAAGTTTAGAAGTTTAATGGTTGTTGTTTCATTTATAAAAAAATAGATTACATACTACTTTTTAATATTAAAGTGCTTTACTTCTTCCCAAACATAAAGACTAAACTAAGTAACTTTATAATACAAATAAAATAGCTGACTTAATCTTCATATATATTGCTGCGAGGTAGTTATTGGATGTATTTTGTTAAATTATTGACAACGGTAAAATTTGAATCAATTATTCTTTCCATTAAAGTAAGTGGTTTGTTTATATTATGATTTGTTGTTTTTTTGTGTATATTAGTTTACTTTACTTAGTTTAGAATTAATAATTACACATATTATATAGTTTTATAACAGTTGGATTTAACATTGGGTATTTTACTTATTAACTTCTAACCTGTAGAATCTTTATAATTTATTTTATTTTAATTTCAATAAAAACATGTATCTACTTTAATCTATGCATTATTCTTACATTACAGTAATTATTTTTTACAGAACTCAGTTGAAGTGTGTTGATTAGTTAACAAACAGAAACATATGTTTGTACAAAGTTAGATAACTGTATAGTTAGTTTTATTTATATTCAGTGAACTTGTTTCAATAGGATTTTTTGGTAGCAAACGATTAAATCTATATTTTGAACAGTTATAATTGTTTTATATCCTAATATTCTTAATGATATAAATTTCGAAGGTAAATTTTTAAAATACATAGTTGTTAAGATAAATATTTAAAGTTGCTTTAAAATCTATAAACAACTTTCGTTCATAACATAAACTTAACTTTTTAGGTAAAACAAAGAATAAACAATTAAAAATGGTTTCGATAGTCAAGTCAAGTTTATTGTTTTTAGATGAAAACAGTAAAGTATGCCTAGTAATGAACAAGAAAGTAAAAATTCATAATGCTGCAACTTATTATCAGTTATCTAGACTTTTTTACTTACCAAGCATTTATAAAAAGATGTTTAGCTATATAGAACGTTGTTTTAGCATGATAGTTGAAACAGAAAGCTTCCTAGAGTTGGATTTAAAAGCTATTTTTAAAATACTTGCAAGTTCTAGTTTACAAATCGATTCAGAAGTTGAAGTTTATAAAGCAGCAAATGAATGGTTGAGTTACAACATAGAAGAACGTGGCAAATTTGCTAAACAGTTGTTATTGAAAGTTCGTCTTAATTTTTTATCAGGTCACTGTTTAAAATATCTCTTAATTGAGTCTACATGTATTTCTACGAATGATGAATGTGTTGAAGTGTTAAACAACAAAAATAGATTTTATCAGTTAGATTCTACAACTTGTAATAAACGTAGATACTGTAGTCAATTAATATGCAATGTAATTGTTTGTGGAGGACTCAGTATGTCAGGACATGGAGCTATTTGTGAAGTTAAACGGTTTGATGAAAATATCAAAAAAAGACTTTCAAATCTTCCGTCAATGTTAGCAGAAAGATATACTTTTAAAGCAATTTATCTTAAAGGAGATATTTATGTTTTTGGTGGTTTTGATAGTAATCTCAGTCGTATAAAGTCTGTTGAAAAATATTCACTTGAGAACAAAATATGGAGTGTAGTAACTAATATACCTGATGAACGTCAACACTTTTGTGCTTGTGCATTTATGGATAAAGTTTATATATTTGGAGGTAGTAATCCCGTACCTCTTCAAACATTAAGTTCTTGCCTTCAATTTGACACAAAACAATTAAAATGGAAAAAAGTTGCAGAAATGAACGAATTGAGACAACGTGCAGCTTGTGCAATATTTGAAGAAAATATTGTCGTTTCAGGTGCATATATTAGCTACAATAATTCAAACACAGTAGAATCGTTCGATGTTTTTGCTAATACTTGGACACCAATGCCAAGTATGATTGAAAGAAGACGAGATCATAGTTTAATTTGTGTTAAAAGCAAGTTATTTGCGATTGGAGGTGCAAATTTAAACACGAATTGTGAAGTTTTTGATAAAACTAGCAATATGTTTGTCAAACTTAAATCTCCAAATATTTATTCACTCGGTGTGAGAGCTGTTTCGGTTGGGAATAAAATATTTGTTCTTCATGACTTTAAAGATTATGTGTCATGCTATGATGTTGATAAAGATGAGTGGTCATATAGCTCGTGTAAAGCTCTTCAAAGCATTTCATCCTACCCAGCTCTGAGAGTACCTTTATATTAAAAATTAGCATACACAGTGTACCAGTTAATTGAAAGTGATACCTGAAAAATTATTGAATCAAAAGATTTCAATTGTTAAGGTTATTAGTTTAAGATATTTTAAACTGAAAATTTAAATTTTAGATATATGTTTTCAATTGCATTCATTTACTTGTTTTATTTTTATAATATGCTCTTGAATAAACTTCAAATTACATGCATTGAGTATAACTTGATAACTAAAAAATTTTTGTAAAGTTCTTAAACAAACTTTTTAGTATTTGTTTTGTCGTTTAATAAACCATATAATTTCAAAAAAAAAAAATTATAGAATATCAAATTCTAAGGGTTTGTTTATACACGTGTCTTGACAATTAACTTTTCTTTTACCTACTGACAAGTTTTAGTTTTAATAAAAATAAAACTTTGTAGAATTGTCAGTTTTGTATCGTAAGAAAGTTTTATATACAAAATTATGTTATTTTTTAAAACGGGTTATAAAGAAAATAATCCCGTGCTTACTATTTATTTCACGCTGAAGATTTTTATCTCTTTGATTAATTTTTTTATTTAAATCTTTGCGTACTCTTTCGATGCAAAATACTCTTTTGTTATTGTAACAAATTAGTCATTTTATTAATAAATTTACAGATTTAATTGAGATGAAACAGATAAATATCAATTGCTTAAAAAATTAAAAATTATCTAAGTGTAGTTGAAGCAACCTGTGTTTTATTCCCTTTTGACGGGTTGATTGTTTCGAAAGTAAATTTTAAAAATATGCAATAGACAAATACGTATCTAAAACTACTACTATTAGTTTATTTACATACATATAACTTGTTTTTAATAAATATTAAAAACTTAAACAAGCCATAAGTTATGTATTTCAGAAAACAATGTACTCCATAAGTTTGTTTAACATTCTTTATTACACTAGAAAAACGTTGTAAATATTTTTTTATTTTTTTTTATTTATTTATTTATTTTATTTTATATACAAATCGTCAACGACGTTTCACCTAAATGTGGTTCTTAGGTCTGCAAAGTAAAAATGATTGATGAATATGGATAACTAAAAAACATTGTAAAACAATTGATTTAATCGAATTAATGAAAATGAGTTAAGATAAATATGATAGTTTAACATTATTGTTGAATTAAACAAAAGTAATAAATCATATACAATCAGAGAACTTTATACTAAAAAACTCTGATACATTATATAGTTTTAGATAATTATAAAAAAATAGCTTATAGTAACACAAATCGTAAATAAAAGTACGGTAGAGGTTTATAAACAAAAACTAAAAATAAGATAAGTTTTAAATTACAATTTTCTAAAGTGCGGGCAGGTGTAAAAAGGATCTTATTTTTATAATTGCGTTTTTTTTTAATTTCGTTGTTTTTTAGCCAGTTCAGTTGTAACTTTTTCCAGATGGCAGGTTTTGCAGATGTTACTTGCATTCTTTAGTTCTCTAAATCTTATGCATAATTTTCCATTTTAGTTCAAACATATAACTTTGTTTTTTAATTTCAGAACGTTTTTAGAAAATTTCTTTGTTTTCTTCATTTAAATGAGCTACCATCTCCTTTTGAATGAACCTCCGTATAACTTGTGTACTATTTCAGTTCGTTATGTGTAGTATTATTGCCTTGTATACTGCATTCTCTTTCAAAGACTTACTACTTAACAGGCTGGAATTTTTTCTGAGGCAGTTGTACATATTTTGTCTTCATCTTTCTTATTTTTGTTCTATTTAGTACCTTCTTATTGTGTAGACTCAAAATGACTTAACTATTTTTACAGAACAGTAGGATAATTTGCAGTTGTTTCTGTTAAAAATATTTTCCGTGTTCTGGTTTTTAAAATTTCTATCAGTTAGCTCTAAGAATTTTTTCCCAATATTAGTCTTAACTGGTTGGCAGTAGGGAATTTTAAGAACAAAATTTTTCTTCTTTCGTTTCTTTTTATCTATAAAGTTGGTCTTCTTATCGTATTCCAGTTCGTTTTTGAAGTTAGATTGGCGTAGATCAACTTGGTAGTTATGTTTTAAATTGTTTAAAAGGTTTTTGGGTCTGTAGGCGGTCTATTTATTCTTTTCTCTATTATTTTAGGTAGGCTTTTCCTGATTATCATCGGGTCGTTGAAGTTATTGTTGATGTATTTGATTCAGCAATTGTGGATATGTAAATAAAATTACTATTGATATTTTTTATAAAAGAAATATTTTCGAGATCTCTTGTGTTAAAAGAATATTATCAGACATACCGAAAACGTTATAACAATAAATTATATTTTGCTAAATTGATTTTTTTAAATATTTTAGCTTCCTTTTCCCATGTTTCAGTTATGTAAGCTTACAATCTTAACAAAACTTAAAACTTTACAACTTACATAACTATATTATTTTTGTTCTTATCCATTAATAGTAAACTAAATGTACAGTTAAGGATAACTGTTTAATTTGTTCAATAAATAAAAATGTTTATTTTTGACGTTATCAGAAAGTAAGTCTGAATGTGTACTTTTTAGAGTAATAAACTACGTTAACTTTTGTTTTCAAATTTATGTAAAACTAGTTATGTTCCCGGGTACTTTTTCATTCAGTACTTTTGAAGCAATTTTTGTTTGTAAAATTTGTAACTTCTAAGTCCATTCTGCAAGCTTTAAACTTAGTTCCCTAAATTTTACAATTTAGAAACTAAATATAACTGTTTAAAACCTAGTTGTACATAAAAATTATTTAAACATACTCACTTATAATGTAATCTACAATTATAAGATCCAACAGAAAGTTATCAAAAACTGGTGTTTGAAAACACAAATATTTCCTTAAACTCATATGTCAAGCGTCTAGTTTATTAATTATTTTTTAAATAGTTATCTATTTCATATAAAAATCTTTTTGCGTGAACTTAGTATATAACAGTTACTAGTTCTAATTCTTTTAGATTTATATCAATTTGTTTAAATCTTAATTACAAATAAAACAAAGAATGAAACACTGTTACACTTTTATTTAAAATTCGTCATTATGATGATTGATAACTTATTCAATTTTGCTTTATAGTTAAAAAATAATGTCAAACATTTGTGTATCAGATCTTTAGAATATTTTAATGAACCTTTTTGTTAAAAAACTGTTCTTAAAACACTATAAATTTGAAAAGGTGGTTTAAATAAAAATTTTAAAGGATTATTACTGCAGTGTTTTTTATTGGTTTAAGATCTTATAAGTAACTGATTTTCATGTTTTTTAACTCCGAATTAAAATTAACTTAGAATAAAACTGTACTCGTAGTCGTACACTTAAATTTAATATAAGTTTTCCCATAAATATATTGTAAAATAAAATTTAGAACCAGTATCAGAAATTTGCTTCTACTTGATTTATGTGTTTTCACAATTCAAAATTTTCTACAAGTTTAAAATAAATGTTGCGTTTTTTAATTTTTTAATTTAACAATTAACACATGTTTAAAAAACCAAAACAGTGACCAATATTAATAACAATAAAACGTTAAAAGTAGGATATCATCCGTTTAGTTTTAAGTTTTAATGAGCATTTTTTTAAAGTTCATTTTGTTTATAAATAAATAACAGCTAACAGCTATTTGCATTAAAGAAGTTTTGTTTTAAACTAGCAACTTAAATTTAAAAAATTAACATTCAGTTAACTAGTTTAGATTAGTTAGTTAATATTGTAAGAAACTTAATTTATACTAAAAAATATAAAATATAATGTGTTTAAAATTAAAATTTATGTATCAGTAAAGTAAACAACTAATTTATTGTTCAAAAAATTGTTTTAACTATTAATAAAACATTTAGTTTTAAGTATGTTTTTATGTTGCAAAAATTAACAATAATGTTTTTATTGTTGGTTTAATCATGTAAGTTTATACCATTATTTAGTTATTAACTGTTTTGTGGTTGAGAAAATTCAAGTAAGGATACTTTTAGTCTTCCACTTTATATATTTTTAATTAAAATGTTATTCTTACATAATTAGCACAGTTATTTTAATGTTGTGGCTTATATTAGTTTTTACTTTTTTACAAGTGCATCTAGTGGTGGTGTGTGATAAATAAACGTACTTAGTGTTTAAAATGACAATATTTAAACATTTTAATTTGTTAGAATTTTAACACAAGAATACATATGTTCGGGAAATTATTTTTAGCTAATATTTAGCTTTTAGTTCTACTTTTTTTAGTTGTAACATAAATTATGTTTTTACTTTTTAACATTGAAAAATTTGCATACTACTCTAAATTAACGGTAAAAGTTGTTTTAATTGTTGTAATGCGTTTGAAACAAAAATTTGAATACTTAAACAAAAACTTTAAGTAAAAGGTCATTCTTTCTAGTACATATATTAAATGATTAGATTTAAACGGACCAAAATTTTCAAAAACTAGCCATATAAAACTTTAAAAAAAAACAATTTGTAAAAGTTTTAACAGAGGTACAAGTAAACAATTCGTACAATGTTTCATGTTTACAGCTTGTTAATTCGTTTATGAGGGAGTAAATTTATTTATTTGCTGATTGTTGGCTAACTAGAGGTATTGTAAGAATAAATGTATGTGAATAATAAACAATAAGTAAAAAAAAGAGTCCAAAAAAAGGTGTGTTTTTAACTTATAAATTTTTTTATTTAAATAACTTGTTACTATAATTACTTTAAAATGTAATTGGATAACTGTAATTAGTAAAATGGACAGTCTTTTATAAACTTTTCGAAAAATGAGTTTGAATACTAAAACAAGATTTAATTCTTGCTTTGAACAAAAAATCAGATTAATACTTTATCTAAATCATAGTTAAATATAGTTTTAGTAAATTAAATTCATGACCGGGAAAATCTGTAAACATACTTATAACAAAATCAAACCAAACAAGTTGAAATACTGTTTTTCAAACGAAAATTTAATAAACATAACAAATAATAGTATTTCTATTCTATTCATTTTAATAAACTTAGAAAACTGACAAGTATATTTTCGAACAAAATAACCAACCAAATGAAATTGATTACAAAATATAAAGGTGAAAATAACATAATACATAATATTAGTTTTAATATTGTAATTATTAGTAAAAAATACTTAAAGGGTTTAACTATAAGCTTTGATAATGCACAAATATATCAAACCAAATAAATATACGGAATATGAAAACTATTTATACAGTTCTTAGAATCTCTAAAGACTGTAACAGAAATGGCTTAAAGTTTTGCTAAATTGTTATTTGCTAAATCTTAGGTCAAAAAAACTATTTTTAGTTTACAACATATCGTGGATAAGAAACTATTCACTTTATAGTTGAATAAGTTCAAATTTTAAGTTTTCAAAATAGTTTAAAAACGTTTCAAGCACTTAAAAAATTAAGTTTCTTATATCTTCTGTAGCCTACATATATTTTTATTAATAAGAGTTATTTATTTACAATATACATTTTTTAGAGTTTCATTAAAAACTTTAAACAGCTAGTAAATAAATATTTTTATGTAATTCTGTAATGTTATATGATGAGTGTTAGACTATGCTGTGTTTGCATCGTATTCAGCTCAGCTGTATTTTGTATTTAAAAAAGAAGTCATTTGTTAAAAGCTCTACCCAATATTTTTTTTCTCAATCAAAATATGCTTACGTTGTTATTTTAATGTAAAATGTTTAATGTAAAACTTTTTGCAAAACTTCTATTTTTGCATTGTTCTCCGCTTAATTTCTTTTTTTCTCTAATAAAACATATTTACAATGTTTTTCTATTGTAAAATACTGAGACAATTTTTGAGCTTTAGAATCATTAACTTTAAATATTGTTGAATTCTTAAAAATATTTAGTAAATATATTGTATTAAGATATATTTTTTATAAATAATAACTGTTATATATCAACTTTATGGCTTTACTTAGTTCCAAACACATCTAGAAAAAGTTAATTTTTGTTTTTATTTTTATCTTCTTAATTGTTTTTTAATTTTTTAATAAGTAAATGACTTTAAAATATTACAGGACAATCTACTTATTTCTTTTTTTCATAAGTGAATATGAAGTTGTAAGCTAGTTGTTATAAAAGTATCAACTATTGCTGATAGTAAATAAACATATGCTAAAGTTATTATTCTTATAACAATCTGAATACTATCAAAAATATGTTATAATAGTTTCTTTTAATTAATTTTTACAACTTAAAACACAGTTTACATACTGTTTTTTAACTAGCAATTATCTAAAAGGATCTTTTTACTTTAGACATATAATAATAAATAGTAAAACATCCATTATATAAAATTTAAAAGGATTCAGATGTCTCTTCGTCATTGTTATTTGCTATTATTTTATCTATTAGTAAACTTTGAATAGTTAAGTTTTAATTATATTTAAAGAAAAAAATACTTTACGAAGTTATTTACTTTATAAAATAAAAATCAAACATAATGAATCAAATGTTAAAGAACATTACTTACGACAATGCAAAGGTTGATTAAAACAAACTTATTTTAGGTTAACTAAAATAAATTAACACAATAGTTTAACTACACAGTAGTAAATATAAAAAAGAAATAATTTGTAGTAAGTGCATTGGAAGTCGCAATCATTGTATTTTTGAAACCTTTAAAAGGTCTATAAAACAATTTTAATTGTGATTTTTTTAAATTTTTGACTCTATTTAGTTTGTAGTAAGTAAAATAAAGTAAATTGTTTGTTGACATAAAATTTCAACCTCTGCTAACAATATAAAACGTGATTTTAAAGTTGAATTATATTAAAAGTTTTAACTAGTTTTTAAAATATATTTTCTTATAGTTTTGATGCTTCGTAGTTTTTAAAAACTTACAAATTTTAGTTTATTGTATGGTTTCTTTTAAACAAATATTATTACATGTAGATCACATCATTCAAAGCTGTCCAATTTTTACTGCAAAAAAGGCAGACTAAATTAAAACAATTTATTTTAATATCAACACATAAATAAATAGTCTAATAATTCTTGCATACTTAATGTAAATACTTTGTATTAGTTTAGAATAACAGCCGCTGTATATTTAAAATTCAAATAATATATATTAATATTAACAATTGAATCATTTGAATTAAATAATTTTACTAATTTAATTTTGTCTTCCCTTTAAGTCAAATTCAGTTTAATTATTAAATCTACAATAGTGCAATAAAAATACAATAAAGAAAATGTTTAAACAATAATGCTTATTTACTACCCAAATGTATTGGGACTGAATGGTTACCGGCCTTTTTCAGTTTATTTTTTTATAAAATTAATGTCATTTCTGTAGCTTTACGACAGTTATTACCATCTTATAATAATTAGTAAAGAGGAGAAGTAAGTTTATGAGAGAATTGATATTTTCACGGCTTTTTAAGCTCCTAATAATGCATGTATTCTCACAAACAATTTCAATTGAATTTGTTTCATTAATAAGCTGTATATCTTAACTGCTAACTTAATCCAATTTTCAAGTATTCAATAATAAGATTTATAAACAAAATAAACTTCATTGGAATCATTTCTTTGGAGTTTACTATTTGTCAAACACACAATTTTGACTATTATGAAGTAAAGTTGAGATAAAAAAATTAAATATAATATATGCTAAAATTTTTTTTTAATTTAACGGTACCATTGCTACTGCTACTATATGTATGAAAAACAAGGTGCTCACATCATTTAAAACTTAAGCAACAGTTTTTTATTAAATTTGTAAGAATATAAAAAAACTTGTAAACGTTATACAGTCATAGGGTTACTTAAAATATTTTAAGGTAGTTCATTTTATGATTCTAGCTAATTAAGTTCGATTATAAACAACTTAATCTAAGAATTAACTTTTTAGTTTTAAAATTAAACAGATAATTAGTTTGTTCAAATCAGTAAAAACAAATGCATCACTTTTTGAAAAATAATTATTGATAAGAACATTTAAATTTCTAACAAACTTTTTGATTTAAAAAAAAATAGTAACTAAAACTCTAGACTAGTTTATAAACTTTTAAGTATTGTACTAAAATATTTGTAAAGCTCACAAAATTAAAAAAAACTAAGGTATGTATTAAATTTAGCTAAAATTTTTTGAAACTGTTGTATAAAAATGTTTAATATCTACAATTAACTACAAATTTATAAATTTGTTATTTTTAATGTTTTTAAGCATAATATTTTATAAAATATTTCATTTTAGTCCAAACACTACAAAAAAATTGTTTTTGTAATTTTAAACTAATTGAAGTAGTGCTATTTTTACTATGCTTTTTGTTTTTATAGTTTTTTACATATTTTGAACTATAAACTTAAGCTATATAAAGTTAATTTTCAAAAATTAGTGTAAAATTTGATTTTTTTTTGTAAGGAATTCTATCGTTTTAAGTTAGAAATTGATAATTATTTTAACTAAAACAATTATGAACAAATGCACTATTTATTAAGTATGAATATAACTTATTTACGTTTAAACCGCAATATATTAATAACTAGTTTTATTGTAAACCAAAGTAAAGTTGTTTATGTTAATTTTTACCTAAAAAAAGTTAGCAAAAGTAGTTATTCTAAACCTATAACAACTAAATGTTTAAGAATATCATTTTTAAAACCAATATGGCTTACCAGTTTTCCTTTTATCAAATTATTTTGCTTTAGTAACTTCCTTTTTATCATTTTTAACGGATAACTTTTTTTCTTTTGTAAATTTACAATTAAGTACTAAATAGTTGTACTCTTTCTTAATGTAACACTGGTAGTACCTAAAAATTTAGATTAGAAAAATAACAAATTATTTGAAAAAAAAAACAATTAATTCTACTAATGGCACAAAAACTTCAATAGATTAATTAAGTTTGTTAAAAAGATCCATAGGAAGACTTGAATCGGACAAAAGTAAAATAGAACCCATTTATAAATAGTTTACACTTTTTATTGAGCTGTAAAATAGCCTTTTTTATATAAACTGCTTTTTCATCTTAAACAGATTATTGTTTTTTAATCAGTATGATATAATAATTATGCTATGGATAAAATTACCAGTTTCATTTTAAGTTTTGTTAATAATAACTGTAAATACAACTTTTAACCAGTTTATAATATACACAAAACCACATATAGTGTAACAGCGTGTTTTAAAATTATAATTTATGTTAAAAACAAAAGTTAATTAGAAAAAGGTTGATAATACTTTTACACACAAAACATAGCATATACTTAAAGTTAGATACAAAATTACTTTTTATAGGTGCTTTGAACTCAGAACAAATTACTAAAAGTTTAAGTTACTTCAGTAGTTTAAAATATGATACTGAGTACATTTAATTAAAACGTCTAGTGATACAAAAAACAATATTAAAAAAAAACACCTCGTAAATTTTTCAACTTACAGAAGTTATATAATTCTTATTCAAAGTCTTAAAATATAAGTTATTAGTTTAAAAAACATCATTAAAATTAGGCTTAAAATGTTTAATCACTAAAGTTTTTCTTGCTTCATTGTTTTAAGGTTTATAAAAATAACGTTGGCATATTTTTCACAACACAAAGAACTTAATTAGTCGTAAATAGTTCAAAATTTTTTGAGTGGAGTAACCCGTATATTTAATAATTTTCTTTTTACATTAATAACTGTTTATCAATTGTTTTTAAAATTTACTGATCACGTGAATGTAGCTTATTATATTTAGTTTTATATAAATAAATAAAATAGTTAATTAAAAGTCAGCATAAATTCATTAACCTTTTTTAAAAGTAATGTTGCAAACACCGTTTAAACAGATTACCATTTGAAAACCTAAATTGCTACTGTAAAACTTTAAATATTATTTATAAATGTTTCATTTATAATGAGAAACATTTTTTATCCATAGCTTAAGTATTTGGTTCGTGGATAAACGTTTAAATTTTGAAATAAGTTTTATTTATAGTTTATTTAGTTATTTAGTTTTAAAAATATTGCATTTCAAAGTTATATAACTACAAGCTTATTTAAATAAAAAAAATATTTTAATCTCCAAAATAACTTTCTGAAATTACATATTCTGTAATCAAAGACTACAAGAAACCTTAAACTTTAGCTTTTTAGAATAGAAACAGTTCTATTTCTACGATATATTTGTTATATATACCTTGTCTTGTTATATTTTTTAGTTTAGATTATTTATAAAATATATTTAGCTTATTATAACTAAGCTTCAATAGGTAATTTTAAGTCTAGTAAAAAAGTTTTGCTTTTAAAACAAGAAGTTTATATTTATTCATAATAAAACCAAAAACGTAGAATTTTTAAAAATAATTTCGACTCATAAACACAAACGTTAAGCAAAATGCATTAATTTAAATTACGAAGTTGAAAATGTTAAGTGTTACGGAAATACAACGATTTTTTTTCGATTTTTTAAAACCCAGCTTAGGTTTAGAATAAAAAACTACAAATGATGAGAAGACAGTTTAATTGTTTACATTTAAGTGATTATAGTAAAAAAACAAAGAAAAATTTACATACTGTTTTCAAAACTGAACTGTATAAAATATAATTTAGAATATGGTAAAATCGATTTCAATTTAAGATTAACAATTTAAAGTTTGTTTTAACTTTTAAATTTTTTAATGTTAAGATGTACTCCACATACAAAAAAATACTTATTTCATTAGTTTATTGCATTTTAAATGTAGTGAAATATATCTTTTTAATGTGCAAAAGCTAATCAAGATTGAAAAATATTTTATCAAGTGAAAAAATTATTTTATTTAAGAACTTATTTAGAAAAAGTTGTTACTAACTATTAGATTAGAGTTTTTTTGTATTTTTTTTTCTTTATGTTTTGAAAAAAAAACTTAAGATAGTAAACTTACTACAAAAAACTTACTACACTGTTTTTTTTTTCATTTATTATAACAACAATATTTCCTATCGTAGCAAAACATTGCTTTATATTAAAAAAATACTTTTCTAATACTATTAAACTTTAAACGTGTTTTAATTTATTATACTCTAAAGTATTACCTAATTTATGTATACATAAAATTAAATTATTTGTTTAGTTTAATTGATAATTAAGTACATTGAAATTTTAATTATGAATTTTAGTGTTTATTTTTATTGTTTACTTGAATAAAAAATTACTTTAAAATTAAACAATAAGTTAGAAAGTGAAAAAAATCTATTTATAAAAATTATTTGAAAAAAATATTAAAGACAAGATTACTAATATAAGAAACGCTAAAGATAAGCGTATGGATTTTTTTTATGACAATTTAAAGCTACTAGATTATTTTGGTGAAGAAATTTAAAAATCTATTCAAACTTAAGACAACAAAAATAAATGAAAATAAACTATTTACAGCTCATTAAGTTCCTTATGATGTAAGAATTTCACATGCACTGTTACATACACTTAGTATGTTTACTAGTTTTTTATTCTTTTGCAGTTTTAGATGTTTCTTTTTAAAGTTTCCAAATTTTTAAATATATAATATTCTATATTTTTTGCAATTTCAATTATATAAAATGTAAACAGTATACAAATTTGAACCAGTTAGCTGTTTATCATCTTTAAATTCCTAATATAAATATATATGTATTAAACACATTCTAACAGAAACTGATTTATTAAGACTAATAAGCGAAACTTCATAATTAATAGAATTTTTTAACATTTATGAACTTATTACATTTTATGTCAATGTAATCAAGATTCTTTAAAAGATGAAACTTTATTTATTAAAATATCTTGTTATGTGCAGTATATTCATTTAAATGAAAGCTTTAATACATTATTTTGATTTAAAACAAATATAATATAAAAAGGTTATATTAATTAGAAACAACAGTTTATTATACTTCATAATTTTCTCAAAATTGTTTTATATTATTTTTTAATAAAGTTTTTTTTTTATGTATTTTAAATAGTAGTATATCAATAGTATGCTTCCAATAATTTACATATGTTAAACAATGAAAATTCAAAAATTTAGTTTACTTTTTTAAATACATGTAAACCGAAGTCAACTTCAACTTCAAATAAATTTAATGCTTTAATTTGGAAATTAACAATATACTCTACAAACAAAATTTAAAAACTATTGTAATCTGCAGATTTTAGTTTTATACTCTGCTAATGATTTTGTCGACCGAAAACTGCTTTTTTTTGCTTAGTCTGTAAAACTTCAATTTTTTCTCTTTCTTTGTCCTTAATTTTAATCCTTATAAGCACTTTTCAAAAGTTGTGATTAGATAAACTAAGTTAACAAGAAAAAATTTGTTTAGTATTAGATGTGTAAATGATGGTGTTTTACTACTATATTTAATAATTTCATAAAACACGATATTGTAAAATAAAATAACTTAAAATTATGTTTTGCATGTAATTTTTAACTTTATAATTTTAATAATAACTCCGCAATAAAGTTTTTTTATTTTGTTTTCTTTTATAAAAAGATAAAGTATTGTAATCTTAAAGATTTTTCATATAGCAAAAACTAAATGCTAGAAACTTTTGTTTCGGCAGGTAATTTTTTTACTAAGATACGATAATAGTTCTAAAAAACTTCAACTTAGCTGTTTACATTAAAAAAAAATTTACATTAAATGTTTTTAATCATTTGCACGCATTATTACACGAGGAGACTTGCAACACAAAAGTTTAAACAAATTTTAATAAACCTTATGAAATTTAGTTGATATAATCTAAGTGTGATTTAGAGTAAATATCAATTAACTATTAAACTTTGTTTTTAAATAGCAGCATACAAACTACATGTTAATAAAATTTGGTTGCTTAACTAAATGGATGTACTTGTATGTTTAGTTATGTTGTCAGAGTTGTTAGTTATTAACGTGATCTACGTTTTAACTTTCATCATACTTTAAGCTTAAATATTTGTATACAACAATACAAATTTACTTATACATGCATTAAACTTAGTTCTATATGTAGAAAATCTTATTATTCGTAGCAGACAAAAAAATATACAGTTTGTGTAGTGTTGAAGACAGCACAAAATTATACTTTTTTAACTACAAACTAAACAATGAGGTTAATTAATTTTTTACTGATAATAAACGACAAGCTTCAAGGATAATTTAAATCAAAGAAAAAGTTACTTTAAACTTATATTTTCGTGTATGCATGTGTAGTTTTTTATTAACTACTTGGAAATTATAAACATAAAAGTTTAACTTAAAATATTAAGTAATGTTTGATATGATAAGTAATATGTTTGATATGACACCTATAATTAATAAAAAAGTGTTTGTTTAAGACAATTAATCATTAAGTACGTTACTGTTAGGTAATACTGGATTTCTATTATTAATTGTGAGATTTAATTAGTAAAAGTAAAAAAATAGTTAAGTATAACAGCAAGAAAAAAGTGTTAAAAAATATTTTTAATTAACTAATAAACAAACTGAGAAAAAAGTATTATCGAAAAGCTTATTAAAATAGGAACGCATTAAATAAGTTTCAAAATTAGCGTAAAAATGCTTTTCATAAAATTTATAAAGTTTTGAAAAATTTTAGATTAATTTTTGTGCAAATTGTAAAACTTGAATCAATCTAACGCAGAAAAACACATACATGCTGACTTTTTACGACCCATTAAGTTGCTAACGATCTGAGAGTTTCACACGCGGTGATACATTTACTGAAAGTTTCTACTAAGTTGTTTTTATACTTAAAATTTTCTTTAAAAGAGTTCTATTTGAAGATTTTAGCCTTGTTTAACTTTAAATTAAAAAGTTATTTATAGTTTAAAATGTTTACAAAAAAAATTCTAATGATTAGTTCTTAATTATCTTTAACTACAGTATAAATAAGTGCTTGAAGTAAAAATTAATTGAAATTAAAGTGTTTTAAAGATACAAAAGTGCACCCAAAAAAAATTTTCGATAATAAAACTTTGTATAAACCTTTTTATAAAATATTAATATAATATAAAGTATAATATAAAATGTTTTTATACATTAAAATTAGAAAGTTGGAGTTTTTTTATGGACGATGTTTAATTGCTTTTTTTTTTTATCAAACGAAAAAAAAGCAATTTTTCATGGCTAATCAGTGACTCACCATGACTTCAGTGGCTAATGATAGAATCATGTTTAAACTAATCAGTGACTCATATGACTCATTGGCTAATGATAGAATCATGTTTAAACTAATCAGTGACTCACCATGACTAATTGGCTAATGATAGAATCAAGATTAAACTAATCAATGACTAATATGATTCAGTGTTTTTCGCCATAAACTTAATTTTATAGTTTAAATGTTTTGTAGTAAAAAAGTTAAATATTTAGTGTTATAAGAGATAACGTTAAATAATTCATATTAAAACTATAAAGTACATAAATTACAATATCGGTGTTAAAAAAATCTCAAAATAAGCTTATTTTACAAAAAAATCTCAAAAAAGCGTTTAAGAAAAAAATGAATAAAAAACTGAAAATAAACTTTCCTGAAATACTTTTTTTGTTTATGAATAATTTATAAACTTACTCTGCGTGCTTTGCATTTTTATCTTACAAAAAAGCTTAGAACTTAAAAATAAGCTTTTATCAAAGTTTATATGGATTTTCTTAGTGAGTTTTTTATCATTAATGTTTAAAGATAACCAAGTTAGACTGATTTAAGAGGTTATAAAAGCGATGTAAATTATATATGAACGTGAAACCTATACGAAAGAGATATTTGAGAAAACTAAAATATTGTTAATTAGAAAAACTATTATTAAAAAATTAATTGTTAAAACCATAAATACTTAATGTTGTTTATTAATAATAAACAACTGCTACTACAGAATAGTATATATTATTATATTTTATAAAATATATTTTGGAAAGCTTTAACAGTATACTTTGAATACTGTATAGTTTTATTATTAAAATCTTTGCTGCTAACCATTTAAAAAATAAAAAATTCTGACTGCTTCTGGTTTTTAAATGGGATAACTACAAATATTAAAAAAATAGTATTTAATTAGTGATAAAATATTGTATCAAATATTGTTTTAAATGTTTAGTACTAAAATATATACTATTTTTTAAAACAAAATATTGAATTAGAAAGTGATTAAAAATTTTTATACGAAAAAATGAAATGATTTTTTGTAATAAAAATAAAGTTTTTGTTTAGTTTTACTCTATTGTTTAGTAAAATATTCTATTCAAAACTCTTGGTTATGATATTACAACAGTTTTGCAATACTATAGAAAAACAACTTTTTCGGTCGATTTTTGAGTTTACAGCATATACACTTTACAATGGGTCTAATAAAATAAGGTACTCACAATCGTTCGACTTCATAGATCCCTATATATAATCAAATAAAAAATTTCTATGCGTGGACATTCCAAAATCTCCAAGCTTACTTTTCTAAAACTTTGAAAAAGGTTTGCTTTAAAGTTGAAACATTAACATTAAATACTTAATAGTTTTTAAACGAACGATTTTATTGCAACCAAGTTTACTCAAACTAATAAATGAAAAATTTTGTGTAAGCTAAAAGTTTCTGTATTTTAAGTTACATATGTTCAATGTCAATTACTAATTGAAGAATTATTGTTTATTACGTTTAAACTAATCAGTTACTCATATGACTCAGGGTTTTTCGACTTTAACTTAATTTTATAGTTTAAATGCTTTTAGTATAAATATTCAATGTTTTGTTTTATGAGAGATAGCGTTAAAAAATTCATATTTTTTTTAGTTATATCTTCGAAAAAATATAACTGAAACAAAAAAAAAATTAAAATAAAACTAAATCAATTTAAAGTATTAGTAAACAATTTTATTAAACTTAGTTATATAAACACAAAAAATAAACATCAATAAATAGTTTATATGCGCACAAAATTGATTTTAGTAAGTAATGCATTTGTACAATAAACATCTTTGTATTTTTATAATATAACTATAAAGTAATTATAAATACAGGTGTTGAAAACAAAATCTCAGAATAAATTTTATTTAAAAAATTGACACAAAAAAGCTTTTACGAAAAAATTGAATAAAAAATTAAAAATAAGTTTTCTTGAAATACGTTTTTTTGTTTATGAATAATTTATAATTTACTCTGCATGCTTTGCACTTTAAAATAATTATATTTAGAATAGTATATAAAAGCAGTTGTACAATAAACTAAATATATTGAGGTTTTGTTTTACATCATACACATTATTTACAGCCACAATTACTTTTTGAATTGTTTAATTATTTCACACAGCATGTTGTGATATAAGTAAAGTTGTAGTAAATATTGCAACGCTAGAAAAATAAACTTTCTATAATTTTTTTAGTTTATATACATATAACAATAATTTGTGGAAAAGAAAAAGTTGTAAAATACTTAAACCTAAAATAGTTACACAGTTTTTATTATAAAAATACTAACAGGAAAACTGTATGCTTTTAAAAAAACAGATTTGTAGATTTAAAAATATTCTAGTGTTTTTTTGATTATTATTAAAAAACAACTTGTCTTTTACTCAGAACTTTATGTGATAATTGTTTTACGAAATTTCGTTTTATACCTTAATTTAGTAGGAAAAATGGACAAAAAATGAAAAAAAAAAACATGTTTACAAAAACTACTGTTTTATTATTAATTTTGATCTTATATTAACAAATTTTTTACAAGACATTTGGAAAGCTACATTATGTGTTTGATCGTTTTCTTTAAAAAACATTTTGCTAAAACATTAATGTATAGATTATAGATTTACTTATTAACTTTTTTTACTTAATAACTTTGAGTTTTGAAGTGTATTATGCTTTCGCGTTTTTTATGAAAGCCATAAATTTTGAAGAGTGTTTTTAAAATAAAAATATTGTTAGATTAAAAAAAATATTTCATAGTTCATTCTTTTAGCTAAAATCTAGTAAAATAAAAAAACTTTTCACTATGACGAAATAACTAAAAAAACTTATAGTTTAAAGAAAAGACACTATAAATTTTTTATTTAATTGTTTATAATACATACTACAAGCATTATTCCTTGCTAAATTTAAGTTCAAAATTATTATATCTTCAACTATAGCTTAAGTTTTATAACATTTTTTTATACGAAATCATTACTTGTAAATAATGAATTATGTTTGCTTTTGTATACTTGTATGCACAGTTTCAGTTATTTCTTTAATTTTGTTAACTACTGTTATAAAAGTTATACTAAAGAAATTCTTTAAAAAATCGGTAAGAACCATTACTTACTCGGGAGCTATTAATAATTTAGTGATCGTTACTGAGCGCTGAGAGCAAAATTAATAATTCATTACAAAGTTTTAGTTCACTGAAGGTATTGTTTAGTAACACTTGACAGTTTCAAAACCAACTTTAATATTTTGTTAAAGTAATATATGTTGTTGTATTTTTCCCTGCTGCATAATATAATTCAGAGTAAAATAGTTTAATACACGCAATTAATAGGTAGCCTATAAATACAGGTAGCCTACAAATAATCTATAAAAAATTCTTGGAAGATGTCAAAAAATACAAAATACAATTTGTAGGGAAATAAATTGCAAATAAGTAGAGTTGTAGTAAAATTATCGTAAAGCCAAAAAATGAGCTTTCTTTTTTTTAAATTTATAGTATATTTAATAATTTAGAAAAAAATTGTGTAAAATACTTTAACTTAAAATACTTATACAGTTTTAATTCTAAAAATACTCATAGGAATACCGTATGCTTTTTAAATAAAATAGCTTTGTACATTTTAAAATATTATATTTTTTGATAATTACCAAAAAAATAACGAGTTTCTTACTTAGAACTTTTTGTGAGAAATGTTTTAACGTGTTTTGATATTATACCTTATTTTAGCAGGAAAAGTGTTACAAAAATTTTAAACATGTATACAAAAAGTACTGATCTATTTTAAATTTTGTCTTCCTTTGCCTAATTTTTTATAAGACTTTTGGAAGCTACATCATGATATTGATCGTTTTATTTAAAAAAAATCCTGCTGAAAGACTAATGTATAAATTAGTGTACTTATTAGTTTTTTATCGTCTATTAACTTTGAGTTTACAAACGTACTATGATTTTGTATTTTTTGATAAAAATCATAAATTTTAAAACGTTCTTTAGCTAGTCATCAACAAAAATTGTTTTTAAAATAAAATAATTGAAAGATTAATTTAAAGAATAATTCATAATTAATTCTTTTAGTTTAAATCTAATTGAATAGCAAACTTTCAGCATGATAATATAATTAAAAAAAAGTTTTAGTTTAAAGTAAACACACTATAAAAACTATATTAATTTTGTTTTATCATATATACTACAAACATTGTTCCATGTAATTCTTAAGTTAAAATCAATAGTTTATTATAGTTCAACTTTTATAATATTTATTTAAACGAAATAATGACTTTAAAGACAACAAATTGTGTAAGCGTTTAAATTATTTAAATTTAAAAACAGTTAAACATAGTTTCAACTATTTCTTTACTTTTGTTAATTACTGTCATAAAAGTTATACTATTGAAAGTTTTTAAAAAACTTACAACAACCATTATTACTTACTCGTAAGCTGTTAATAATTCAGTGAAAGTAAATAAACGTTGGAATTGAATAATTTATTACAAAGTTTCTGTACACTTAAGTATGGTTTACAAAAAAACTTGCAACTTTTGGAACCAAGGTTTTATATTTTGTTAAAGTTCAAGCAATTATTAAGAAGATTTAATAAGCATGCATTAAATAAAGCAAGTTTATTCTATGATCAATCTGTTTTCAATATATATTAAAACAAGTAAAAAAATGCTAAAAATGAGAAACAAAACGGTTTTTTTTTCAAAATAGAAAACTAAGAAACTAAAAAAGTAGCAACAACAGTGTTTTAGATATTAGAAAACCGTGAAGATTTTAAAATGATAAGAAACAATTATTACAAAAGCAAAACAGGTAGCCTTAGAAACAGTTTTTTATAATTTAGTGTGATTTTAAACTTAAAATTTAAAAGTGTTTTAATAAGCTCTAATCGAAAACTAAAACATAATGCAGCTCGTTTAAAAGGTAAATAACAGTTTCAATTTATAAAATGTTTTTAAGGGATTTTCAGAACATTAGATTTTAGATTTTAATATTATGTATTAGTCCTAAAATAATTGTATTAATACACAAATTATATATAAAACTATTAAAATATGATTTTAAACACTTATATTGACTTTAGTTTTGAAAACGTTTAATATTTTTTACAAAAAACTAAGTTTAAACACTTTCTTATCATATAAAAAAGTTTTCTTAAAGCTAATTCAAGCTTTAAAACAGTAAATACACTAAACATGTAGTCAGAAGATCTCTAACATACTTAACAACTGTTGTATTGTTTATTGCTGTTAATTTTTATTTAATTGTTGAGTTTTGATGTTTACCACAAGGACAGTTTTAGGTTTATAAATTTTTAACTTTACTTAAACTTACTGTTGTTGGAAATAGGGTGTAAAAGAAAAGAATTTAAAATAGAATTTGTATCAAAAACTAATAAATTTTCTTTATTGGTTTTAAACATGTTGTTTATACCTTAATTACGTTATGATACCCTATTAGCCTGGTTTCAGTGATGGTAAGTCTTAATTAAATAATATTTTAGATTTCCTTCAAATTTCTGCCTAAAACTAGTGTCGACTAATATAATCTTCTAAACGATGTACTTTTTGGTTTGTTTGTTTATACTTATATACTCATTGATATAAAACGTTTTAAGAAAATATAGAATTTATAAATAACTAAACAAATTTACTTATATAAATATATTGATATGTTATAAATATTTACTTTTGTTTTTACCATAAAAAAGAGATATTAATAATTAACAGTATTTAATTGTTCTATTTTATAAAATGTTTTATTAAAAATTATATCTCTATTATTAAACACTCTATCTTAATTAAAAAAAAGTCTGTGCTAACCCACTTTAAGCTTTAACATGCCCCTTTATAGCTACAAAAATTTAAAAAATAGTATTTTGTTGTTACAAAAATTATCTAAGATATAAAAAAAATAAGACTTTTAATCAAACATCAGATTTAAGTAGAAATTAATTAAAAATTATGTTTATGAAAGTGTGTAAAACTATTTATTGTAATAACTATAAAGTTTTTGTAATCGTTTAGTCTAATATACCAAAAAAAGTTCTTGGGTACAACTTTACAAAAATCTTTACAATAAGTTTTTAGCTCGGCTTACGAGTTTGTATTAAATACATTTTACAATGGGTCTTATAAAACAAAATACTCACAATAGTTTTACGTCGTAGATTAGTATATACAAACAAGTGATAATATTTTTAAGTGTCGTAAGCCCGAAATCTTCTAGCTTATTTTTCTAAACCTTTATATAAGGTTGGCTTAAATATAAAACATTAATAAACATTCACTTTACAGTTTTTAAACGAATGGTTTTATTCTAACTAAGACAAATAAGACTAATGTGTGAAAATTTTTATATAAGTCTGAAGTTGCTATATTTGTAATAACATCTTAATAATGTCAATGACTCATTAGATTTTGAAAGAATTATATTAAAGTTAATCAGTGACTCATATGACTCAGTGTTTTTAGACAACAACTTAATTTTAAAGTTTAAATGCTTTTTTTTAGAAAAATTCAATATTTTGTTATATAAGATGTAATGTTAAACAAATCGTATTTTTTTATCATTTCTTTAATCATCTTCGAAAAAATACAACTGAAGCAAAAAAATGTAAAATAAAACTAAATAAATTCAAAGTAATAGTAAATTATTTTATCAAACTTAGTTATATAAACACAAGAAATAAACATCAACAAACAATTTATATGCGCTCAAAATGGCTTTTAATAAGTAATAAATTTGTACAATAAGCATCTTTTTATTTTTGTATTATAACTATAATGTAGCTTAAAATATAGTTCTTTAAAAAACGAAATAAAAAGTTTTCCCACAATAAATTTTATTTAAAAAAATAAATGTTAAATTGTTGAAAAACTAATATAAAGAATTAAAAAGAATTTTTCTTGAATTATTAATTTCTTAATGAATAATTCATAAGTTTTCTTCTCTTCATGCTTTGCACTTATATCGATTAGTTTGTGAAAACAGTTGTATATTTAGTTTTATCTTTTACATTTATTAACTTTATTAACTCTTTGGATGGTTTATTTTTGAAATAATTAAATAAATACCACAACTGCACACATATATTTAATTAACAGTATTGTTTTTTGGGTCAAACTTTCTTTTAAAGCTTCTATGCGATTTGTTGTTAAAATGATAATTAAAAGTAAAGAACTAAAAAAGTTGAATAAAAGTTTAGTAAAAGTTGTTTTTTGTAGAAATGTATAGAACATACTACATGTGTTATAGATATAGTATGCTATGGTTTAAAAAATCATACAACGTATAGATTTCTTATTTAAATATAAAAGCAGGAATGTTAATAAAACTAAAAAACATTTTATACTTAATTTTTCGTTAGTTTTTGTTTTTTAAGTATTTAGTTAATAAACTATTTTTTATCGATGCAGTTATCTAAGAATTTTATTATAGTGCATAAACTTATTAACTCATGTTAATGTTTATTTAAAAAAAATAGCTTTAATAATACCTTAAAAACATTTTATATCACTTGTATTGTTTTATATAAATAATTAGCTTCTTTAAAGTTTAATAGTTTTTATACCACTGTTATTTTAATGTTTTCAATATAATTTAGTTTAATTTATTATCACACTATTATTTATAGTTGTTTTCATAGTTTCTAAGAATATAACTTAAAAAAATTTCAATTTAAAGATTTACCATAATTTCAATTTAATATGAACCAAATTATTGCTGCACTTCCGAGCAGCAGAAAATTGTTGCTATAAAATTTATGTATAGTTTATTAAACACGATAAACAAATCAAAACTTAAATATTTCGGTCAAAAGACCCGGTGCAAAGAAAAACCGTTCGTTTACCTACTAACGCTTAGTTTCTAAATTTAGATTTTCAGCACTTATTTTGAGAAATAAATTGCACAATCAACGTTATAAGTACAAAAAAAATCCTTAGTTTTACTAGTATCATAATGTTTTAGTTTTAATTTTTTTAAATACCCCTTTAAGCAAATGTTTATTTGTTTATTGAAAATACAGTGTCTAGAACTGTATTTCAGAAAAACACAAAATCAATAAAAGAACTTTTAAGACGTTGATGGCTTCAAAGCGTTTCAGCTTATTAAATGTTTAATGAGACGTAAACTATTCATTCATGAACGAGAATCACTTCTTCTTTTTTGTAACTTTTATTAAAATTGCTTATTGTCAAGGTAATAATAATATAAGTAAATTTATGAAGTAAATAAGATAAGTTTTATGATATGGCGCT
The DNA here is from genome assembly GCF_965202585.1 of Thalia democratica. NCBI lineage: Eukaryota > Metazoa > Chordata > Thaliacea > Salpida > Salpidae > Thalia > Thalia democratica. The sequence goes on from NC_139171.1 coordinate 64,570,111, forward strand.
TTTTTAAAATAACTTAAACTGCACCAGAGTTATTAAAACTCATTTGGAAACTTTACTAAGTTAGATCTTGAAAAAAATATTATCTTTAAAATCTTAATCAAATGTTATATCTTTTATATTGATAATTTTTCAGCTATAAGTTTATGAATGGAATATCACAATAACTAAAAAAGAGTGGAATGTTTTAAAAGTCTTTAAATAAAGTATAAATCTACTTTGATACACTTTATTAAGTTATTTCATAAAGTGTTATATTTGCACAGGTTATTTAAAATCAAAAACTTGAAGTCTTTGTCAGTGTTTAAATGTTTACTAAATACGCTTTTTCGTAAAATATGGTAAAAGTTTTTACAAAAACAAAAATTAAAATTATTAATATCAAAAATTTTACACTTTTCTTATACTTTATGATTATGTAGTTTTTAATTTATTTAAACTCTAAGTTTAAAAAGTATGTTTATACATATAAAAGTAAATCGAATAAAAACCATAAATAAGTATTAACACAATAGCTCACTACGAAGATTTTTATATCAATAGAAGAAAACTTATTATAACATTGCTCATAATAGATTCTTTATTTTTTTAAGACGTTTATTACTTTTTGTAGACCTGTAACATGGTTTTTAATTCAACATGCTTACATTAAAAACAATCTTTACAATATTTAATACACCTTGAGTTTATGCAAACTTATAAATTCTACAAAATACTTTAAATATTATTAAAAGTTTTTTTTTACAACATTGGTTATAAATTATGCTTATTGTTTTTCTAATACTAAGTGTCGTAACAAGCATATCAATTTTTTGAAAATTTATATTATGTTTTATATAAAACTAAAAAGTAGCTGTTATTCATATACACGATAATCTTTTAATTCTAGTAAGAAATAAAGTATTAAAATAAGTATAAAACTGTTTAAGACAATTGAAACAAGCTTTTTTTTGTATAAAACGTATTAAAATAAAAATTGTAACCATTAAGATAACCTATAATATATATATATCTTACCACCCTTTATTAGATTTTGCAATTTGTTTTAAAAACTATTTATATGCAATTTAAAAATCAAAAATATTAAAATAAAAAATTGAGATTTGATTTTCTGTTTTAAGCTCATTATTTTTGTCTTTATTGTTTTTGTTGGTTAACATACTTGATTTAATATTGTAGTAACATAAATACTTTTTTTAGTTGTTAGATACAGTTTTTAAAGTTTATTTAGTAATGTATTTCTTATGTTGTAAAAAAATGTTAATGAAATCTAAAGTTAATGATTTAAAGTCTTTATTGCTTCTTAATTATCTAAAATAACTTGGTTTTATGACTATGCACATATGTTGATAATAAGTTACAAATTATTAAAAATACAGACAGAAGGTTAAATTTTAAATGAAATAAAGTTTATCAGTTTTATTTAATTATAATAAATAAATCTTAAATGCGTTACAAATAAAAAAAAATTCTATGCAAAGCTGTTAAAAAGAAGTTACTCAAATAAAAAAATTAAAAATGTTTGCTTTATATACATTTTTACCTTTTTTAGTTTTATACTCATTAAAACAACAAATTGTTGGTTCATTAAAAAGGACAAGTAAATAAGTTTTGTTTTGATTGTTTACATCGTACAACATCTATAAAATATATGGGTGAATTACTTAAAAAAAAACTTTATGTAGTAAAAAACTCGTTTATAAAATGGCACATAATGAATTAGAGCATTTATAGTTCAATAGCTAATCATACTAATACAATCTTACGCCTCATTAGATGTTTAACGAGTATGTAATGATGGTGCAATTGCAAAATTGCTAGTGCTTTTTTTTCTTTTTTTTTTAGCGTTTCAACTAAATTTTTAGAAAACGAGTCACTTTACGCTTCTGTCTTTAAAAATTTGTACTTTAAATTAATTTTAATTTAAACACTTTAAAATGTTCATAGTTCGCTGCTCGTAAATGAATCTTGATCAAAAAAAATCTGCTTACATTTACTTTGTATATAAATGTTCAACTAAATAAAAATTTTAACAAGTTTTTTTGTAACTTTTTACGTCATTGTGAGAATGTATGTATTTGTTTAATGTAAGCACGAACTTTAAAAATTCATGTTGTTAGTTTATGTGATACAATAGAGTATTAGAGGTTCAATTACTTTTTTATTTTTAACCGTTTATGTTTTTTAAACTTATACAAGAATAAATTAAATAAACTAATCTTAAATAACATTTTGAATGTATTATACATAACTAAGTACTTTATTTATAATAACGTTTAAGCTTGAAAATATGGTATATATACCTTTAGTAACCTGTTTTATACCGTTTAAAGTAGATTTAAAAAAGTTTTTCATAAAAAGAACTATAAGGTTTGGTTAATAAAATAGATTTTGTTGTTTTTATTTCAGATTTTAATTTATATTAGTATTAAAATTAATTTTGTACCAACCTATTTTGATAAACATTTAATTAAATATTGTTTAAATTTTAATTTTTATTACAACTTTTTTATGTATTCTTGACAACACAAGTTAATTTTATCAAAGTTGTAGCATCTAAAAAAGTATAAAGTAAGCTTATTTTAATAATTTTTCTAGCGTGTAGTTGTTAATCATCCCAATTAATTAGATAAAAAAATGTAAAAATGTAAACAGATCTTTCTTTGTATTTTATTCGCTGTGATATATAGAGTTACAAAACAACAAACATGTCTAGTGGTGTTTATGAATTTGTTTAAAGTTTTATAAAAATCTTGTCATGTATAAAGTTTGTCAAGTTTGGATATTCAAAATCTTTGGTGGTCTTTTTTCGGATTTTTAAGCTAACAAAATATATTGTTTTTATTTGTTGTACAGCACATATGTTTAATTTTTACACACTAGAGTATAACTATTATTATAATTTTCGGTTGTAAATGATTGATGAGTCCTAATCAGGACAAAACCGGTATCAGTCCACCAAAATCTTGTGGTCTGATGATCGAATTGGTATGATTAACCCTTATGTTGATCTTATTATTATAATAGTGTTGAATGTTGTCAAGGCGAATTACTAAAAATTTATATTTAAGTATAATAAATATTAGACACGTTACAACTATAGAAAATATGTTAAACTGGTTAAAAAGTTAGTTGCTAATAAAAATTCAAAGTTTTGTTCTATGTATATTTTTTCTTTATTAATTTTCTATTCTGTAAAATAATAAAATTTTCATGTGTATAACTAAATAAAAAAAAAACTAGTGTAGTAAAAAAATTGTTTATGAAGTGGCACATTATCAGTTAAAAAGTTCATAAACCATGAAAAAATATATATGTCAGACAATGTTACATCTCATTAATTATCTGATGAGCTCCTAATGATGCAAATAAATAATGTTTGTATTTGCAAGCATTAAAGCTGTTTTTTTTTTGTTTTGAAAATTAGGGTTTTAAAGTTTATAAACTAAATTTTTATAAAACAGTGTTAATTTTCGCTCTAAAGTTTACAAGTGTTTATAAGCCATACAAAACACTCATAAAATTTATTTTTAAACTAATCTTGATTGAAATCGTCTGTATACTATTACTTCTATCAAAAATGTTGAACTAAATAACAAACTTTTATACTTGTCAGCTGTAACAAAATATTAAACTGTTTACTGTGAGCATAAGCTTTAAAACTTCATGTTGTTAGTCTACATAGTAGTAATAAGTATTAATTATTTAGTTTACTTGACATTTTTAAACATTTTGGTTTTTTAATGTAAACATGAATAATTAAAAAATCCAACCTTTAATAATACCTTACAATATGTTAGATATAGCTAAATACTTTATCAGTAATAATGTTTAAGCTAGTACATAAAGTATTTAAGTTTTTAGTATTTAAATTTTAAAAAATTTTGAATATTTTTACATAATTCTGAAGGTAAGTTTTACAAAAATATAAATTTTAGTTTTTTTGTATTTAAGATTTTTATTTATATGCGTACTAGATTAAACTTGTACAAATCTACTTCGACAAACTTATATAAGTAAATGCTACGAAAGCTTTTTATTTTATCAGAATCTTATTAAGTACTCTATAACAACACAGATTCGTCGAAACTGTAACAAATAAAACAGTACAATGTAACTATTTATAAATTTTTTAGTTTATAATTGGCAATTGTAACTAGAAATTTTAGAAAAAATCTCAAAATATCAAAAAAATTGCTTTGTATAACGCTCTTGTATATAAAGTTACTAAACCAAAAATGTTTCTAGTGATGATTATCTATTTAGACTAAATTTTTCCGAAAACTTTTTAAGAATAAATTTTGGCAAACATTGAAATTTCTAAAATCTTTTCGTTTGTTGGCCTATTTTTTGGGCCTTTTTAAAGCTGATTAATCAGCTACAACTTTTAACTCTAAATTTAACAGTTTATTTGTATAAATGTTTTAATATAATGGTTTTTTATACAGCTTATGTGCTTTATGTTTTAAAATTAATGTAGGATTGTATTTTTATTAATGTGATAAAATTAATTTACTGTGAGTGGTTTAATGAAACAAATTTTTATATACCCGATTTTTCGTTGTGTATTTACAAGTTATTCTTAACATAAGATAACTAAAAACTTGTAACATTAATGTTCATAAAATTAGTTTAAAATAAAGCATTTAGCTATGTTAATATTATTTTTTCATAAGAATCCATTATGTGTGTATGTTAATGATTTTTGAATACTCTAAGTGTTAGTTACATTTTGTGGCTTATAATTAAACAAAGGTCTTAATTAAACTTAGTTAAAGTTAATTTCTTAAAATTTTAGGACTATTTAAGGAAAAAAAAAAGATTTATACTTTTAAAAAGTATTAGATGGTTAAATATTTAGTTAACCTTAGTAGTATAACGACCCAAAATAATTGTTGTAAATTAACTTTTTTTGAAATTTTATAAGATTAAACCGAACACTTAATATGTATAATTAAGTTATTTAAAAACATGTATTGTTTTTAATTTACTTTGTAACCAAAAATTAAGGAAATAGAAAATTAAAACTTCTAACCTCTACACGATTTAAGTTTGTAAACAAACTAAAACTTTATACTTTAAAGACCGTGTAGTAATGTATAAATTATGTATAAAAAACTCACATGTAAACTGTTACAACAGTGTTTAATTCAAAGAAAGAAGTTTTACAGTAATTAAGGTTTGAATATATGTACAAAAACTTTCGTTGAAAACTTGTATTTAAAAATGTTTCAGCCCATTACGGGTTAAGTGAGCCGTGAATTATTCATTTGTGCCTACTAATTATAAAACAAAATTCATTTGTATTTGTGTGACTTTTTGTTGTTATTGCTTATGAAAGTAGTTATTTTTGAAAGACATTTGATAATAAAAATAAATATAATTATAAACATAAAATAATTAAAAAAGATTAAGAAAACTAATTTTACCTTAAAAGCAGTAAAGTTATGATGAATAATACAGAAGTTTTATCAAGTTATTAAATAAATTTTTATGATGTTTAACTTTTCTATATTGACTTTCAGTCGAATAATATATTGAAACTCAATTAGACATTTTGTCTAGTTAGTTAGATGTTATGAAAATAGTACTTTAGTTTTAAAGATATTAAAGAAAATAATTGCGTATTTATTACTTTATATTATACATAAGATTTATTCCTACTTTCTGAGTTTGTTAACCAAACTTAATAACAATTTGGAAAGTTTTGTTCGAACGTTTACAACAAAACTAAAACTATAAAATTATAATTTACTAACCTAATTTTTAAAACTATTGAATACAAACAATACGTATTATTTTTATTTTAATATTGTATTAGTTGTTCTTATTTTGTTAAAAATTTAAAACTTGATTTTCTTTTTTAAATAGTTAAAATAACTCTTCAGTATGCTCTTTGTAAAATTTAGTAAGATTTTTTGAAAATACTGAAAGATTCAAATATTTTTTTTTTTTAACTTTTACATTTTTTACAAGTTTTTATGATTTATTTACATATTTCAAATTGTTTTTATTTTATAAAGTAATTTATTCTATAAAATTAAAGCATATAACAACACGCAACATAAATACATTTAACACAATAGTTAACTACAAAAAATTATATATATATATAACAAAATAATATAATTTTGCTTAAAGCAGTTTCTTTATTATTTTTTTCGAAAACCTGTAAAATGGTTATTTGGAATAAATGTTAAATCTTAAAAGTAAGCTACTATATATTTTTTAAAGCTCTATCGTTTGTGCAAACTTTTTAGTATTATTAAGTATTATACTAAAGTACTATTTTTTAAAACAGTTAATAATTTTTTTTATACAAAATTTTTTATTTAAGAATATTATACTTAGTGCTATTATAAGTGTATTGATTGAAAACTTATGTATAATAAATTTTTTAAACATGACACCTTATACATCTAATCTTATTTTTCATTAACTATGAAATAAACTTCAATTAATGTAGGTAAGCAAACGCGAGCAATGTTGTATTTTTTAAAAGCCTTTAAACTGCTTTATTTTGACGTTTATAAAAAGTTTCAAGAAAACTAACTAATTTTATGCTTTAGTGTTTAAAAGTGTGGAGAGAATAAATAAAATATTCATTAGTCGCGGCTTTTAAACAACTTTTGACAAAAACGTCTGGCTAAATTTACTCTCTCAAAAATGATTGAGATTTTTTTTAGATTTCATTATTAAAAAAAAGTTTGTTTATAGTATGTATCTTCGTAAAAATAGTTTTACTTTCCTAGCGGATTTTTTAAAATTTAAAATTAAATTTATCATTTTTAATAAAGTGTATAAATAGGTTTACTGTTTTTCTTTTGTATATATATCTACTGAGTTGGTGTATTTGTATTTAAAACTTCGTAAAAAGTTTTCATGGTTGCTAAGAAGCTACTAATAAGTTGACTTTAAGAAATTTTTTAATAAATATACTCTAAACTTTTCATTTCTTCCAGATATTTCTACTTATGTTAGTATAAAAAAAAAAACCAAAACACAGGTTTTTTGTAAATAACTTCACAAAACTTAGAAGAATATTACACTTAGAAAATGTAAAAAAAAACCTTGTTGTTTAAGTTGAAAATAAATGTAGTTACGTGTTTAATTACGTAGAGAAATAAATTTTCGATCCTACGATAATGTTACCGATAAAAAGCCGTTTTTTTTATTGCACTGAAAATGTCAATAAACTGATGAAAGCTTTGTAAACGATAGTTTGGTTTGTATTTGAAAATTTACAGTTGTTTATGAGCTATACTGTAACCAATTACAGGAAATAAAAGTAAAAAAAGGAAAATAAGTTTATCAATTACATTGAACTTTTAAACTTGGAACTTCTCTGGTCTTTCAATAACATGCAGTAAAAAAGTTTACACATTGTTAAGTATTAAGCAAAAAAAAACTTAAAGTTAAAAAAGAAAGCATATAAGATGTATAATATAAAAAACTTATTAAAAATCAAGAATAGGCTTAAACAAGCTTAAAAATATACTGAAACTACCATAAAAATCGTTTAGAAATGTATAAACATAAAAGTTTTATTTTCCAATTAAGTATTTTAAAAATTGTAAGACATTTCTTCTGTAAGTTAGCAAAAAGGGCTACTAATAATTATACCAACTTTTTTATGAAAATTAAGACTATCTCAGACCTTGTTGTTGCAAACAATATTAAGTATAATCATACTAGTTATATTAAATTTATATTTTATGTTAAAGTTTACCAAAAACTATCAGTGTTGTTTTGAAAGGTAAAATAATAATCAAAAAATAAATTTATAAACGAAAAAAAGTTAAAACAACTAGTTTTTTTTTTCGCAAATTGAGAGAAAAAAAAATCGAACAAAAAAGAAATCAGTGTAAAGTTTATGAGTAATTGATGAACACTGCGCATTATTTTGAATTTTGTTAATTGTACTGCATCTGTTTTCTTTATTTTACTTGTTGTTAAACAATGTAAAAATATTTTATTAAATAATTGTTACAATGTAAAAATGACATTAATAGGTTTAAGTACTTAATATTTAAATAACGTTTAGTACTAAACGCAATGAGATATTTATTATATCTCAGTTAGTTTACTATCAATACAATACCAGTTTGAGCTTAAACTTGTTTTCAAAATCTAAAGCTTTTATGTATAAACCTCAACTTCTGTAAATTAATTTAGGCTAAAACTTTTAACAAACTTTATAAAGGTTTATACTAAGCATGTTCTCTTTTAGCTAAAACTTTAATTTAGACAAGTATATACACTTTCCAAACAAAACTACTAGCTTGAAATTAAGAATTAGTTCAACACTCAATAAAAAAAATCAATATAACAAGAAAAGCTTAATTTAAGCTCTAAATATGGTAATTCGCTTCAATGAGAATAAAAGAAAAATAGAAAGTTTTCTACAAATTATAACTTAAAACTACTTTTTGCATCTTTTAAAGTAAGTTTATCATGCGCTAAAAGCGTTTTAATTTATATTTTTACTACATAAGAACTCTGATAAACCTCACCACGTAAGTTGTTAGGTGTTTAGAAATAGCATAAACTTTTGTTTTTTATTTTTATGGTAAACTAATATTACTTTAAATGCCTGGATTACTTACTTGAAATTTGTTAAAAAGAAATTTTGCGATACTAACGTTTTAACTATTTGAGACGTCATTTAATTACACACAAAGTAATGCTTTAACCATATAAATAAAAATTAATTACGTGTAAGTAACCATTGTTGACTACGATTTAGGTTTATAGATATGCATTTTAATTAATGGCTTTAAAGCCTTTAATTTTTCGAGGTAATGTTATAAAGTTATTAAAGTCGAAGAGTGTTTTGTATAATGTTAACTATTTACAAACTTCTAATATTTAAACCTTATTAGCATATATATTTTTGACTAAATATCATTTGTTAGAACATTATAATAAAATATGTAGAGATATAATACAAATGTATTTTCTCTTTTTTTAATGAAAAATATGATTTGTATCTAATTAGTACCTTTTTAATCACACGAATAAAGTATGAAAAGTACGTTTAAAAATTTATTATATAAATCTTGAAAGTATTATTAATTTAATAAACTTACTTGTTTTAGAAATTTTAATCTATATTATTAAACTTGAAATTCAGTTTGTAAGTAAAAACAAACTGTTTGTTAAAGTCTTAATTATTTCTAAACAAACTTACAAACTAAATTATACATATAACACAATCAAAAACTAATTAAAAAATGATAATATCAACCTCTTTGTTTGTTTACATATATAAATTAATAGTATGTATTTATAAGCTACTAAAACTAATACAAGTTTTCCCAAGCATGATTAAAAGTAAAACTTGAAAATGTTTTTCTTTAATTAACAACTGTAAACTATTAAAAAAAATCTTTTTAAAACTTATGAAAAGTAATCTTTTTATGTATTTAAGTTTTAAGTCTAAAATAATCATTTCATATGTAAATTATTACTGTTTTGTAATTAAAAAGTAGTCAAAAAAGATTGTTGTATAGAAAACTCACTAACCTTTATTTATTTTACAATATTAGTTTAGGGTAAAAAATATTGTTGTATAAACTTTGAAAGTTCTAAGTAAATAACATAATAAAACCCACGCATGTAGACTTTAGAACTTTTGAAAATCTTTTTCTAACTTTTCTAGTTATTTAGAAATTAGTAATTTTAACATATTAACGTTCTAACTTTTTGTGACGTCATTTAATTTCACACAAACTATTGCTTCAACCAAAACTATTTATCTAAAACCTCAACTTTTTTGGTTTACTATTTGATTGCTTGTATTCGCTTCAATTTAACAGCTTTGTCAATAAGCTTTAAAATATCATATAAAACTTTTGATCAGAAATATAAAATCATCACAGTAAACGGTGTTGTTTTTTTAAAGTAAGTTTCAAACTTTTAAAACTTTCTCATCGAAACGTATTCAGTAGTTTTAGATGAAGAGTTATTAAGTTTGGAAACGGTCACTTTTGCACAGGCGTCACTTTTGCACGAGGTCACTTTTGCACGAAAGTTCATTTTAGCACGATGGGACACTTTTGAACGGCAACTCTTTTGCACAATGGTCACTTTAGCACGAAGTACACTTTTGCACGGCATCATTTTTGCACGCCGGGTAACTTTTTCTTGAGGAGACAATTTTGCACGGCGACTCTTTTGTACGAGCGTCACTTTAGCACAAAGGGACACTTTTGCACGGCGTCATTTTTGCACGAAGGGTCATTTTTGCACAAGGAGACAATTTTGCACGGCGACTCTTTTGCACTAGCGTAACTTTAGCACGAGGGGACACTTTTACACAGCGTCAATTTTGCAGGCAGGGTTATTTTTGCACGAGGGGACACCTTTGGATACAGAGTCACTTGTGCACGGCGACATTGGTAGCATTTTTGCACAATGATACTTTTGCACGCCGTCACATTTTTACGGTGAAGTTTTAGCACAGCGACATTATTTAGCACAGCGACATTTTAGCACAGCGACAAAAACAACTGAAAACTAAATTTTTTTTACAGACACATATCAAAGACAAAATCAAAAGATTAAAAACATTAAACAGTTAAAATTGTTGTAAGAAACCAATAATAAATAAAAGATAAAAAATTTTTTTTTTAAGATTCATAGCAGGGACAAAAATTGAATTTATTTAGAAACTAAGATAAAAAAAAACACTAAAGTATAAGATAAACTATTCAAGTTTATTTTGAATTCTAACTTATTAACCAACAACTATGCCTTTTTATACATTTTTCTTTACTATTACAAGCTTATTGTCCATATGATGGACATAGGAACTTAAACTGAAAGACATATAAAGAACAAAAATGAAATCAAATATTTTATTGATGAAAACAAAAATAAAAACATAATTTATTCTAAAATTTATAGATTTACATAAAAAGCAAAACTTATACTTACTTACGCTTTGAAATAGAACGATCAACATTAAACATTAAAATTCATTGACGAAGAACAAAAATAAAACCCTTATGCCCTAAGGACATTCACAATAGACTGGCCAGATAAATAGTCATTAAACACTTTGAAAAAGGACTCATCATTAATAGAGTAAAAATGCTGCCAACAAAGTTAAACTATAAACTTGGCTAAATCTTAAAATTAGATCAATGGTTGATAAAATTACTTCATAATTTTCAAACAAAAGTTTAATTCAATTCAAACTATTTGACTTTAATCGAAATTCTTTAACTTTTTTGCGAGAAACTAATCAATTTCAAGTTTGTTCCATATTTCAACTGATCGATAAAAAAATGAACAATACCAAGCCTCATTATTAAAATGATGTTTATATGTATTTTTTTTTGCTATTATTTCTCAGTGAATAATTTAGTTATAATGTTCATTTTTTGTATATTAATTGTAGTTTCACCATAAACTAGTTTAAAAAAGGTCAAGTTCAAGTCTCCTGTATTCTAATGATTGAATATTGAGTTTTGTTAGTCTATCAAGGTAAGACATATAAGAAATATTGCAGCATATCTCTTGATACTTTGGATGAACATAAGTTCAAACTTCCAAATGGTTTAGTTTTGAAGTTCTTACTCCCTCATTGGCTTATTTCATGATCATGCAACACTATAGTAATGAAATGATCCAAGTTAAAGTCATGAAAAATGCGCACACTATATTGCTCTTATTATTCTAAAGCAAGAAAAAATAAACTTTCCGTAAAACTAAAAAATAAATATAGAGTAAAATCTAAAATACCTTTACACTTCATTAAATAACTAAATCTTTTATAATTAATTTAACAGTTGTTTGAAATTAAAACAACTTCAAAATATTTCTTTAAACAACTATCTAATGCTAGTTTAAACATCAAGAGAATATAAATAAAAAATCAGTCTCAAGTTTTGTGTTTTAAAGGTTTACTAGATTAAGTTTATATTTTTATTTCAAAGTTAACCAAACTTTGTTTATCTTTATTTAAAGTATTCAAAATTGTTTTAATAAAAAAAAAAAACTGTACTTAAATAGTTTAGTTAAACTAACATTATAAATACGACTAAAGTGAATTGTAGTACGTTGTTATATTGTTCTAGGTAAAACTTTACATAAAAAAAAAAACTATCACATTTTAATTTTCAAAATAATTTGCGTTTAAAAGCGAAGTTCATTTAAGTTGACAAATTTAAAATTTCATATTTAATTAATTTTAAATTTTATTAAATAAAATAAAAGATAGAGGCGTGCAAAAGTGACGTATTCAAAAATATCGCCATGCAAATGTAACGTCGTGCAATAAGTGACGCCGTGCAAAAATAACCCTGCGTGCAAAAGAGTAGCCGTGCAAAAAAATTCCCTTGCGCAAAAGAGTCGCCGTTCAAAAGTGTCCCCTCGTGCAAAAGTGATTCTGCATGCAAAAGTAACACCGTGCTAAAGTGTCCCCTCGTGCTAAAGTGACCCTCGTGCAGAAGAATCGCCGTGCAAAAGTGTCTCCTCGTGCTAAAGTGACCCTCATGCAAAAGAGTCACTGTGCAAAAAAGTCCCCTCGTGCAAAAGTGACACCCACCCTTTAGTTTTAGTAGAAAAGTAGTGTTAAATATTAAAAAATTGTTTTTATAGTTTTATATGCGTAACTTAAAAGTTTTTATTAAATTGTAATAGAGCTTATGAAACTACTTACAGATAATATCTACAACTCTAATCGTAGTTTTCAATAATTTCAAAATATGTTTTGCACAAATGTTTGTTTTCATCAAAGATGAATAGTTCAGTTGTCATTTAGCTGTAGCTTTCAACTGAATTTATTGCCATAATCTTTATAGTTTCAAAAGAAGCTTTTTCAAAACGATAATTTATTTTCAGAATTTAATTTAAAGTGTTCTAGCTGTGATAGTCGCTAAATTTAAGTAATTTTTTATAACTTATTGTTCTGGACATGTCATTAAACTGTAATTCTGGTGTACGATTCTATAACCAAAAGGTTTTTTTGTACACCAAGTCCTTGGATCAATTTTTTTAACGCTTTTTTCGTTTAATAAACAATATATTATTAATTGTAAGTTTTGAGTATTAGTCTTGTTTCTTAGCTCTGCAGTTTTAGTTTTAGTCTTGCTTTATCATCTGTAGAATTTTAGGTTTAGCTATGCCTCAAACTGATTTTATTAGTTACTAATAACTACGGACAAACATTTATCTTAACCACCTCAATTTTCTACGATACGCTTTAGTTTGCAGAGATTTCATATATAATCGTTAATTGACTCGTATAAAAATAAGTTTTTAGAAAAATAAGTTTTTAAGACTCATATTATAGTCTATTATATCTTGTAATATTTACAGAACTTATATTTTATACATTATTTTGAGAATTTTAATAATTAAAAAAAATTAAACATCACAGCTTTTTAATTAAATAGGTGTCATAGTTTTTTATAACTATTATAATTAAAATTTGATTAGTTACTTAATGGTATGTTAAGTTTTAAAAGTTTGAAATAAAAGTTCAATTTTTATAAAAATAAACTCGTTTGAGACTGCTGTGTTATATAATCCTAAAATTCTACATCATAAAAACAATTTAATTTTTTATATAAAAGAAATAAAACAGCTTTTAAATATACACTTTTTTAGTAGTTCTTCTAAAAGTAATCTTTTAAGTTTCGTTTACAAAATTTTAATTTAGATAAATTTTAAAATACAAAATAAGAGTATAATAAATATAGTTTATTCCACCACGTTTATAATTTAAGCTAAAAAGTTTTGTCGAATTTATTTTTTAAATTTACAGCCTAAAAATATTTAGATTTAAAAGAGATGTAATGACTTTGATAAAAAACTAAATAACAACAAATAGCCAAAATAGTATCCATACTTTTATTGAAGTCGTGAAAATTAGAAACGGTAAAAAAAATTCAAAAAAAGGCATAAATTTTGCTTAAGACAACAAAAATCAATATTTATGAATAATTTAGCGAGATGAATCTTTTGTAAAACTGATGTTTTTTAAATTACTAAACTGAACTACTAATATTAGTAAAGAACACTAAATGTTGCGTATAGGTACTTTTAGTTTTTATAAGTTAATAGTTAAGTAAAAGATAGTATTGACCAGTGTCATATAAAAAAAAAAGAAAATTTCTAAAGTTACAGCAAAAGATCATATGTGAGTTAGTGTATACCATTCTATATCGATGAATATACTAAGTACTTTTTATAATTAATACTTTAAGATATTATAATTAGATGTTACAAAAGTTTTCAACATTTAGTGACTATGAAATTTTTTCAAAGCTCACAGAAATATGAGCTTTTTAAAAAGTTTTAGTAAAAGTAGTATGTAAGTAATAAACTATTAACAGTACACGAAATTAATAAAAAGTAATAAATCATTATATTAATAAACCTATAACTGTTTAGTAGGTAGACAAAATAATTAAAAAAATTGATAAAAATAGTCTTAAGCTGGCTTTAATTGTAGCTGAATATAACATAATATTAGTTTTTTTATAACAACATTGTTTACTGTATGTTTTATAGTTTATTTTCATCTTTTTTGTATAAAATCTTAGTTAAAGTACAAAGAATACTTTCCGATTGTCATAAATTATGTAATAAAAAGTAATGAGTTAGCTAACTTTAAAATTGTTATAAAAATTTTAGAATAAACGAAAAGTCCTTTAAAATTAGTGTTAATTTTTATTATTCACACTTTAAAAATAACAAAAATTATAATGCTATTCAAATAGCTTAAAAATATTTCTGGGTTCAGGAACATATGGTATATGCTTCGTGTTAAACAATATACACTTAAATTTATACAGAAAAAATTTTCAGTATCAAGTTTTCTTTTTTTCTCATGTACGCCGCATGTAGCGTTAGAAGACCTGAAAACAATTTATTAATACAAAAAATTTACTGTGCATGATTCTAAAACTTAAAAAAAACTGTTTAGTATACAGATGGTAATCAAGTTTAGAACAAATTTGTAAATTTAGTTTAATTTTCATATTATAAAACGACCTTTAACAAAATTGTCTTTTCTTTCATACTTGAGCAAAAAAAAAATTATAATATTTTTTATTATTCTTTTAACATTTAAAACATGAGTTGAGCAAGTGTTAGCATTATAAATTTTTGATAATATTTAGTTAATTTTAGTTCCTTAAGTTTATGTTTCAAATAATTTTTAGCAGTTTTAACTTACAGAATTTAAAAACTTTTAAAAGTGTATAAACATTTTGTTCAGTTTTGTTATTATATTTTAAAATTATATTTCAAAAATGATCAAACAAAATTATGCTTTTTAAGTATCTTATAACGATTTAGACTAAAAGAAAAATATTAAATTATTTAGTTGCTGATTCACAGCATTGTATAAAATTAAGATTATAATAGCATTTAAAAAAAAAGAAAAGCATTTAAAAAAGATATTAAAAATTATTTTTGATAAAGCTTAAATTCTTGAGTGAAATACTTTATTAACTCGAGAACCAATATTTTTTCGCGTAAGAGTCACACCATTAATCAATAATTATAAATAATTCAGTAGTTTCCCTAATCAAAACTTTTAAAAAGTTATTTCAGTTAACTATCAAGTATTTTTTATTATTTTTATAATGGTAAGGCTGAATTTCTTTTTCACCGGCTTTATTTTTAATAGAAAACCTAAAAAACTTGTATTAAATTTTGTATAAATTAAATCATTAAATCTCAGCAATGTGTAAAAGTAAACAATGAAAAATATTCAAATAAAAATAACTAAAAGTATGTTGCTAACATTAGACTTTCAGATTAAAAGTTTATCGTTTTTATGGTTTTACTGTAAAATAGGTAAATGCATGTTGTTAAAATATCAAGAAAAATTGAATATAAAATAAAATAGTCAGTAAACTAAAAACATATTTGTAATTACTTCTAACGGCTATTATGTATCGTTTAATAAAAACTATTTCTGAAAAAAATTGTTAGTTTGTAAATTAATTATAGTTTACGAACTTTAAAAAAAAAAAACGAACATGTAAATTTTAAAAGACTTCACAATTTTTTTTCAACACAATTATTTCAATTAGAGGTTATCACTAGTAATTTTTTTCTAACCTTAAAAAACAAAATTCTATTTTACATTAATATCTAACTTATTAACTTATATTTTTTCCGACTAGAACTAAATTCAAAAAAAAAAAAAAAAACTGCTCGTTTTAGTTTAAACCTTTTTGATAATGTTTAGATTAAATAGTTTAAGTTTTAAAACATATGTATTTGTTCATGTAGAAAAAGTTTTATACGTGTACCTTTTTTGTTGTAATTTACTAAAACTTAATTAAAAGTTTACCAAATAATAAATTTTTTTATTATTTATTACAAAAATATTTTTTATAAAAACTGTAAAACGTTTAAACTTGACAAAAAACATATAACTTCAAGCATTTTCAAAGCAGCAAAACCATTAGGAGTAAATATTTAAATTTTGTTTTAATAGTAGATTAGAATGTAAATTTGTTTTCACAATAAAAGAAGAACAATTGCAATCAAAACTTTAAGATTAAAAATATGTTTTTAATTTTTATTATTTCTATAGTTCATTTAAAAAAAACGAAGTATTGCTCATCAGTGCTTTAAATAGCTAAAAATCCCTAAAACACTTTTCAAAGTCGTGGAACTATAGATTATTTTAGTAATAGTGTCCTAATTTAATTTTAAAATAAAGTTGTAAGAAAATGTTTTTGTTTATGAAATTTAACTAGTTGTATTTTATGATGTGAGCAACAAGTAATTTATCAGAATTAGCTGTTTAATATTGTAGAAACAAAGTGAATAGTTTTTAGTCCAAAGCTTTAAATAGTCTGTTTCCGGTCACAAAATATTGAGGTTCTATAACTTAACGTTGTTCTAATACTTATTATAATTGAAAATTAATCGAATTTTTTCTAATCTTCATATTGTTCTAGACTTTAAATGAAATAAAAGATTGCAATATTTATACAACTAAATTTATTTGCTTTGTTGATTGAAAAAAAAATACCATTTTTGATTTTGCTCATACTTTTGTAACTTAAACTTTTCTGTGTTTAACAAAAATTAAATTCCATATTTAACCTAGAGTATAAAAACAAATATGTAAAAGTTTGAAAACAATCAAATAAGTTAGACTATTCTATAAATTTAAAACAAAATGTGTTATTAGCTGCTTGTATCCAGTGATAAAAGTATACTTATAATTAAAGTATAAGTCATATTATGCTAAAGTGCTGCTGCGTTTTAATAAATTATTCATAAATACTGATCCATTTATTAGCTAAAGATTTTCTTATACAGTCTAAAAAAACATCTAGTTGTTTAATTTTTACTGCTTATAACTAAAATAAATGTTACACTTTTAACTTTTTTTCTGATTATATTTGTTTTTAATTATATCACTATTGTACAAAAACAATAAATTTTTAGAATAAAATGTTTATTATTAAAATATATTATACATTGAAAGTTTTTAAATAAACTTATGTTATAAAGTTTATTGAAATTTATTTATTACTTTATCATAAACAGTTTACACTTTTACACTACTATTTTACTAAAATATAAACGTGTAATACGTTTTGAAGTTTATAAAATGCTTTGTTTAAATTTAAATATCTAGAACATTATTTGTTTTTTTACAACTAATTTATAATAATTATATGTTTTATAGCAGTTATTTAAACTATTTTAGAATACTACAATTTTTCACAATTACTACATAATAACGTTTTTTCCTAAAAATAAAATTTCCATAAAGAAATGTTTTAGCTTTTTATAATAAACATACTAATAAAATCAGTCTTACAAACGAATTTCAACGAAAATAAAAGAAAGTTCATACCCACAACAACAAAAGTACAAGAATCCATTTTAAAGAAATAAAAAACGTTTGAAATTTGCTGTGCCAAAGTCTCCTAGCTTAATGATTTTAAAAACCTATATAAGGTTTAAAAGTGATAAGTTTTACTAGGTTCACAAGTTTTATTTCATAGTATTTAACAAATATATTCATTGAGCAACAAATTTTTGTCATGAACATACTCAAACTTTGTTTAGATGTAAACTTTTAGAATTTTATAAAGATATAAAAGTATTTTGTTTTATACACTTCCTTGCATTGTTTAAAAAAAACTATGTTTAATAAAAATCACAAGTCTTAATTAGTATAATATTGAATCTAAAAACAATAGGATAGCGTTAAAAAACTTATATAAAAAGTTTAAAACCTTATTTTTGTATACCAGCCCTACTTTAAATAGCACATTCTTAGTTCTATTGTTTTTACTTTTTTTTTATTGATTTACTTTATTTAGTAGTTTACAGCTCCAATTTTACGAAAATGATCTCAAAAATAACCTTATGAATTTTTGTAACACCTTTGTGCCTTTTCAATCCTTTAACAACTTTAAATAATGATTTATTTGATTTTTTTGGTTGCTTTTATAGTAGTGTTAAAGTTTAAACTTGAGATAGGTTTTGAGTACATTAAACCTGTGAAGAAAAAGTAAAAAAAATAAAAAAATATGTGATATCCAAGTAAAACGTACATGATAACAATGGAAAAGTAAGGTTATATAAAAATAACTCAAAACATAAAAGCTTTCAAAAATTAAATCAACTGTTAAACATAAAAAATTGTTTTTCTTTTCTTAATTTTTTCATATATAGGATAAAAAGGGTAGTTAAAAATAGCCTTACGATAGTTAAATAAATTTATTGAACAATAAACAAAATTTTATAAATTTATATTTTACAAAAGCTATCGTTATTACTCAAAACAATTTCAGTTTATCACCAACAATATTTTTAAAATATACTTTTTGGTAAGATATTTTCTGACAATAATTTTTAGTAGTAAAACAGTTTTTTTTTAAACCTAACAAAATTTTCCAGTTAAGAACTAAAACTGTTAAAAAATAAAGATACTTGTTCCAGTTTAAATTTCAGTCAGTAGTGTATATAATCAAAAAGCTTATCAATATAATCCTTATAACTTGTAAATTTACCTACAAGGAGGAGCTGTAAAATTATATATTTCATTTACTTTTGACAATTAGATTAAGTTTAAAACTTTTTTTTGAAAATCTAACAGTTTGTTTTCACTTAAAAGAAATATTTTGCAACATTTGTAAAGTTTTAAACTACAAAGTATACAATTTTTCTTGAATATTTAATTTTATGTTAGCGTATAACCACCATTAAAGGGTTTGAAAAAGTTCATTAGAAGAGTTTTTAGCATATGTAGTATTTTGAAACGTCAGTAAAAACATTTAAATTAAAAAAATGTTTAACTGAACGAATATACCATTAGTTGACTAAATCAATAACTAAAATTATAGCTCTAATTTGTTTCCATGTAATTCTTCTAGTGGTAGTTTCTTTTATATGCAATGTATACTTTTTATACAAAAAGCAATTTTACGATACAAATTCTGTTTACGTTAAAACTAAGATTACAAGTGAAGATATATATCATTTTTAAGCTTATAAAAAGCTTTTGAAAAGTCAGTAAAAACATTTATTTTCTTTAACATTGTTGTAGTACTATTTAAACTATATTAAAGAACTAGTGTTGCTAACTAAAATCAAACTTACAAGCTTCATTAGTTACGAATTAGATAAAGTCTTACATACAATACAGTACAATTTTGATTGTATATTGTTTAATACAAAAAAAATATATTTTACTTTTTTTGAATTCGATTTACTTTTAGTAATAATAGTGTTTTAGACTGTTAGTTTTTTACTTAGTTAATGTTATTGAATTCTGTTCTATGTTCGTTCTAGAATATAAAGATAGTAAAAATGTCAAAGACTAAACAAACATTTTGTTTTGTTAACTAAGCTAAAAAATGTTTTAATAGCTGCTTGTGTGTTATATATGTAAACAAGTAGTAGCAACAGAATTGTATAAATAAATTAACCATAAAAATGTAACGTGCTTATCAATTATTCATAGTATTTACATTTATAAGCAAACGGTTTTCTCTCAAGGATTCTTTCCTGTTTTTTACTGAAAAAAATGTTAAATTTTCAGTTTTTTCTGTTAAAAATTAGTTTTTTTATTATAAAACCTTATTATAAAAAAATTTACAAATAAATAAGCAAACTCTGAGAAAAAACAAAAATAAAGACTTATAAATAAAAGTAACTTAAGCAAAAAAGATAAGGAAACATTTTATATCAATTTTTTTCTACTAGTTTTATACAAATTTTCTAGGAAATTTTTGTTATTATATATTACTTAATATACTAGTATTTACTTAAATTTTTTTTTATTATAAGTAAACATTTGTAAAAAATTGTTTTATATTGATTTGTTCAAACTAAAATAACTAGAAAATGATGTTATTAGTTTCAATTACTTTATATGAGATATATATTTCATTGGAAGTATTAAATTAATTAATCAAGAATAACTTAACTTTATCATACTTTAAAAAAATTAAGATAAACGAATAAAAAAGAGAAATTAAGTATAAGTAAACATTATAAAATATGAATTTATTTATTGTTAGTGTATTGACATTAACGTTAACTAGTTAATATCGAAACTTATTTTGTAGTAATATTTCATTACAAATATAAAGCTACGAGTTTTTAAAAACGTTATTTATTAATTTAAAATCATTTTTTTGTCTTACACAGAATATAACAAAAATTAAAAAACATTCAAAATGTTTGTCGATACCCAAAATAAAGAGAATACAAGAATCTTATTTAATTCAACGAAAAAAAAAAATAGTACAATTGAGATCTGTTTTTTTATAATTGTCTGTTTCAAAGCTTTAAAACATTAATTACTTTATATAAGATATAGATATTTATTTCCTAAAAAAATATCCAAGTATAATATATATTAATAAAGCTTGAACTACAAAATCAATGAATGTATTTAAAATGTTTAAATAAGTATGAGAAAGTTTCAATCAGACAGATGTAAACGTTTCTCATTAAACAGATGTTTTTTTTTGTAAATAGTTTCTTTTTGACAGCTGTCTAAAAGAAAACTAATCCGAACCACTTTGAATTTAGCGTTATACAAATTTTGTTTCATCTTCTTTTAGTTTTTATTACTTACGAATTTTTTTTATTAAGTTAAATATAAAAATAGATTGTATTAAAAAATAAGATTAAATCGAAAAAGCGTTTAAAACTAACTTAAGTAAAACTTGTAAATTATATCGAAAAAGTTTTTATGTAAGTTTTTTTTTGTTCACAAACAATTGTTGTTAACATAAAGTAACAAACTCTTTTAAATTAAAAATTAACTCGTAAATTTTAAGTCTGAAGTGCTACGGTACACACTGAGTAATTTTAAAACTAAGTTATTTTATTATGAAATTATTTGATGGTAAATGTTAATTTTTTCTAGCTTTAAAAAGGAGAGTTTCGTAAAATGATTTATTCCAAGTGATTAAGACATTTGTTTATATGAACTAAAGCAGTTTTGAGTTCTAATTGATTTAATATAACTAAGAACTTATGAAATAAATAGAAAAAGGTTTTCTGAAAAAATAAATTTAAATTCGTTCTTCTTGTTGATAACAAATTTTAAACTTTAACTAGATTTTAAACTTTTCTTTTTTTATACATTTAAGCTTTATGAACTTTACTATTATGAAAAACTATCTGAAGCTTAAAGAAATAAGTTATACTTTTTAATTTCAAATTCATTTATTTTTTCAAGTTTTAAAACTAAAAACTACAGTTTAAAAATTGGTCTAACTACTAAAATTTATTAATTTAGCTACTTTAAACTAGGTAAAGTTAAAAAAGTGCTACAGTTTATTTAGAAGGTTTCAATCAGGAAAGGCTGTACTTCAAAAGTTAAAACAGTTTTGTTATGATAAAACAGATTTAATTTTCTACAGAGCTAAAAATAAGCAAAATCATAAACTCAAAATAACGCTCTATTTTTGATAAAAAATAGTTTATATTTGTTTTGTATTAATTCTATTTTATAGAAGTGTGTTAAAACACATACTGTTACAAAAATTCAAAACGCATCTTGTGGAACTTTTATTAAAGTGAATTTGAGAATACAAGTAAAAGTAAAGCCCTAAAAAACAATTTTACTAGCTTATGCATAGCAGTCTACTTTACTATTATAGCAATTTTTAAGCTTAATGATTTAAGCCTTTACTCAATTTTAAATAATAGTTTGGTCTGTATGTTTAAAACAAATTAAAAATAAGTAAACGGTTGAAAATTTTAAATTATAGTTTTATTAAGTATGTTATAAAAAGAAAGTAAAAAAAAAAACAGCACATTAATTACTTTAAAACAATAAAAAAACTGTATTGTAAAAATAAAAAACACAAAATTTTGTTTATTTGTATGTATTTATGTCTTTTAATATTCTGAAAATTAAAATAAATAAGTTTTGATATTAAATTTCCTTAGTTTTTAAAAATTATCAATATTTTGAAGCAAATATGCATACATTTATATGAAAAAGTTGGTGCAAAATTTTAAAATAAAAACAGCACTCACCGTTTCATGCAAAGCTACCCTCAATTTTTATTACAATTTCACTTATTTAGAATCTTTTTTAAGTGGGCGCAGAAATATATTAATTTTAGTATGAAAAATTCTTTTTTAAACAATAGTAATCTTTTTCTGTTGTCATAGTGTAGTTGCTTCAAATTCAAATGACGTAATACGTTCTAAATTTATATAGCATATATTTTTATAATTAGACTTATTTGTTTTATTAAAACAGTAAAAAAAGTTAAAATGTCATTAAATGTCCCAATAAAAATTGGAAAAACTATAAATATTTATGACTCCATCGTGCTTATCGTAAAGTGCCTACCATCTCACAGTTTGAAATTTTTTTTATAAATTTTGTTTCCAGATAGTTCAAGTGAACTTAATGTTAGTTTACAAGCATGGCAATAAAACCTAAAAAAGTTGTAACTTACAGTGAAAAGAACATTTAGTTTTAAAGTAAATATGTTTATTAGGTTTAAACATTGTTTATAAATTTAAAAGTAGCGATAGTAGTTTTTAGGTTTTAGTTTTACACTTATACTTAATTGTATAGGAATTTTTAAAACTTCTACTTAAATTTAAATAATACCTTAAACTGTGAGTTTTAAAAAGAAAATATTTAGTTTAACAAAAGAATAAAAAAAAAGAGTTGTATATAAAAGATATAATTTAACTTTAAAACTTAACTTTAACTATTGTACACGTAAATATTGTTTTATACATAAGATAATATTAAATATTAAGTACGTAAAATTTTAGAAAATTTAATCAATTTAAATTAGGTATAAAAAACTTAGTAAAGCAGTAACAGTTTTTCAGTGTATAATAAATATCAATGTAATAAAATAAAAACGACGGAAATGCTTATGTGTTAGTATACCTTTTAAATTATTCATAAATATCGATTTTTGTTTTACTTAAGTGCGAATTTTTTTCTATTTTTACTAAACGTTTAATTAAATCATAAAACTTTCTTTAAAAGATAAAGTAAGAGCTATTTAATCCAGTACATTATTAAAAGCTTATAAATGTTTATTTAACAATAAAATTGCGCCATTTAAAATAGTAATTTTTGACATCAAAACTTTTGATAATATACTTTAGTTCCTTCAATAAATATTAAAGTTCTTAAAAGCTGTGTTTTTTTAATAAATACATTTAAACTTTCTGTACATATTATAATAACTAAATGAACAAAAAAAAATTTTTTCAAATACGACTTAGCCAATTTATAAATTGATTTAACATCTATTTAGCGTTTTAAAAGTTTGAATTATAAAAACGTTCTTATATTTATCGTAATATATTTTTGATGAATGGTTGTATATCAACACATCTAAAAAATGTATGTAAACTGTTTTTACGTTGAGTATGACAACTTTAAAACCTTACTAAGGTTTTTAAAACTACTTAAGATCGGAGACTTTGGCATCTCTTTTTGTACTATACTTTTTTCGTTTAACTATATAATATTCTTGTAGCCCCTTTATTGTGGGTATCAGCAAATTAAAAAAAAACTTTTATTTAAAATTTAGTGTAAGATTAAAAATTTTCTTTTAAATTGATGTGTTAGGCAATTAAAAACTAAATACTTATACTGTAGCAAAATGTGATGCATGTATAACAAGAAAATTATGTTATTTGAATGTCACACACAAAATTTGAAACTTAATTTGACTATATGAGATGAATGAAAGTTGTTCGATTTTTTACCGAATTGTAATTTTCAAGTTCATTTTAAAACCATTTGCTGAGTATTTTGTTTATATAAAGCAAAATTTTTATAATATTCTAGAATTTTAATAGTATTTTAAAGTATGTTTGCAGCTTAATAAAAAGAAATAATCTTTTTATTATATTTTTTAGACAAAGATTTTTAAATAACCTTTAATGCATAGTTTACGACGACTTTGATTACCAATTTAAAGGCTTAAAGTTAGGTACAAAACAAAAATTTTAGTTCGCTCGTTATTACTAAAAAACTAACAAAATATTAAAGTTTTAAATGTAAATTATCCAAAAGCTAATATGCAACAGTCTATTAAAATTAAAGTATAGTTTTCCAATATATTAATAACAATTTATAAACATTTCCTATATTTCAATGTGAAATTTTATGTTTGCTTGTTTGTTTCATACCGTGTTATACTTAGTTTTATTTTTTGTTGATTATAAACCTTTAAAAAGGTTTTGTAAATATTTGAAACTGAGCCACTTGGGCTTACTCACTATTTTGAGTAAAATTTAATTTAGAATTAGTTATAATCTTCTTGTATTCAATATTTTGTGGGTTGAATTTTTATTTATTTGTTTTATCATTTAAAGCAGGTATGATATTTAAAGTAAAGAAGAAAAAAAAATTCGAAATTGAAATAGGTACAATATTAAAAAAGAAAGTTTGTTTGTTGTTTTATTTTTTATGAACTTTTATTAGTAGTTTGAAAATGTTGAATTTATGCAAAATATTTATAACTGTATGAAGTGCACATAGAATTTTTAAAAAAATTTATTAAGACTTTTGGTATGAGAAATAAGTTTAAAATAAACTTATATACAAATCACTTTTGTCTGATTTCTTTTATTTTGTTTGTTTTATTGGTTATAAGCTTTTTACTTCAGTCATTATTGAAACAAAATAATCATTTAATTAAGAGTGTAAATAAAAGTGATATGTTTATTTTTATGCTACAGCATTTTTATACGAAAATCCGAACAAAAAAGTTCTAATAAACCTTTTCTAATCAAAACCGTTTTGTAAAATAACACCTAAAACTTTAAGCTTGCATTGTCAGTTGTGTTATTTGACTTACTAAGAAAAGCATTTTTTTATTATTACAAATAAACTTAATTTTAAAAGAAAACAAAAAGTTTTATTTGTAGCTGTTGCAGCATTTGATACGCGTTATTCAGAAAGGTTTTTATTTAATAAAAAGGGAACTATAAACAATAATACAAAACTATAAAAAAAGCTGTTTATATAGTTGTTATATGAAATTTTACCTGTAATATACAAGCAAAATTAACTGTATATTATTCAAACATTGTAAGAATTATAGATATAACTTTCATGAAAATTAAGTCAATAAACGAACTTTAAACTTAATCACCTAAATAAGGTATATAACAAATCATGAGTCACTTAATAATAAATGAATCATTAGCATAGAAATCATGAAACATTGAAAATTTTAGTTTATTTAAAATTTACACTAACTAGTTTAAGTAAATTAAAGTTCTGTAGGAATATACGTAAATTAAAGTTTTTTCAGATTTATAAATAGCTTGAAAATAGCTTAAATTTAGTTAAATGTCTACTAAGAAGGTAGAAGAAAATAGAAATAAGTTTAATTTACCTAGCTTGAGTGTTGATAAAAACGTGTTTTATTTTTAATAGCAGAAATAAATAGAGTTAACTATAATATAAGTATAAATTTAAGTATAATACTTAAATAAACACATTTTTTCTATTATCTTATAAAAATTGGCTATCCAGCTTTAATATTTTTTTATAAGTTGAATGTAGTTATTTAGTTATAAGCTAGTAAAACAAGTAGAAAAAAGCATATAAAAACTTTCATTCAAAATAAACTATAATTTTTTTTATATATTAGTTTTTAACAACGCCTTTACATTGATTTTTTTAAACCGCAACTAAAACTTTTGACTTTATTATTTTCCGGTATTTAGATGACGCACAAATAATAAGGAATTTGAAATCACTAAATGGAGAAGAATTAGCAATAAAATTTCCGTGCAGCCAATACTGCAGATGTTGAAAGACTTTTTCAACAATTTTTGTTGTGTTAACTAAATATTTTATTATGAAAATCCAAATAAAAAAATTAATCACAGCAGGTTTGATTGCCTTAAACTTTAAGAATGTATTGATGCTTGTATAATTTTAAATCCAAAAAAAGTTGTTATAGTTTAAACTACTTATATTATTTTTAAAGTATAAATAAAATTGTTAAAAAAATAAAATTTTGTTCTGTAAGGCTGCTTCAGCGTTTATATACAATAAAAACTAATAATAAGCACTAATAAATTGTATAATAGTATCTAGATACAAATGTTTACTGTTAACATTTTTATTAACAACAAAATAATTCATAGAAATATAAACAAAAACGAAATAACTGAAACAATCCTTACTAGAACTAACCATATAACCTTCACTACAGTTGAATCATTAAATTAACTTAAACGTTATTCACAAATAAAAGGCATGTATTGTACGACTTGATAACCGAAAGGTTCCTTTGTACAAGAGGTCCTAAGACCTAACGTTTTTACCGCTTTTTTTATCGTTCAATAAACAATATATATGACGAATTATGAGTCACTTATTATCAATTAGGCATTAAAATCATGAAACATTGAAACTTTTAGTTCATCAAAAATTTACACCAACTAGTTTTAGTAAGTTAAAATTATGTAGGAATATACTAAAATTAATATTTATAGATTTTACAGTTTTAAAAAACTTAATAAAATTTAGTTAGATCTCTACTCAGAAATAAAAGTATATTAATTAACTTAACTTAACTAGCTTCATTATTTATGACATACTGTTTTGTTTAAATTGTAGAAATAAATAAAACTCATTAGTGTTTTTAATTATATTTAAAAAACAGAACAGTTTGTTTTACATTACAAAAAATTTTTTTGATACCCAACTAAAAAATTCTTGAGTATTGTCAAACGAGTCATAAGTTAGGTAATATTTATATAAATGGGTTTGTTTATTATATAAATTATTTTGAAACTTTAACTAAATGTTTTTATATTTCTAATTAAATTTAAATAATTTAATAAAGGTGAAAATAGTAAGAATATAAAGTTAAATTTTTCTCTATGTTTTCAGCTTATTTTGTTCAATGAAAATTTTTGTATCACTTTAATTTGTGAGTGAGAACTTAATTGTCTGTACAATTTTCAATTTAGCAAACTTTCTTTAATTGCAAAATTTCATTTATTTACATTAATGCAGTTCGATAAAACCTTATTTTAAAGGTTAAAAAAATTGACTTTGGGTTGTCGATTATCCAAGATGCAAAAAAGTATTACATTGTATTTTAAATAAGTACTTTAATGTTGTTGTTCTGTAGTGGGAATCACATTTTTAATAATTTTGAATCTTGTACAATAAACATTCCTATTGAGGAATAACTTATACAATTTTTATGTTATACATTAAACCTCACAATAAAAATTTAACTTTATAAAGTTTTGAATTAAAATTTTTAAGCACTAAAGTTTTTTGAAAGCAACAAACATTATATACTTACAGTATGGAAAACTAAAAAAACAGTATTAGTAGTTATTTTAGCTATCGGTCACCTTTTAAAATTAAAGTCAGACACTAAACCATATAAAAAAAATCATACTAAATAATTATCTATAAATAGTAACAGCAATAATCTCTTTCATATCAAAAAATTTGACTTTTTGATTATTAATTTTTTTTATATTTTATTCTGTTGAAAGCTAGTATTAATAATATTAGTTTAGGCAACCCTAATCAAAAAATCATTAACATCCACATATATATAGCAAAAACGAATTATACTAATTAGGTATACTGTTTTGTCAAAGAAGTTATTATAAATATTTAAAAGCCAACGAAGATCAATATTTATCAATAATTTAGTAGATTGAAGCTTTGTGCAACGGCATTTAGAATAAGCTTCCATATTACAGATTATTTTCAACCGATTAATGTACAATTTATAACATAAAAGAAAATAATAAATAAATAATTGTTTCACAACAATAAGTTATTCTTAGTAATCAGTACATCGTTCTAGTTAAAATGTATAGTAATAACTACAATTGTTTAGGCATTTATGATTTAAAGAAAATAGTCTTCGAAGTCAAAAAGACCAATTAAAAATAGACTTACGTTTTACTATGTTATCGTTTAATGAAATATATATTATATATACTTGAATCGTTTAAATATTAACATTTACTAGTTATAAAATTTACCAAAAATTACAACAATAAACACAATAGCGGAACTACAAATTTTATTTTTAATTAATAGTAATACTATAGCGATAGGATGTTTTCACTATAACTAGTGGCATATTTTGTAGACCTTTTGCTAGGTTGTTTTTTAGTTATGATGAAACCCTATTTGTTTTACTACAAAAATTTTACATAAAAAAAAACTTTCTTATTTTTCTTCTTTAAAATGAAATATTTAAACTATTTTTTGCTGTTTAGTTTTATCGTGAGTATGTAGAAAATTAAAAACTTATAACATAATTTTAAAAAAACATTCTAAATAAGCTAAAAAAATACGAAAAAGTTAAGAACTATTTTTGTATTTTAACAATTCTTTATAAAGTAGACTATTAAAGTTGAAAATCGATAAATGTGTTGAATATATCTGTAATGTGCAAAATAGTAGTAGAAATATTTAAAACGACCTATGTTTAAAAGAAAATAAACTGAATTACAAAGCTACTCATTTATTTTTTTACTTTTCAAATTGTTTTCGGAAGCTCATATAAAAGCTTAGATATATAAAGACATTTTATTCATGTTTACAAAGTTTTATAAAAATGCCTTCGTTCAAATACGTAGTTTATAAAGTTTACAATACATTAGTATCAGAACACCGCTAGTAAAGTTCAGAATAAGTAAAAGATGTTCAAACAAGTTAATATATTAAACACTTTCTGATAGATCTGCAATAGTTTGTTTTGTTTTTTTAAAGAAACAAAAATTACTATATAACTTAAATAATATAATTATATTTTATTTTTTATCTGTATTGTAAAAGTTAATGTGAGAAAACTTATGAGTAAACATATAAGTTAGAAGTAGAATGAGATTTTAAAAAGATAGTAATTAAATCAAATTTAGACATATTAAGTTTTCTCACCTTAGTATGATCTAATAACAAATATAATCTGGTTTGATTGTGTTAGCGTTACAACAAGTTACTTTATTATTTTTTTTTTTACTTATTAGTTATTGTATTAGTTACTGTCGTTTGAGATATCTCTAGTAATTTATTTTATTTTAATCTAAGAGTAATAATGATGCTATCTTTTTTTATAAATAAAGCAAAACTATTCGGCAATTTTAGTAGCTGTTTTTACTTTTAGCTATCACTACTATCATGAACTGTTTAAAATTCTAAACTGTCTTAAACTATGGTAATTAGAACACAAAAAAAATATTCAAGCTAAAAACTCTAAGATCACATCTTTTGGATTCCATACAAATTGCATTGAAAAAGTTGAAAAGTGTTAGCATATAAGACTTTTTAGATCATCTATAAACTTTTGAAAAACAAACTGAAAAATCACAAGTCGCTGTCTTTATAACCACCTTAATAAAGCAATTAGTAACACTTAGCAATCTAATATACTATCTGTAGCATATACTGTGAACTTACAACACTCTAATTTTTATGTTTTATGGAGATATCTTAAATTGATAACAGTTTGTTCTTTAATTTAGTTATAGGTCACGGTTCGCAAAATCTTCACGAAAAATTAATACAAACATATCATTTGCAACATTTTGACTATAAAATCTTATTTTGATAACCATTTTAAGATGTAATTTTATAAAAAACATTTAGTGAGTTTTTGAAACTTTAACTAGTTTTGTTTTCTAAAGTTTATAATCAAAAAGTTAAGTAAGTAAAAATTGACTTTCAAATTTATAATTTTAAAACCTTCTTAACTACAAACATTTTATTTCAATTCATTGTTTTTATTTATAACTAATTTAACTATTTTGCACAGTAAAGTATTTTAAGTTATATATTTTTAATCAAGTTATCTGTAAAAAAGATATAGACTTAAAAATATTGTAGCAGAACTAAAAATAAAAAGATGTTTATAAATTATTCATTAGGTGCGTATCTGTTTAATGATCTTTTTATTTTTCAAGTTTATTTTGTTTGATTTTTAACTTTAAAACATCTGTTTGCTTCCATTTTCTCATGCTTTTCTTAACTAACTGTTTCAAATTTGACATTCAACTTATTACACTTTGTTTTTGTTACTTATATAAGTAAACATGCTTTACTTAGGGTATGAAATAAAAACTTTAAGTTTAGATATTACTCATTAAAATACTTTTAAATACTTCATATTATTTATACCATTTTATGTTATTTGAAAAAAATGAAATTTATATGGTTTAGTAACTAATTTAGTTGTTAGAACAAGTTAAATTTTAATAGCAATATATTTTTTCTAACTAAGATAAAACTAATTACAAAGTATATGTATAATTAAATTTTATGTCATGAAAGCTATATGATTGGTCTTAAAATTTATAGATTACATAAATTTTAATATACAATAAAGTACAAAATAATAGTAAGAAACTACATTAAATTATGAGATCTATACATTGCTTTTGTAATTTTAGGTTTCAAAAAGCGTTTTTGGTTGAAAAACAAAAAACGTTTACTAAGTTAATTAGATGATTTAAACTAAAAATGTGATAAATGTTTAAAAACTATTAAAATTAATTTAACTTTTTTTATTGTTTAGAACTTAACATTTAAGATATTTTGATAAGTCATTTTTTTTTTTAATTTATTTTTGTTTATTCTGAAATATTTAAACCTATGTACTTTCATAACTTTATTGAAAACTTTAAAACGTTCAAGATATACCAAAGTAAAATATTATTTTTTGTTAGATAATAAACTTTAAAGCTGTTTTATAATGTATATAATTAAAAGTCTTTAGGTAGTTATAATTTCGTTTTGAAAATAAAACTTTAAGATAAATAAAATTATATTTAAAAAATTTCATACCTCTTTTAATTTAATGAAATTAAGTAGTAATAGTGGAAATATGTAAAATAATGTTATATAATACATTTATTATTTTTCTTCAAATAATTTTACACACAAATGCTAAAACTTAAACTAACTATATGAATTAGATGAAAATAACATAGTATACTTTTTTCGAATTTTAAACTCCAAGTTAATTTTTAAACCTTTTGCTAGGTTTGTTAGTTTAAAAAACATTTTTTTTAAATAGTTTAACAAATTTAACTTTTGTAAAATACGTTTGAAAAAAAAACTTTTTTAATTAAATTGAAAACTCTTTTATACCGTATTAAAGATAACTTATTAAATATTTCCTTTTTTTTAAAGAAATTTTTTATTTGCTTGGTTGTTTCATACTGCGTATAATTTAATTATTATTATTGTTAATTATAAACCTTTGAAAAGTTTTATAAATATTTTGTTTGGGAACAGTTTAATTTACAATTAAATATAATATTTGTTTACTCAATATTTTGTGGGTGGAATTTTTATTTTTTTCCTTATTTATAGTAGGTATGATATATCGAAGATAGAAAAAAAATCATTGAAGCTAGTACAGAACTTTAACAAAAAGTTAAAAGCTAAATTTGTTTGTTGTTTTTTTTTTAATGTTCTTATGAAATTAATTGTTAGCCTGAACACAATTAAATTATAAAAAAATGTCTATAACGATCTAAAGAGCACATTTCTAACGTTTTTAATTTGTTAAGACCGTCAATATAAAACAAAGGTTAAAAAGTAAGCTTACTTCGTTAGAATTTTTTACTTTTGTGATTATTCAAAAATATAAATAAATTAGTTTTTTAATGAAAAATGTAACAAAAGTGTTACTTTAGTTTTTATACTACAACCTTTTCATATGACAACTTGAAAAAATCTAAATAATCAGTATTAACCAAAACAGCTTTGTTAAATAACGCTTAAAACTTAATGCTTGTATTATTTAAAAAGTATTATTTAGTTTTCAATAAATAATATTCATTATTGTTTATACTACTTATATTACTTTTTATGAATATTTTTTTTTTGTAAATATAAACTTTCATTTTGTAAAGCAGCTTAAGCATTTTTATTCATATTATTAATAGTAGTATTAATAGTAAACAATATCAAATTGTACAATAGTATTTACATACAAACATATATTGTTTACATACTTATTTAAAAAAGTAATTCATAGAAATACAAACGAAAGCGAATCAGCTAAAACAATCCATATTAGAATTATGCATATAACCTTTACTACAATTGAATCAATACGTGAAAATATAACCTTTACTACAATTGAATCAATACGCGAAATTAAAACTAACACTAAGAAGGCATATTACAAGTTATGAGTCACTTTTAATCGATGAGTCATTAGCTTTTAAAGAAAATTTTTGTATATTGAGTATTTTCATCGACTAGGTTTTGTAAGTTAATACTTTGTAGGAATACACTTAATTTTTTATATAGATTTAATATAGATTTAGTTAACGTTATTAGCTTCATTCTTTATGACATATTTTTTTTACATTGTAGGAATAAATAGAATTAATAAATACAATTATAAAGTAAAAAAATAATTGTAATCTAATTTTTAAGGTCTACAAAAAAATTATGGTATGCAACTAACAAATTCTTGTATGTACTCAAACGAGCCATAAGCTTGGTAATCATTATATAAATTATTCGTTTACTACATAAATTTGTTTGAAAATTCTTACTAAATTTTTATCATTTATAATTAAATTTTAATAATTTAAGAATATAAAAAGTTGAAATTAGTAAGAGTATTAAAATTAAATGTTTCTTTAAGTTGTTAACTTTATTAGTTACTTTGTCCAATCACTCAATACTTAAGTCTTACTACAATAAAAAAAACTTTATATCAGTAAATAACACAGTAATCTCACAATAGCACGATTAAAAAATAACTATAAATAGTTCAACAACTATTTATAATTAGTTAATCCAAAGTCGCCCATTTTAAGATATTTAAAAACCTTATAAAGGTTTAAAAAGATTTTATTTCTATCATTAAAACATTTGAAAAGGTTTCAGTAATATTTAAAAGCAGTTTTTCATGAAAAGAATTTAAAAGAATTAACGGTTTTTACAAAAAACAAGAAAGGTGAAAATTTTAATTTTTTTAGAAAAAAAACTTGTAAGCTTTGTCAATAACCTTAACAAGATACCAAAATATATAAATCCTAAAAAACAAACAACTATAATTTGCAAAAGTTAACTGAGATTGTAAGAGTTTCTTATTGTATAATAATAAAATCATAACAAATAAATATATTAGTCTCGTTTAATATTTAAAAAATAATCTTAAAAACTTGTAACGTATAGATCATAACTTTTTATGGTTGATTTTAATTATTTATTTAATGAAGTTTCGTTAGTTTAAACAACCTTAACAAAGGTATTTAAAAACTTAACACTACTTAAAAAAAACAAAAATTAGAATAAAATTTAGATTTTACTATAAAAAAAATATCTTTTAACATTAATGTAAATTCTTAGGTTGCAATTATCTAAATAGAATTTTTTTGCACAAGTAATAAGTATTAATTGAAAAGTTTGTAAAATGATTTGGTTGCTTAAAAAAAGAATTAAACCAGACCGTAAATTATTTATAAACCGATTTAAGCAAACTTAAAATATTTTAAAAAGTTTGTGAAAAGTTTTATTTTTACATTCGGTTACCATAATTTAAACAATACAGTATTGATTTTATTTAATGTCGGTCAGTAACAAGTATGAATGTGGTTCAGTTTTTTTTAAATTAATGTTAGATTCTAAGATTAGTTAAAAAGCTTTTGTTTACTTGTTTCAAAAAAGGTTTAGTCAAAAATATACTTTACTCATTTTACGGTAGTATAAATAAACTTTGTTTTTTTCTAAATTAATAAATATTTATTCTTATTAAAAAAATGTTTTCTTTTACAAAATTGATAGTACTTAAGTTCTTTTACTTATAATTTTTATAAACTTTAAAAGAAAAAAGAAAAATTATTAGTTTTAATATAGAACTAAAGAGCCTTTATAAAATTTGTTTTACTTTTTTACTTTTACAAAAAACTTGCAAAACTTTAATATTGTTTACATAATAAAAAATGGTACAAAACTTACAACTATTAAACCTACATTAACTTTTTAAAAGTAATTGTTTTTTTTTAATTACTTTCAAGCATTTCTAGCAACATATGTTTAATGTCAATGACTAATGTGTGAAATATTGACGTCTCAATGACTCAATTTCATTTTTCATCTATTTGATTCTATCTCAGTTGTTGTTAAATATATTTTATACTGATATAATTTTAGCCAGTATTTTACGTGAGCTGTAAACCTTTTAAAATTTTTAGCTGTTTAAAACTTATTTTATATAAACATGTTAATAAATAAAAAGATCAACAACTATATGCTTAAACTTTAAACTACTAAAAGTTACCTATCAAAAATTAACATCTATCATTTAGATATAATTACTTTCAACTGTATATTTAATTTGTTTTACATTTTAGTTATTGATCTTTAAACTAAAAAGTTAGTTAAATACAATTTAGTAAAATTAAAGTAAGTATGTTTACTATGTATTAAAATCTTAATTTTATCTATTTTGTAGCCAAGAACGATGTGTAAGGCTATTTCAGATATATTTCAGATATTTAGAATACATATATCGTAATTTTAAAAAAGATTTTTGCAAAAGAATTAGAAAAATTCTAATAAGGTCAAAGTCATAAGGAGTTTTTTTTTCAAGAAAAGTCCAAAAGTAAGGTTATCAAATAAGCTTAATACATGTCTGTCTGTTAAAAAAAAAGTTAACTTCAAAGAATTAAATTAAAAATATGTTAGACAAAGGCTTTATTTTGATAAAAGTAAGTTTAGAGTGAGTATTTTTTTATTTAAGAAAAGAAAAATTTAATGCATCTTAATTCAAAACTAGCAGTATTTTTTAAAAACACCATTTATTTAAACTTTACACTGATTTTATTGGTTTTAAGGTTTCAATTAAAAGTTAAGTACATACTTGCCTTAGTTAATTATTTATTTCAAAAGTTTTCTAACAAATTAAATTTTCTTAAATATGGAAATCTAAAACTCATAAATTTTTTAAAACTAGTATTTTAATCTTGTGTTGTATTAAAGTTAATACTCATTTTAGTATCCAGTTTAGTAAATACTTTGAAAAAATAATATTTATCAGCAAATAAGTTTGTATTTATTCTTTTTTGTTCTGGTTTGAGTGTAAAATTAGTTTACTTCTCTTTTATAAGCTTTTTAATTATATTAATTGGATTATGATTACAGGATAAAAAATAATAGTAAGCTCAACGGCATTCAAATTAAAACAGTTACAACAGAAAAGTTATTTTAAACTCAATACTATCTTCATACATTATCAGATCATAATATAAATAACTTGTTTCTAAACAAGACTCATTCTTATCATTTAACTTATCATTAGACTATTTTTTCTCTTTTTTAAAAACATTACCAGCTACCTTTAAGTTGTAAAGCTTAATTTTTTAAATAAATACCATTACTTTATTCTAAAGATTTAAACCTAATGACACTTGGTTTTTTATAAAAAAACTGTTAAAATATTATTTATCTATCGATGGACTTTATTATGTTACATCTTAAGAACTTAAATGCCTATATATTTAGAGGTATGTTTAAATTTTTAAGCTGTAATTTTTCTACGAAAACTTCTAAGTATAATTAGATAGGTTTAACTTTATCATCTCTTTTTTTATAGAAACTTTTAATTTTGTTTTCAAATATATGATCATCTGTTTCACATCTCGAAATATTAAAAAGCAAATAATTTAGAATTAAACAAATGTTATATCTTACTGTAGTAATGTATTAACTGATCATTATGATAAATATTTTTTTTGTTTTTTAGAAGTCTATCTATTTACTAGTCGAAAATAACATATACATACTTAAGTACACAACGTATTATTTACTTTTTTTCAAAATATATATAAAACTGTTTTATAATAAATCTATTTAAAACGAACAACAGTAAACCATTTAAAATTCAAAGAGGTTATTGATTAATTTTGATAGATAATACATAGTTTAATTAAAGTAAACCATTACGATATTTTATTTTAAAATAACTAAAAATCCTATTAACGTTATTTAGCCTTTTTATTCACTAAACTTAAACTTTCAAGAATTTATGTTCAACAATACACTTGAGTAAACATGTAAAGCAATTTTGCTAGTTAGTTTTTTAAGGAAACTACTAGTATGTTCTATTTTATAATTTTACTAAAACTATTGATTAAAAGTTATGATGTGTTTATAATAAGTTACTTGATATTTAATTTTACTAAAACTAATGGTTAAAAGTTATAATGTGTTTTTGAAAAACTTATTTTTTATTTATTTTTTCTATATCTAGAAATATTTTTGTTTTTTTATTATATATAAATTTTTAAATTGTTTTTATCACTGCTTAGATCAGAACATAATAATGATTAAAAATCTAAAAAAAACTCCATGAAGTCTAATAAAATTAAATAATAAAAAAAATATTGTTTATTCAACTTATTTTAGTTTTATGAACGCTATATAAAATATTCATTTTTATTGGTATAGAGTTTTATAATTTATAACATAGACTAAAGTGGCATATCATATATGCTAACTATAAGTATTTTTAATAAAATTGAAAGTTAGTTGTTCAAGATAATTTAGAAACAAAAATGTTTAAACAAAAAAAAAATTAAAGCTTTTTCACACAACAGTAAGACTTCAATTTTTCTATATAAACATAAAATATTACGTTCATGTACAGACCGAAGTCTGCGATTTAGAGGTAATTTTGTAAAACCTATTTAGGTTTATAAATAGAACTGTTATGAGTAAAGATAACTATTAAAATAAACAAAATAATACCACGTTTCTCATTAAAGTTTTTAAATTTATTTCAATACATTCAATTGTAATAAACTAAAATGACATTTTATTGGTGCTAACTGTCTTGTACATTTTTAATCATACTAGTTATTAATTATTTATTCAAAGTTATATAGAAATAATAGCTTTAGAACAAAAAATTCAATTTATTTTAGCATTCAGTAGAAATCCAAAATTTCTACACAAATATATATTATTTCGTTTACATTATGACCGAAGTCTGCTATGTAAAGATTACTTTGTCTAACCTTTAAAGGTATCTAAAAAAAATCGAATTGCAATAAATAAAATTAAAATTAAATAGTAAAACGTGTCTAATAAACATTTTGTTTCAATTGAACTGCTATTTGTGCTATATTAAACTAAAGTAAAATTTATATTATACTAATAAATATTTTAACGATTCATACTTAAGTAAATACACAAGATTAAGATTAAACACTTTCTCATTCTTATAACATTAAAAATAGTTTATTACAGGTTTGTTTTGTTTTAATGCTTAAAAATAAAAAAAAAACATAAAAAATCTAGTTTACATTGAAGCATAAGTTGTACTATTGACTTTAGTTCTTTGGTAAATTTATTGTGTTAAAATAAAATCACTGAAGTTATATCTATTAAGTTTTTACGCAAATAAACGTGTTTGCTTTTTTTTTTAATTTTGATATTTTTTGGAGGTTAGATGACTAACAAAACAATTTACAAAGATAGACCACTATACTAAGTTGCTTGTATTAAGTAAAAATTTTTACACTACTTTACATGTTTTATTCGTAGTTTTTTATACATTCACTAATTAAACAATTCAATTTTCTACATTTTAACTAATATAAGAGTGTTAAAAAAAAAGGGGTTGGTCTGTTTTCAAAATAAAATATATGCTGTATTATGTAACTAACCAACTATTTCGCATATAATTTAGAATAATTAAAATAATAAGTCGTTGGTTAATGAAATCTAACATTTTTATAAAAAGTGTTTCTTATTGTATTACAAAGTAAATAGAAGTAATTATAAAATGTAAAAATTCAAATGACCCAACTACTTTAATAGTTAAGTTATATAAAAGGAGACATAATATAATATATGTAAAAAAACCCTTAAAGTTACACTACAACTAAATTTTAGCGTTAAAAACACATTATTTAGCAATCTTTTTAATTTATATAAAAAACAAATTTTAAGTATTAATACGAAGTTGCTTAACAGTATTTATAAACACGTATATTGTTCACATATTTGTTGCAAATTGCTTTCGTTAAAACACAAACAAAGGCAACTGTGTTTAAAACAAACATTATAGGAATTAAAATTACAACTTTCACTAAAGTTAAGTCAATAAATGAGTTGTGAACTTGGTCACATATAACGAATAATGAGTCACTTACTTATCAATGAGTCATTGGCATTAAACAGATGTTGCAAACAATGTTGAATTTTTGAGTTTATTTAGAAGTTATACCGATTAGTTTTAGTATACTTTACAATTCTGTTGAAATATTCGTTAATTAAAAATTTTAAGATTTTTTATAATTGTATAAACTAAATCAAGTTTAGTTAGATCTCTAATGAGAAGTAGAAAAATATGAAATTATATATTTTATTTACCTTATTATTTTAGACATAGTATTCTGTCTACATTGGAGAA
Source organism: Thalia democratica (assembly GCF_965202585.1). Taxonomy (NCBI): domain Eukaryota; kingdom Metazoa; phylum Chordata; class Thaliacea; order Salpida; family Salpidae; genus Thalia; species Thalia democratica. Next base: position 64,609,002 of record NC_139171.1, read on the forward strand.
AAAAAAACAGAATTAATTAGTACATGCATTATAATGTTGAAATAAACAGACCAATTTGTTTCAATCTGACAAAAAAATTATATCTTACTTAAAGAATTTAAATATTCCCATTATTGTCAAACTATTCATAAGCTATGTCATTATTATATAAATTAGTTAGTAAGTTATGTCAACTTTGTTTATCTTATATAATCTAAAATAAAAAAAGTTTTAAGTATAATGAAGTGAAGTTAGGAAAATATAAAAAGTAGCTGTTTTAGATTTGAATTTTAGAGTTACTTTTTCCAGTTAAAAACTTTGTATTACTTAAATTTGTATCACTGAAGAACATAAGGGTTTATACAATTTTAAATTTAGCAAATTTTATTAATTGCGATATTACATTTATCTACTTTTAAGCAGTTTGATAAAACCTTATTTAAAGGTTGAAAAAATTAGATTTTGGACTTTCCGTGATTCAAGACGCAAAATGTATTACATTGTATTTATAAGCACTTTAATGTACTTGTACTGTTGTGGTAATCACATTTTTAATAATGTTAAATCTTGTACAAAAAACATTCTTAATGTGACAACTAATAAAATTTTTATGTTATACATTCAAACCTTACAATAAAGATTTAACTTTATAAAATTATGAAATAAAATTTTTATGTTATACATTTAAATCTTACAATAAAAATTTAACTTTATAAAGTTATTAATCAAATTTTTCAATTATCAAAGTATTTTGAAAGCAACAAAAGTTAAATACTTATAGTATGAATACTAAAATAAAAAACATTATTAGTAACTTTTTTAGCTATCGGTCAGCTTTTAGAATTAAATACAAACATAAAGTTTACAAAAAAAGTTACCCTAAACTATTTATCTATTAATCGCTTTCTTATCAACAAAATTTGACTTTTTGAATAAAAAAAAATCATTTAATGTAAGGTTCGAAAAAAAAAAGTTTAGAAATGTATAAAAATATCAAGATTATAAGTTAAGTATAAAAAACAATGATTTTAATTTTCTGCATTTTAAATTTTCCTCTTTTAAGGAAAAGATCTATATAAAAATGAACTAATAACGTTCTAAAACTAAACTATAAGATTAAAAATAAAATAATGTATTTGTATATTTATTGTAACATAAAAGTGATTTCGTAAGATAAAGTGTAAAATCATGTATAAACTTATATTACGTATCTGATCAATTAAAAAAAGAGAAAGGGGAAAGTTTTGAAAGTAAAATAGGTAGAATAAAAAAAATTATAGCTTAATCTTGAAATTGATCACAAAACTTTTTCTAATAGACTATTTTTCAACAATACTTGTCAAAATGTTTGAAAATTTTTAATTAAATTCTATTTTGACTAGTTTTTTTTCGACACTTGTTTACATTAAGCCTATATAATAAAATAAATAAGAAACTTAAACAAGCAGAAAAATATGTGTTTTTATACGAAAAACTAGTAAAAATTTATCTCTAATAATATATCAACTTTACTTTATACTTCTAGCATATATTGTTATGACTAATTTTGTAAATTTTACTTATTCATCAACTCTTTTAAGAACTTAATTTTTGTTTAGAAGTTCATTCTTTTAAACCTTTTAGGTAATTATAAGTTTTTGTATAACTTTTATAAGTTTGTTAGAATCGTTTTTGTTAAATAACACGAGTTTTTAAAAATTGTTTATGTATATTTGTTTACTGAAAAATAATAATTTGTGGAACATAATTTCTTTTTTATATTGTATCACCGTTAGTTTACAATTCATTAAAATAGAAATAAAACAAATCAAAATAATTTATTTTTTAGAAACCAACAAACTTTTAGGTGTTTTAATAATTGTTTACAATATAAAGTGTTTGAGTTAACAACAAATTCATGTGAGGGTTTACATAACTGTGAGAAAACTTAAAGTTGACAGATTCAAAAACAGACAAGCTTAAGTAGCTTGACAGATGTTTAATAAACAAGTTTTAGTTTTAGTCACTGCATTTTGCGCAGAATCTACTTTAATTTTGCGTTGCTAAAAAATATCTTTATAAATTTATTATCTCTAAAATTTGAAATATAAAAAAATTATTTAATAATTTTTGTGAAAAATAAAGTTATATATTTTTAAGTTTTTAAATCTATAAATTGATTAAACTAGAGTCCAAACTACGGATGCTGATTTGTTTTTTCAAAAAGCTTAATAAAACGTTAGTGATAGGTTTTGCAATAAATAAAAACAAATAAGATCTACGTACATTTCTTTTGTTAGAAAAACATCCTTGAAACAAGTTTAAAGTGTCGACAAACTTTATTTTGAAACCAAAATCATAGTTTTTTTTCAAAGTAAGAAATTGTAATAAAAAACAATTTGATTACTAAAAAAGTCATTTTGTAATGTGGTACTTCAAGTTTCAATATAAACTTGGCTAGAGTTTGTTTTTTGTTTAAAAAAAAATTTCCAACTTATATTGAAGAAAGCAAAAATTTTCTTTTTAAATAAAACAAGAGTCTTAATAATACAAATTAAAAAACATAAAAAGTAGTAAACCATCTTAAATTATTAAAATTTAGTTTAAGTAGATTATGGTTTTTTTATGAAGTATAAATATTTAATTTATATGCCTGTCATTTAAAAGTCTAAAAAAAAACATGATTTCACAAACTTTTAAAGCTAAACTTTACTGATAATATTTAATCAAATTATATTTTACTTAAAATCTTGTTGTTCTACAACATTTTATAAACTTTTATTTTCATCAATTTTAAACTGTTTTCATGTAGATGATATAAATAAAAAACTTCTCAGTAATTGTTTATTTACCAAAACTGTTTCTTCTTCTTAAAAATAGTTTGAAAAAAGCTGATTAAGCTTTAAAAATTTTTGCAAAACAAGAATAGATCTTTTCAAGTAACAGAAACAATAACTTGTTTTATGACTTTATTTGAAAAAAAATTCTTTCAAATTTTGTTTATTTTACTACAATATGAGTAATAAGCTACTAACTTTTTAAGTATACTATAAGTTTTCAAACTGCCAAGAAAGAATAATAAACGAAAACATGACTAATTAGAAGTCTGATAGTAAATATTGAAACATCTAAACATAATATAGATATAATTTAAATTAATATCTAGTTGAAATATTTGAATATAAAATACACATGTGACTAGCGAGATGTAACAAACTTTTAGTTATCAGAAAATTTTAATGTAATAATTAACCTTACTTTACTAGTAATCAAAAACTAATTGTTGTTAAAACAATACAATTATAAAATCGATTGTAAAACAAATAATAACAAAGGTTTTATTGTTTTACTTTATACAAGAAGAATAAACAAAATTTAAAAAGTCTACATTTGATGTACTAGGTTTGTCCTAAAGTCGACGACTGAAATAAAAATGTTATACTCAAACAGGATAGTTTATCTATTTTTAAATTATTATCTTTAGAAATTGAATTATCTTTAAAACTAAATGTTGTTTAAAATACTATTTAGTATATCTTGAACAGTGTTCTAAAATAACTTTCTAATGCAAAGTAAAGTCTTTTAATTTTTTATAGTGTTGAAAAATAACTAATTGTGGAATTAGTAAGTTGTAGTGACTAGAGCTAAGACTAGAGAAATCAATAAATGTATAAAAAATTTATGATAAATCTTCATTCAGACAGATGTTTTAAAGTCAACAGTTTCAATTTGACAGCTGTAGTAGTATTTAATAGTAGCAATTAAAGTAAAAAAGTAGTAGTATGCAATGCATATTACTTTAACGCTTTACATTAAAAAGGTCTGTCTTTCTCATTTTAATTACTTAAACCTTTTATTCATAAGAGTAATAACAAAACTCAAAATAAATCAAACAACTCGTTTAAAATTAACTTAAGTAAATTCACTGTAAAATTAGTTTCAAAATTAATTGTGCATTTAATTTACTTAACTTTGAATGTTAAACTCTAGATACTTCAATAAAACATTTTAGGTTAAGACTATATTCTAATTTTATCATGTTGTATATAATAATTGTTAGTTGTTAGTTTAGGCAGAAAATATTTTAAACCGCAAATAACAACTTGAATATTATAACAATCGAAACATTTAAAAAACATTTGTTTATTTAACTGGTGTCTTTTGCTAATTTTAGCTACAACTTTCAAGTTTAACAAAGTAATTTTTATAAAATTCTCTTAAATAATTTGTACTATATTAACTATTTTGAATCTCGTAAATTTTTATACATTTTTGAGTTGAATATTGTTTATTTCAACTAACTTGTATGTAAAATTAATAAGTAGAAACTTTTAAGCTACTTAAGTCAAACAGAAAGTTCCACATTGAAAGCTTTTAATGTTATTTATAATTAACAAAAAATTTTGCTTAAATTTATTTTTGAAAGTATTGAAGTAGGTCAATTTTTATTTATTAATTTTAAATTATGTTAAAATCAGTAAACTTAATATAAAGAGTTGTATGACAACAATTAAACAATTAAGGCCATAGGGGAGGTAAGCTATGTTTTTTATAAGTTGATCTTATTTTAAAGAAATTGTTCTAAGCTTTAAGATACTTTTTATCGTTTTAAAAAATTAAAATTATTTTTTGAAATATGACTGGTCAAAGTCGAGCCGCATTATAGGTTTCATATAGGAAGGGAAAACTAAAACAGCGAAAAAAGACTATTTTATTTAAAATCTATATCCTTCTAAATTTTTAAAGCAACCTTCTTTAAATTTTTACAGTCTAATATTTTTACAACTACAAAAAACGTCACTTTGCAATTTAAAAAATTCCAAGTAAATTTTTTTTTTTTTTATATAGACTTTTTAGTAAATTTTTTCATTAAATTTTTATTTCAATTTTTTTTTTAATTCATAAGTTACGTTTTTTTCTTTTAATATAAAATACATTTCTTGAATATTTGAAGAAGACTGCTTGAAAAATAAAGGATGAGATAGGATTTTAGTGATTTAAAAAATTTCCGAGAAATGTGAACCCAAAAATTTTGCGGTCCATAAGTTTGTATCCGAAACTTTTTACAAAATAATATCTAAACTATCTATTTAAAATATCTATTTAAAATAATATTTTTGAATTTTATAAAAACTAGCTAGTAGCTTGTACTTAAAGCTTTCAAATATAAGCCAAAGTTAGTTTTTGAAAAAAAAAAGTGTTTTATTCCCCCTATGGCCTTAATAAAAATACTTATTGTATAAAAAAATTGTATTTAGTACGAAAAAACCAAACTTTCATGGACACTCAAGATTAAAAGATATATCTATTTAAACGTAAATTTCTATATACATTATAACAAAATTTTTAGAAAAAAAAAATTATTTTTTATATTTAATTGTAAGTTTTAACGTATGATACAATTAAAACTGATTAGTAGTTCAGTACAGACTCAATACGTAACAAACTATTGGTGATGTTTTTATTTAAAACGCAAGTGATTCTTTTTATATTCTTTTAGTTGATAGTTAGTATTAACAAATTAGATTTTCTTAAAAAAAAACTTAAAATATCTTTTAACTCTACATAAATCTAGCAAATAATTAAGGCATACTGTTTTGTCAAAAAGGATAAAAGACAACCAACAAAAATCAATATTCATAAATATTTGAGTAGTTTTACGCTTTTTGCAACAGCATTTAGCTTTTTATGTTTCCCAAATGTAGATTGTTTTTCATCGTTTTTTTTTTCTGTAGCAAAATTTATAACTGAAAACAAAGATAAGGTTTCAAAACAATAAGTTGTTGTTAATAATCAATACATTTTACTGTTTAAAATTTGTAGTATCAACTACATATAAACAGGCAAAGATAAAATATAAGTTTTTGAAGTTTTTTGACCATTTGCTAGGTGATTTTTTAGTTTTGATAACATCCTGTTTGTTTTACTTTTAAACCTTGCATGTTAAACATAATAAAAGTTTCTAATTCTTTTCTTAAAATTAAATACTTACTACTATTACTTTAAAATTTTCGCTCTTTAGTTCTGTTAGTTTTTTACTTTATTTAGAAATACATAGCATCAAGTTTTTTTGTTTTAATTAAGTTTTAAAAAATATATAATATAAATTAATAATTTTGTTAGTGTCAAAATAATTCTTAGTAACATAGAATATTAAAGTTGGAAATCGTTATTTATGTCGATGAATCTAAAATGTGCAAATTTGTAGTAGAAATAATTGAAACGACATATGTTTAGAAAAAGCTGAACTAAATAACTACTCATTATATAATTTTATATTTTCTACTAGGTGGTGAAAGCTTATTAAATAGCATAGAAATATTAACCCTTCCATTCATTTATACAAACTTTTGTTATTAGAAGATTATTTCAAAAACGTAGTTATAAAGTTTACTTAGGAATAAATTAGTTTCAAAACACCGCTAGTAATGTTCAGGATAATAAAATGGTTCAAAAAAATTAAATTTTCTGATAAAGCTGTAAAAGTTTGTTCGAATTATTTTTCAAAACAACAAGTTATAAACATAACTTCAATCTTTAAGATGATTTTTATTCTTTTTTACATTGTAAAGGTTGATGAGGGAAAATTTTTAGTCGACAAATGTTTTAAAATAAAAAAACTTAAGTCATAGTCCCGCGTAAAGTTTTTGCATTAGGCACAATCTTTTTTGATTGTTTTAATTTTACATTAACTACTTTATTTTGATTGTTTTATGTTATTATTTATTATCGTTTTAGTTATCTGTATGTAAGCCTTTCAATTATCACCTAAAAGTGATAATCAATGACAAAATGTTAATTAATAAAGCAAACTTGTTCGGCTAAATATTATTAGGTCTTTTTTTTAATTTTCTAAAGATGATTTAAAGTGAATTTTATTTGTAAAAATTAAATTGGTTTTTCCTTCAGTGCATATTTGTCTGTATTTTGTTTCTTTTGTATATTAAAGTATGAATAATTCTTTGTTCGTAAAGTTTATACGTTTTAACTTAATATTTTAAATTTTAGTTCTTAATCTCCTTCACAGATGTTTGAATTTAAGACCTAAAAATAACAGCATCAAATTTTAATGACTAAAAAATATTTAGTTTGGACCTATCTAAACATTTAAAACATCTAATTATATAATTATTTTTACCTCTTTTAATTTTTTAAATTAAAAAGACTAATTAAAAAAATAGCTGTTTTTTATATAAAACACAAGATAAATTTCCTTATTTATTAAGAATACATTAAAGCTATAATAAACTTTTTGTTAATACTTTGTTTTAAAGTTTTGAAAAAACAGAAACTAGTTACTACTTCCTTAGAAGATAATAAGACAAATTATTACTAAAATTTACCAAAAAATAATTGAAACTTTAATAGTGTGAGTTCTTCTAAGAAATTTAAAAATTAAGTAAAGGTAATCTAATGATATTTTATTGAGCTATCTATGATTTTAAAATAGAAAATTATAAATCATCCTTTTATTTAAGATATAACAATTTATTTTAAACAGTTTTCAAAGACTCATCTACAACATATAATTGCTTGTGTTACACTATTTATAGATAACAGTTTCTATTAATTAAATTAATGTTAAGTATTTTTTACTGATCACACTTAAGATGTTTTAAATAACTTATTACGAAATTTAACACTCGAAATAAACAATAAAATTGTTTAATATACCTTATTGCTATAATTTCAGCTGTTTAGATTTGAAATGTACACAAATCAGACAAAAATAAGGCATAAAACACATATTTAGGTAACATAAGTAAATATTTGTCCCTGAAACTGAAAAATGTGTAACTATAATTTCTTTTTTGAAATTTATAAGTACACAAAACTATTGTAAAAATACATTAGATAGTCTCTATAAGTTTTTAGACTATTTTTAATTACTTTGATTGTTATAACAAGCAAAAAAATGTAAACACACAATAGTATGATTACAAAAAATCTTATAGATAAAAGAAGCACGCAAACTTTATAAGACCGAAGTCTGCTAGTTTTACTGAATTTAAAACCTTATAAAGATTTAATTTTTTTATTTAAATAGCTCAAAATGTTTTGGTGACTTCTCAAGATAAATTTAAATTAAACCATCTTAAAAGGTATGAAAATTATTTTAATATACAGGTAAGAGCTAATTATGCTTACGAACCAGTTTTGTTAGCTTATAATGTATAAATTTGTCACAAAATTTAGTGAATTACTAAAAAAAAACTTTTAAAGCATTAGTGATTTTTAAAAATTATTTAGTATAAAAGGTTTTAAGCAAGTTAAATCATACATTAGGTTCGTAATCCAAAATAATTATTAGAATCTTTAAGAACTTAATGTTCCGATAAAATGTGTTAATGTTTACATTAATTTGTTTTACAAGTTTTTCGGTTGTGACTGACTGATGAGTCCTAATAAGGACGAAACCGTTCTCAGTCTACCGAAACTTGTGGTCTGATGATCGAATTGGCATGATCAACCCTTTTGTTAAATTGAGCTTGTCTCACGGCTAACGAAAGTCCGGACTTGTTCTGCAGACTTTCGCCGATTTTGTTGATTGTACTAAAACGAGCGTACCAGATGTCTTGCATAGTGGACAATGTTTTAAACGTTGCACGGCAAAGACAATGCTGACGTCACTAATCGTTGCCAGCAAATGGTTGCTTCATGCGAAAGCATGATAAACCGTTTGTAGATTGACGACTACAAGTTTTTCGGTTGTGACTGACTGATGAGTCCTAATAAGGACGAAACCGGTCTCAGTCTACCGAAACTTGTGGTCTGATGATCGAATTGGCATGATCAACCCTTTTGTTAAATTTGAGCTTGTCTCACGGCAAACGAAAGTCCGGACTTGTTCTGCAGACTTTCGCCGATTTTGTTGATTAATTTGTTTTAAATTTACTTTAAAATTAGTTTTATTAATATAAACAACTTAAGCTCTTTTTAAAACAAACACTGTTAAGAAGTTATTGTTACTAAACTTTTAACCATATAATTAAAACCAATTGACTTTTAAAAGAAATCATGAAATTTTTTAAAACTGATTTAAGCATTCAATCGATATTCTCATAAATTATGGGACTTTTTTCTTCAACTGCCATTTACAATATGGCTTCTTTTAAGCAGTGAAAGATCGATTTTAAAATATCGATTAGTTAATATTGAAAAAGTAGGTTTAGTTTTATCAATGTAAAATAAAAGTTTTACGGGAGATAAAAACGTTTCGTGTTATTATGAAAAAAAAAATTGAAAACGAGTAGTATTTTTAAAACTTGTACTATATTTTGAGTAGTAAAACAAATTATATAAAGTATACCAAGACAAATTTACCCATATTAGAATCATTTCAACAAAATTAATACAACATATTTTGTTGTTCATTCAACTTAAACTTTTGTATTGCTTGTTAACAGTTTTATCACTAAACATATACTGTATTTTTAATAAACAAGTTTTCCTGAGAATTAGATAAAACGTGAACTAAAAACATACTATAGAAACCAACCATTAAACGGTTAACCAATGTACTTACTTATTCGATAAAAATACGATTAAATTTAATTAATTCAACAGAAAAATATTGTAAATAAATTAATAAAGTTTGAAACTTTTCAATTAGACATCAGATAGTCATGAAAAAGTTATAAGAAAAACGTTTTATTTCACAAAAGCTCACTTCAAAAAAGTATTTAAGTTCAAGAACAAAATTTTACCAAAAACGGTGAGGCCGAAGTTTGTTATTTCAATTTTTAATACCTGTTAAGGTAGAGACAATTTTTGATTTTCTTTAGAATAAGTATTTAAGTTAATTAAATGCATTAGATATTATTGAACCATTAAGACTTTTTATAATCCTTAAACTTGTAACTAATACAATAAAAGAGCTAATACTTTATATTTTTTCTATTTTTTCTTTTTTTTTCTTTTAGAAAATGTTTCAGTTTTCATTCCTTTAAAAAAGTGTTAAAGTTTAAGAAAACATATAAATGAACAGAAGTAACTAATAAATAATCAATATCCATGAATAGTTAAGTAGCTATAAAAAACTAAATAGATTTTGATGAAAATTTTTTTTGCTTCTATTGTAGTATATGTATTTTTGAACGGTAAATGGTTTATTATCATTACGTTCACATTAAATCATAAAGGGTTAACCTTTTTTAATTTTATTTTTAAATAATATCAATGTTATGCAAATGTATATACTTAAGATAACAAATAAATAGTATACTTTTTTATTAATAAGTTATTTTAAGTAATAGATTAGAAACAAATGTTGAACAAATCCAGAAAGTTGCAGAAACGGACGATTTAAATTATAAAATAATGTAACTTATAACTTTATTTATTAAGTTAGAAAGATCTTCTAAAGTACAAACATAATACTCTTAATTGTAAAACTTCTAAAAAACGAGCAATATGAGAATTTTATTAACATTTATTTGAAAAATTAAAACTTGATCTTAAAGTTCATACAATGAATGTAAATTTAATTGATTTAAAATCTTAAACAAAAAATTAATAATTTGTAGCATAACAAATAATTGATTTCACCAATAAAAATTACAATTATTTATAAAAAGTTTTATAAACTAAATAATGTTCACAAAAAATTCATTTTATTATAAATTTATTTATTCTTTAATTTTTGTCGTTGCAGTTAAAAAAAAAATTAACTAAAAAATGCCATTTTTATAAAATAAATTAATTTTTTTTAATTTTATTTATTTTGCTGTTTTAAAAATTGTATAATGTTGAAGTATATCTATTTCAACAAAATTGAAATCTATTTTTTTCACTTTCATGAATTTAAAGTTCATACTAAGTAAGTTGAATAATATCTTTAGTTATAAAACAAAGAGATTAAGCTAAAGTATATTAAAAAACTTTAATTAAATAAAAAAATGATTAAAAAGCCAAAGTTTGACTTCAAATAATGCTTAAAAAACCATACGTTTAGGACGAATTATATAGGTTGTTATATTGATTATTTTGTATTTCCAACATACTATACAGCTTACTACGCTGATTTAAACTCTCCACTGCATGAATTAAAGCTAGAAACTCTAGTTTACTAAAGAATTGTAAAGAGTTTGTTGTAATTTATTTAAAGTAGAAACATAAAATTCGAATTTTTTTAAATAAAAAAATAATTTAAACAACATTAAAAGATTCTTCAAAATAATTGATATATGTATTTAAATAGAGTGCAGTTTATCGGAAACTTGTTACTATGCTAGAAAGCTAAATTATAATTTTACAATTGTTATATGTTATTTGGTTTAATCAACATATAATTGATTACTATTGGTCAATTAAGTTTTTAAATAATGTATAATTTATATACTGTAATTATTTCTTTAAAACTTTTGTAAACTACAATTTATAAACATTTCATGAATTTTTTTAAGTGTTTCTCATAAAATTAAACAACTGAATTTCTATGTTTGTTTAAGAAGTATTAAAAAAATTTAGTCTCAAATTTGTGGAAACTCGAAAATTATTTACATAAAATTCATTTCTGCTCATCAAAACTCACTTTAAAAAATATATAAACTTAGGAAAGTAATTTTGTTTATACACACAAAATAGTTCAGAATATTAAGCAACAGATGTTTAATGCAAATGTTTAGCATGACTCTTGTTTCGAATATTGTGACTAGTATTGAACTAGTTACATGGTGACTTAAAGTTAAATGTTATCTATTTGATGTCGTAAAATTACATTGTATTAAGCTAAACTGCTATAACTTTGCAGTAACAATTCTAAATTAATTATAAGTTAACCTTAATTATAAAGCTGTATTTAACTTAATTGTATAAAAATATTTTAAAATTAACAAAGTATAAAAGCCTAAACTTCGTATAACTAAATAAAAACTCAATAATTTTTTAAGGTATTTAAGTGATGTAACTTTGGTAACATTATTTACTTTACTAAATGATTTTTTTAGTGTTTTTTGAAAGCAGTTTGAAACAAAGTACAAATATTCATTAACTTGAAAAATTGATAGCGCTAATTGAAAAAAAAAATATTCTAATACTAATATAAAGTTTCAAACTCTCTTATATTACCACTAAAATATATTATACAGGTTTAAGTTAATATGATGTTTTAAAACAAATAAACTGTTATACTTATTATTCTTTGAATAATTGTTATAAATCAAAACTAATTTAATTTTACTTTTTAAACTATTATACTAAGTTTAGTTTTGTAAACGTAATAAAAGTTTTAAATATCTATAATGCAAATAACATGATTTCTAACACAGCCCTTATATTAGTTTAAAATTGTTTAGATTGTGAAAGTTAAGATTTCTATGGAATTTTTGTAATAATCAAGTGTACTTTCTAAAGTTTTGAAGTTAGTAAAAATGAAATACGGTTCTAAAAATATCTAAATAAGAATAAAAGTTTGTTTTCTATTATTTTAAAACACATTTTTCTTTAAAAATATCAAGTTTTTAATTGGTAAAGATCTGTAAATCGTTATAAATATAGTCAAAAAAAGTGTAAGTCTAACAAAAACTTTCTAATTTGCGTAGTAAAACTTACCTAAAAAAGTTGAACAGTTACAAACTCATCAATTAATACTCAAGTCTATAAAAAAAACTTTATATTAAAAAAAACAGTTAGATCTGCTTAATATCAACTGTTGTGCTGTGCTTTTTTTCTTTTTTCAAAGTTTTTAAATTTTTGAAGAGCTAAACATATAGCCAAACTTTCTACAACAAAATTAATTTTATGTTATATAATTAGTTGTGTTTAACATTTTCTAATAACTTAGACTTTTTGATCTTAGTTTTTCCAAAGCACACAAGTGTAAGACTAAAAATTAATAATAAAAAGCAAAATAAACTGAAGTATGATCAGTTGTGCTAAGACAATTTTGATTAATATAAGTTTTAATATAAAAAGTAATACTTTATCTTAAATAAATAATTTTCTAAAAACATCTGTTCGAGTAACTCATGTTTCGATTAGTTGTGACTCATATGTGAAATGTTCACGTGTGAACCCCACAATGTCATTTTCATCCACTAAATGTACTTGAAATTAAATTAAATCTGCAATGCCAGCATCTTATATCAGTTGTATACCGTTTCAAATTTTTAGCTGTTTAAGTTAATTTTACATTAGCAATTTGAAAAATTTTATAAGTTTAAATTACAAGTTATTATTGTAAATTACTTCATTCTGTTTATCAAATTTTAATATAAACTATCTAACTATAGTAGTTTTTATTCGACTGTTTAGTTTATAAAATATTTTAAACATAAATTTTAAAGTTAAGTATTGATTAAATTCACTTGCGTTATATTTTAATGTACTGTTATGTTTTCAAGGATAAATAATCAAGGATAAAAAACGAGGTTTTGAGTTGGTTATTATAAGTTGCATAATTTTAAAAACATTTTACTACTATGTAAAGTTAGTTCGATCGAAAAACTTGTTGTACTTTTTTACTTAGTTGTTTTTGATTTTGGTAGTTACAATTTTTGCTATTCTTTAAATATTTCTATCAATTTTGAAACTATCGTTTCAAAATTGAAGTAATAAAATCCTTAGCCACTCATTTTAAATTAGTTTGTTATTTTGTTTACTTTGTTATTTTCCACTATATTATTGGCATTAAAAAAATATTTAATTCTTTACAACTTTTTTCAAAGAATGAATGCAAAGAATATAAGTGTACAAAATAAATTTTTACACCAGGTCTTGAAACAAAAATTTTGAGCGATCTTATTTTGGCTTTCATTAAACAATAAATAAATAAAAGTTAATTATAGTTTAAAAAAACAAGTATATAGCTTATTATTATTATATTACTAGTGTTTATTTTTATGTTATTTTAAATTTATAGTATTATGAATCAAGAAAAATTGAGTAAAAAAACAGTCTATTTTTTGACTTGTGAATAATTCGTATTTAGTGCTTTTAAACTTTTTTAAGCCTTATCTAAAGAATATCAAGTTTACTTTTTTTAAGTTATTAGTGTTAAAACTTATTGATTATAGGTTTTGATAAAATAGTTTACTGGTTTATTTTTTTACTATACAAGGTCTCACATAAAAAAAAAGGATTACCACAATAGTACAATTACAAACAAGTACTTATATAAAATTCAATATAAATATTTTAATCTCTTTGCATTACCGACAATCCAAAGTCTAAAATTTTTAAACTTCACAATATGGGGTTATATAAACATTGAATAGTATAAGTGTTTGCAAATGTTTTTATTTTATATAAATTAAATTAGTTAGTGTTAAAGGATAATTCGTTAAGTTTTTTTTTTTTTTGACTCAAAAATTTTTACTGTAAAAATTTACTTCTTATAGTACTTGTTTAAATGAAGTTTAAGAATTATAATACCGTTATTGATTTTATTATGAAATATTTGTAAAATGTTTCTATTTTGTGTTAAACACCATAGAAATTGTATTAAAACTTACAAAGAAAGTTGTAAACTTTTGTAAAACTATTTATACAAAATTGACTTGTGAATTGTTACAATGTAAACAAAAATTATAATTTATTTTGAGAGGCGTTTCAGTTTAACTTTCTTTTTAATTTACTAAATAATTTTATTTACAATACAGTGAAAATGAAACAAAATAATTATCAAATTAAATACTAGTTGTGTATTTACTTAGTACAGTAATGTAAAACGGTTTTGTTCTAAATTACTATTTGTTCAAAATGCAAATAAAATTTTTTAACATTAGTAATTAAACTAACAATTGATCTAAAATTATATTGTATAAACGAAATCAATAAAATATTTACACATGTATTTACTAACTTATTCATAAATACTTTGACTTAAAATGAATTCGTTTAAAAATATTTAAAAATAATTTTATAAGTTTAAAACTTTTGAAACTCAATATCAGATAGTTGATAACAGTATTAAAAAATCGCAAAAGTTAACTAAATTTAAGTATCTACATTCAAGAACAAAGTTTTACAGAAAAACGGCAAAGCCGAAATCTGATATTTTAATTTTTTAACACCTATTTAAGTATGTACAAAAAATTTTTAATACTTTAAAACAACACTTTTAATTGATAAAATGCTACAAAAATACTGAACCTAATGAAAATAATTCATAATACTTCAACTGAAAACTGTAACTATAAAGGAGATCTAAATAAAATATTTTTTGTTCAATACGAAAATTCTTCTAATTGTTATTCTGTTGAGTAAATGTTAAGTCTTAGAAAACTTAACGATAACAGAAGAAATATTAAAATTTTAGAAATAATCAATAACCATGAATAATTTAGTAGCAATGGCAACTATAAGATTTTACATAGCAATGCGTTCTTTTAACTTTTTAAAAATGGTTAAATTGTTGTCAGGATTATTTTTTTATAATAAATGTGGTCTGTATCGTAGGGAATATTCCATGTTAAAATTTTTTTCACTGTACTAAATACTTTTTTATAAATACAATTTAATAGTTATAGTTCTTTTTATTATACTAAATTCCCTATGATAATATTCGACTTGAAATTAAAAATTAGTAAAATTTGAAGTATTTGATTGAATTTATAAGTTAAAATGTCCAACTAATAAAAACAATAAACATTATTTTTAAAAGTATTTAAAGATACTTGATTGTATTCTAAACTATGCAGTTTTTTATATCTAAATCGATACTTTTCATCGTAGTTTGCACTTTAACAAATTTTGTAACTATAAATTAGTTTCTTAAACTAAATTTCAATAATATTAAACAACATGACGTTTTGAAAAGTATTTTCAATATT
The DNA here is from genome assembly GCF_965202585.1 of Thalia democratica. Taxonomy (NCBI): domain Eukaryota; kingdom Metazoa; phylum Chordata; class Thaliacea; order Salpida; family Salpidae; genus Thalia; species Thalia democratica. Next base: position 64,624,733 of record NC_139171.1, read on the forward strand.
CCTCGATAATTTGCTATAACGTAATTATAAGTCTTGTACAGAAGTTTTAAAATAAATTAACAATAAGTTTCGAGTTAGAGTTAATTAGTTCTGCAATACAATAAGTTCCATTTAAAACGTTTTATAGGTTTTTTGGCAATGTATTTGTAGCGGGTATATTTTATTATGTTTAAATAAAACATAAACGTTTTTTATGCTAAACTAATGTTGTCAATTGTTATTTTAACGAACTGAGTTTCTCTACCGATAGGTTGTTCAAATTTATTAACCACTTTTACTTTTTTCTAGTGGTATTTTGCCTTAAAACTTGTTTTTAGTTCAAATATTTGTCATACGCATTTTTCTTATGATTTTAAAATGTGTAAGTCTACATTACAAATTATTAAACCAATAAAAACTAGAAATCCTTAACTAAGCACTTTTAATTTTTTATAATTTTTTTAATAAATATTTTTTCTATAACGTTTTATTCAAAACATATTTTAAATGTAAAAAAAATACCGATAACTTCAGTAGAAATCAGGAGAAATCAACAAAAAAGATTAAGAAAAGATTAAATAGGCTGCCAACAGACCAAAAAAACTTCAACAATGCAAAACAAAACTACCAAGTTGCTAAACGCCAATCTTACTTCAAAAACGAACTGGAATACAAAAAGAAGACCAACTCTATAGATAAAAAGAAATGAAAACAAACAAGAAAGACCCTACTTAAACTTCCCTACTGCCAGCCAATTAAGACAGATGTTGGGAAAAAATACTTAGAGCTAATTGATAAACATTTTAAAAACCAGAACACGGAAAATATTTTTAACAGAAATAACTGCAAATTATTCTACTTTTCTGTGGAAAAAGTTAAGTCATTATGAGTCTACACAATAAGAAGGTAGTAAATATAACAAAAATAAGAAAGATGAAAACAAAATATGCGCAACTGCCTCAGAAAAAATTCCAGCCCGTTAAGTAGTAAGTCATTGAAAGAGAATGTAGTAAACAAGGCAATAACTACTAAACATAACGAACTTAAACAGTACACAGGTTATACGGGAGGTCCATTTAAAAAATAGCGCATTTAAATGAAGAAAACAAAGGAACTTTCTAAGAATATTCTGAAATTAAAAAACAAAATAATATGTTTGAACTTAAATGAGAAATCATGCATAAGATAAAATAACTAAAGAATGCAGGTAACATCTGTACTGTAAAACCTACCATTTGGAAAAAGTTAGAATTGAACTGGCTAAAAACAACGGAATTAATCAAAAACGCAATTATAAAGATAAGATCCTTTTTACACCTGCCCGCACTTTAGAAAATTGTATTTTGAAACTTATCTTATTTTTAGTTTTTGTTTATCAACCTTTACCGTACTTTTTTTTACGATTTACATTGCCATTTACGATTTGTGTCACTATAAGCTATTTTTTTCAACTATCTAAAACTATATATAATATATTTAAATTTATTAGTATAAAGTACTTTAATTGTTTATGATTTTTTACTTTTGTTTAATTCAAAATAATGTTAAATTATCATATTTATCCTCACACATTTTTAGAAATTTTCAATAAAACTTTTTTCTAATTTAATAAAGAATGTTAAACAAACTTATGGAGTACATTGTTTTTTTAACTATGTAAGCTTTGGCTAGTTTAAGTTTTTAATATTTATTAAAAACGAGTTGTATGTATGTAAATAAACTAATAATAGTAGTTTGAGATACGAATTTTTCTATTGCATATTTCTAAAATTTACTTTCAAAACGGTCAAACTGTCAAAAGGGAATAAAACATAAATTGCTTCAACTACTTTTAGATAATTTTTAATTTTTTAAGCAATTCATATTTATCTGTTCATCTCAGTTAAAACTGTAATTTTTTTAATAAAATGACTAATTTGTTACAAGAACAAAAGAGTACTTATAAATTGCGTCAAAAGAGTACGAAAAGATTTAAATAAAAAAATTAATCAAAAAGATAAAAGATCTTCAGCGTGAAATAAATAGTAAGCACGGGATTATTTTCTTTAAAACCTGTTTTAAAAAATAACATAATTTTGCTTATAAAACTTTCACACGATACAAAACGGACATTTCTACAAAATTTTTTTTTATTAAATACTAAAACCTGCCAATAAGTACAAAAAAAGTTATGCACAAATATCAAAAATGCGTATATATTTAGAGAAAAGTTATATAATTGTCAAGACACGTGTATAAACAAACCTGAAGAATTTGAGATTCTATAAAATCGTCTTTTAAAAATATATGGTTTATTGAACGAAAAAACAAATGCTAAAAAGTTCGTCTAAGAACCTTCCGAAAATAATTTAAGTTACCAAGTTATACTCAATGCAAGTAATTTAATGTCTATTCAAGAACATATCATAAAATTAGAACAAGTAAGCAAATGCAATATTAAAAATACATCAAAAATTTAAATTTTCAGTTATAAAGTATCCTAAATTTATAACATTAACAATTGAAATCCTTTAGTTCAATAATTTCCAGGTATCACTATCAATTTACTGGTACACTGTGTATGCTAATTTTTAATATGAAGGCACTCTCAGAGCTGGGTAAGAAGAAATGCTTTTAAGAGCTTTACACGAGCTATATGACCACTCATCTTTATCAACATCATAACATAACACATAGTCTTTAAAGTCATGAAGAACAAATATTTTATTTCCAACCGAAACAGTTGTCACACCGAGTGAAAAAAAATTTGGAGATTCAAGTTTGACAAACATATTGCTACTTTTATCGAAAACTTCACAATTTGTGCTAGAATATAACCCACCAATTACAAATAATTTGCTTTTAACACTAACTAAACTATGTTCGCCAATTCTTTTAATCATATTTGGCATTTGTGTCCAAGTATCAGCAAAAACATCATATGATTCAACTGTGTTTGAATTATTGTAGTTGAAATATCCACCTGAAACAACAATCTTTTCTTCAAATATTGCACAAGCTGCGCTTTCTCTTGATTCGTTCATTTCTACAACTTTTTTCCATTTTAATTGTTTTGTGTCAAACTGAAGACAAGAGTTTGATGTTTCATTAGGTTCGGGATTACTACCTCCAAGTATATAAATTTTATCCATAAATGCACAAGCACAAAAGTATTTACGTTCATCGGGTATATAAGTTACTACACTCCATCTTTTTTTCTTAAGTGAGTATTTTTCAACAGACTTTATATGATCAAAATTCCTATCAAAACCACCGAAAACATAAACATCTCCTTTAAGATAGATAGCTTTAGAACTTTGTCTGTCTACTATCATTGACGGAAGATTTAGAAGTCTTTTGTTGATATTTCCATCAAATTGTTTCACTTGACAAATGGCTCTATCTGTTTTAAAACTAAGTCCTCCACAAATAATTACATTGCATATAGATTGATTACAGTATCTTCTTTTGTTACAAGTTGCAGAATCTAACTGATAAAATCTATGTCTGTTGTTAAACACTTCAACACAATCATCATTCGTAGAAATACATGTAGACTCATTTAAGAGATATTCTAAACAGTGATCTGATAAAAGATTAAGACGAACTTTTAATAACAACTGTTTTGCAAATTTGCTACGTTCTTCTATGTTGTAACTCAACCATTTATTTAATGAATTGTAAACTTCAACTTCTGAATCTATTTGTAAAGTAGAACGTTTAATTATTCTTGTGATGGAACTAAGATCCAATTCTAGAAAGCTTTTAGTTTCAATTACCAGTACAAAACAACGTTCTATATAGCTTACCATATTTTTATAAAGACTTGGTAAGTAGAAAAGTCTAGATAACTGATAATAAGTTGCAGCATTATGAATTTTTACTTTTTTATTCATGACTTGGCATAGTTTACTTTTACTGTTTTCATCTAAAAACAATAAACTAGACTTGACCATCAAAATCATCTTTAATCGGTTATTCCTTATTTTACCTAAAATTAGATTATAGAATTTTTAGCAATTTAAAATATTTAACTAAATAAAAAATATTTGAAAAATGTTTTCATTAAACTTTTTATTAATGAGAATTTTAGGATATGAAACAAAAATTACTGTTTATAAATTAAAAAAATATATATACTTGTAGCTACCAGTAGCGTAGCGTGGTATTTTGGTCAGGGGGTGAGCAATTTTTTTCTCAAAAAATCCCCTAAATTAAAACTTTTGGGCTTCAAATTTTTCGGGGTCGTTTTTCACGTAGATTTAAAAAAATTACTAAAAAACAACTTCTTCATTTTTCAAGCAATCTTCTTCAAATTTTAGAAAATGTTCCATAAATTACAGAAAAAAAACGTTACTTATGAATTTAGATAATTATAACAAATAAAAATTTTGTAATTTTACTCCAAATTTTTAAATTCACAAGTAATGTTTTTTGTTATTTTATAAATATTAAACTGTGAAAGTTTGAAGAAGATTACTTGAAAAATGTAGGAGGAGATAGATTTTAAACAATCTAGTCCTTTTTCGCTGTTTTAGTCTTCCCTTCGTATAGGGAACCTAGTATGCGGCCGGACTTTGACTGGTCATATCTCAAAAAATATTTCGAATTTTTTTAAACAACAAAAAGCATCTTAAAGCTTTAAAAAAATCTTTAAAATAAGATAAACTTCTAAAAAACATGGCTAACCCCCCACCCCCCTATGGAGTTAAACTACAAATAAATAGTCAACTAAGTATAACAACTAATACCTCAAAACATTTTTCTCTTTGCAGTTTCTAAACAATGTTCAATATCTATTTCATATCAACAACAAAGAATTGTATTAAACTCAAAATAACTCATACTTTTAGTTTGTTGCAGCTTTTAATATACTATTTTTATCTTTTATATAAAAAGGTTAAATTTTCAGTATTAAAATTGAAAGTTTTAAGTTTTTAAATTTTTGTAGAAGAATTCTAAAGCGCTAGTTTTTTATAACTTCTACATTTTTACCTATATTACAATATAAAACTGTAAAAATAAATCTTAACAAATGAAGAAAATCTGAAAATAAACAAAAAAAAAAAAAAAAATTCATACCACTTGAACTGCAGTCTTGAGTAATAGCAATATCTGGTTTTGGTCTGTTTTTTTTTAATTCAAGCTTTTGAACTTTAGATAACTATCATATCTGACATATTTTTAGACTTGTAACATCCCACACAATATTACTTTGCATATTTTTTAAAATAATAATCTAAAAATTAATGAAAACAAATGTTTACTTTTTCTTTAGTATTAAAAAAAATATTTTACAAAAAACAAACAAAAAACAATTAACTTTGAAGATATCAGGATTGCCTTGCCACTCTTTGAGTCAAAATAACTGACCTGAGTTATTTTTAAAATGTAATATGTCGTCATAAGCATTTTAAATTCTATTAAAGAATTTTTTTGTTGTTTTTAAACTAATAGAAACTAGCTTTTATAACAAAGCATTTAAAACCACTAAATCTACCCTGAGTTCAAAAAAACAAATATTATCATTAGTCAGCCTGAGCTTAAAAATACTTCAAACATTCTGAGTTATCCTGATTTTCCTGAGTCATACTAAAGTTTTCCAAAACTTCATAAAATCTTGAGTTATTCTGAGTGTGTGGAAAAATTTTACTAAATGTTTCTGATACAAAACAAAACTTTCAAAAGATAAATTTTTTAAGGTCAACTTTTTCAATTCTTTTAAAAACTCACAAGAAATATAACTTTTCACTTATCTTAAAATCAGTTTTTCTAAGATCTTTAGGGAATAGCATTTTTAATTACTACAATCAGTTGGTAGAAAGAATTTTTTTTAAATACCATTTAAAATTTGATTTAAAACTAAATAATTTTAAATTTGAAATTAAATTTAATTTAATCTTTTAGACTAAAAATTGATTGTGAAAATTCTGTTTTACAAGTTGCTATAAATTAATTCATGATGTGACTAATAAAAATTTTAAAATAATTTGCTACGAAAATTGATAAATTTTTAAACTTTATGGCTGATAGAATAACAAAGTTTGATTTGTTTGTTATCTTATAAAAAAAGAAACTACTTTTAATAAAAATTTTAGGTTTAAATAATTTAAACAATACTTTTTTTATAATGAGATTAAAACTGTAATCACAGTATGAACTGTTTGTTTATTATTTGTTTTAATTTATTTTTTCTGTTTTTTGTTATTTTTCTTTTAAATTACGTTATTAATGTCTTTTATTCTTATTATCAATTTATTTTTATTTTATTAGCAGTTGTTTATTGCTATTTTTACTACAGTTTGTTTATTCTTGAATCATTATCACTATATAACAGGTTTAGCTTTATGGTTTGTTAACATAATGATAGCATTTGTCCTTGTAAAAAAATCTGTCATATGTGTATACTACTGCGGTGCACTAACTAGTTGCGTACTGTTTGAGTCTAAATACTTATAAAGTTAATGAAGTTATAAAATTTTTCCTTATGGAGTTTTTCATCAACATTGGTGCGCATTTGCAATTAAGCACCGAATCAGTATACTGGGTAATTTCCCTGAATTGTCACTAACTGGTATTCGAAATTTCGTTTTACTTTTCGAAAACTAGAAAAAAATAGTTGAAAAAAGGCAAATTCAGCAGAAGAAATAAACAATAAAGGATAAAAATATTGCATTTTTTTTACATCTTTTTTTTTTGGGTGGCACGCATGCGCCAGTGTCCCTCCCCACGCTACGCCCCTGGTAGCTACTGTTTTTTTTTTTAATTTCAACAAGTAATAAAATGATAAATTCGATAAATTGATCAAATATTTATTTATTTTTAAATTTTGTATTTGTGAATAATTAAACTTAGTACTAAAAGACTGTTGCATACTGTTGAATAACTATTTTAAACCATTACTTACCAGATTTGTTGAAACCTTGTAAGTTTTCCTTTGCAGCGTTTTTACAAAATATCTGAAATTCAACACAGCTACTTGGTGGTAGTGATACTTCTTCAAATTTCATTTTCTTTAAATCAATTTCATTCTGATTGCTTTCAGTTGAAATGACTTCTTGTTGTTGGAATGCACTTCTTTTCATTTTAATTCTTAACAATCTAAAAAAATGTCAGTTAAGTTAATAATATTTTGTACAACACATTGAAAAAAAGTACAACATATATTTATTAAGGTCTTGTTTACAAATTTTTATTATACTTCAATGTGTACTAAAAGGTTACTAAAAAAAAGAAACTTAATCTAACTAGAAAACTTTTTACAAGAAATTGTTTTGATTTAAAAAAATAATTTTCTATTGTTGTACTAAAAAAAAATCAAAATATATTATGATTTTTATAGTGGATACAAACTTATGTACAACTTAAAAAGTCTAACACAACTTTAATAATAATGTTTCCTAATGATTTCCATTAAATATATAAATATTTAATACTTTTTTATGAATTAAAACTTAATCAACACTGCATTGTTTATTAAAGACTTAAAAAAAAAAACTGTTAAGCTGCATGAGAATCAAAAACCATTTATATATGTTTTTTTTTTAAGTTTGTTTATTATAAAGTTAACTGTTAAAATTTCAGTTAGTACAGCATTCAGTCTTGCAATTACAAATAAACTAAGAAAATTAATTTTTAAATGTGTGTAGTTGTACATTTTTAAATCTTTTTAATTTATCATAAAACTATAATAATCTACAAGTTTTAAGTTAGTCCAACAAGGGTTTTTATATTAATTCAAATTTGAAAACATAATAAGTAGTTTGATAAAAATACTAAGCTAAATTTCATTCTACACTACTTTTTTTTTCATTGTAAAATTGTCTATATTTTGTAATAAATGTATTTATATATCTTAACATATTTGTAAATGTTTTATTTCAAAAACCTAATAATTTTATCCTTTTTACACATAAAACAAACAACAGTTTAAAAATAACTGACTCTTTAAATACAAGTACATCAAAAAGACTGAAAGTTACTTAATATCTACTAATTTACTCCAGTTACAAAAACTAAAAAAACACGTGGTCAAAACTATTAGACAAAAATTAAATGTAACAGGAATATACTTTTAAAATATATACTTTAATTGGAGTTCAATTAAAAATACAAAAAATTAAGTACTAAACATTATCTAAAAACAACTTTACAACAAACAATTAAAATGATAATTAAGTATAACTTGTAAATTCTTCTACAAAGTCTTGACTAGAATATCACTGCAATCATACTGTGTGTAGTTAATATAAATATATCTTAAAAATGCAAACTTTCTACAGATCAAGTTGCTTTTTTAGTTGACTGATTTTATAACATTATCAACTAAATGGAACATTAGTAAAAGTAGTATTCCATTACACTTCCTCTTCCTGCCATTTTAAAAAACAATCTAACCTGATTCTACCTCTCCCTTTTGGTTCGAGCTGCATTTACTTAAAAAAACTTACTTATCTTTTAGAAGGATAATAGAGAATATAAATAGTTTTTATCGTCAAACAGTGCAATTTTTCTCAGTTTTTTCAAGTAAAAGCAAAAAATAAAGTACAAAACATTAAATTTCCTTAAAGTAGGACAATTTAAAAGGACAGTAATAAATAAAATAGTTTTCAAAAAATGGTTTTAAATGTCTCACAATCACAAAATGTTTTGATTAAAAATTCTCTTAAATAGCAAAAGTTTCCAATAACTAGGCAAAAAATAACATTAAAATTAAAATTGAAACAACTTTTCTTTTAAAAATATCACTCAGCTGTCATGTCTATGCAAACCCCTATGATACAAATTTTTAGCATGATACTGGTTTTTGCTGTCTCTGTTATTAATAAATATAACTTTTTTGTATTATTCTGATAAGATTTAAGAGTCTTACATTATTTTTAATTTACTCAATGTGATTCAGAAATGATCACCACTATTTGTGACTTATTTGTATTCATACATTATCTATACTTATATCATTTATTTAAACTTTTATAAGTTTTATAGTCACTTTGTGGACTAAATATTTTCAGTTAAGTTGTGAATTTGTGGACTTGAATTTTGTCAATTCTATTGTAACTTTTTGGAAATTAAGTTTGTCTGTTCTACTTTGATTTTACAACTTAAACTAGTAAGTTTCTATTGTGAATTAGTGGACTTTTAAATTCCCCTATGGTATTTTTATCAATATGACCCCTTATTGCCTGGTGGTTTTTCCTACCCCAGTTTTCTTTCTGGTTAGACCTAAATGGCTTTTAATAGAGGCCGATGTTAATTCTGAGTATTGATTCTTAAAATTTAAATTCAAGTTTTATTGTAAAGTCTCTTTAAATCTATTTTTATACAATACACTGTTTAAATTAATATGACAAAAGCATAGGAATGTGAGATAAAAATTATTTTTAAAGTAATATACAAGTAAAAATTTTTGGATGATATACTCTCACTGTTACCTAACAGACTGGTGATTAATTACCTTGAGGAGGCCAATTATAGACTACAGATGTGGGTATGCTTAAATAATAAATTTGTGAAGTACTTGTACATGTTACATTTACACTATAAACCATAACTAACTTAAACTAAACTAACTTTTATAATACTAAATTTATTCTATAAAAGCTAGGCATGACAGATGAATGAACATATTGTGTTAAAGAACAATTCCAAACAGTATATATTCTTAAATACCATGTACGTTGTACTATATAAAATACTTTAAATGTGGTCAAAACTTTTACACTAGAGTTAAATCTAACAAGTATATACTATAAAACTGTACAATTAAATTTAAATCAAACATACAAAACCATAAGAACTAAACATTATTTTAAAATTAACTTTGCATTTAACAACTAAAATAATAATAACTAAGTACAAATCTAAAACTACATCTGGAAAAACTTGACTATAAGTCACTGCAATTATACTGTTACTAGTTTACATAGCTATTCGTAAAAAATGTAAACTTTCTATTCGGTTGACTGATTTTATAATGCTTGATATTCAACTAAATGTAACAGCAGAGAAACTGTTTATTTTATTACGACATAATAAAGTAGTTTTGACAGCATTTTTAATTAGTATTTTATTGTAATTTTTGAATATATTATTACAATACCAGTTATATTGTTAAGTGTTTTTAAAAAAGTATAAAAAATATATTAAACTGTTGTTTAAAGCATGTTTTCTAAAATATCATTTACCGCTACAAAAGACAGGATTAACAATTTATCATGTAAAACTGAGTTAAGATAAGATAGTACAAACAAATTATTGTAAATGTTTATAAATGGGTTGTTCAAATAAACTAAATCGGTAACATGATGCGTTTACATTAGGTTTGAATATGGTCAGTAAATATAACTGTTTGTTTCAGTGGTATGTTTAGGAATGTAACTTTTATTGATATAATCAGTTCTTAGTTAACTATAAGAGTAAGAACTTAGTGTAAAAAAAAATAATTTAAAAAATAGTTTTTTGATTCTTTTTAACAGATATACTTTGTTAGATAAGATATATATGTCTAAAATCACTTATTAATATTAAAATTTATATTAAAAATCTGATATCGGATTAAAAATCTAAAAAAATTGTATTTAAATAAAAAATTAAAACTGTTTAAAGCCTAGAGACTTTTTTTTAATTGATGATGTTTGAGCAAAGTTAGTTTTATTTATAGTAAAAAGTTCAAATTTTATTCTACTAGACAACAGTATTAATATGTGTTTAATATATAAAACAACATTGAAGTTTAGTATGATTTAATATATAAAAACTAAATTTCTCCAGATTGTTTAAGAATAAAATTTTATTTAACAAAAAAGTCAATACTGTAATCGTATACCATGTTCACATTGCATTCAGTATGTTGCATTCATTTGAACATCATTTAAGCATTGTTATAAAATTTTTCAACCAGAAAGCAAGTTTATTTCGTTTAATACACAGCTCAGCTATAAAAAACCATCAACAGTGTAATTGCGAAGATGTACTAGTAAAGATTTGTGAGATGGACTTCTAGAACTGAACTTATTTCTTGTTATATTGTTTATTGTAAAGTTGTTTTTAAATAGTCTTTATAAATACAATTGGTTTTTTATTTTAGTTGTAAGTAGTTAATTCTTGATTCAAATATACATTCTTATAGTATATTCCTGTAAGAATTAATTCTTGTGTAAAAATTTTAACCACATCTAAAGTGTTTTCTAAAGTATGATGTTCTTTACTTCTTAGTGTTTGATATGCTTTAGATTTTTAAATATATCAACCAAAAGTCATATTTAGTTTTTATAAATTTTATAAAATATTTAGTTCCAAGTTAATTTTAAATTTACTTATGGTTTTTAGTGTGGTTGTATACTAATCTATGACCTTAGATGGCATCCTTAAAATTTAGAAGCATATATAATCCTTTTTTGGATAGTATTTTCACATTTTAATCTCACTTTCTTATATGTTTGACAACTTGATTTCATAATGTTCCTTATTTATAAATAGATCTAGGTGAAATTTACAAGAGAGCTTAAATATTTTAATATTTTAAAAGCATTACTCACATATACTATTTGCTTTTTTGGTAGTCCTTCAGTTGAACTAGAAAGACATAAGGGGTTGAGAAAATTATCAGACAGTAAGGATTCATATTGATAAACATACCAAAAGGGAGCTTTTTTTACACTTTTTATGTCATATTACACTTTGTAAGTTATTTCCTAATTTACCCCCAATATCTTAAATAATACTTTAAGTTAAGGAAAAAACTAAATTTTTCTAACCTTAAGCTCATTAGATACAGATAAAAGGCAAAATTTAAATAGTTTTTTTAACTCGGAAACAATTACTGTTAATCAATGACTTATAAATAAAAAGAAAATTAATAAATATTGTTTACAAAACTCGTAATAAAGTAAATTTACCCATTAAAATAAGGTAATTCACCTCAGGGGTAAATCCCAAGGTTGAGAATCGCAGTCATCTGGTGTTATAATGTAAATAAAAAGGCCATTATTTAAGTTCAATTACACAAAGTCCCTATAGAACTTATAGATTTTAAGTGCACAAAGTAAAAATAGAATTGACAAATATTGAATTCACCAACAAAAAAGAACTGACAATTTTTAAGTACAAAAATTCACAATAGAACTAAAAGAATTTGAGTTCACAAAGTCAATATAGAACTGACAAACTCTGAGTTAACATTTTATAAGTCTATGAACTCATAAGAGTATTGACAAAATATAAGTACACATAGCTCTCAATAATGGTGACTAATTTCAAGTCACAGTAAGTCACGTTGAACTTATGTAAGACTGTTAATATAATTAGGATTATAGAAAAAGACATTATAATTAATAACATAGAAAGCAAAGATAATATATATGCTGAAGATTTTCAGTGGTTTTTTTATAGAGGTTTGCAAACGCACGACAATTGAGTGAGTTTTTTGTTTAAAATGTATTTTTTAATATAATGTTGATGTTATTTTTTTTAGTTGCTGAAAGTTTTTGCAAATAAAATGTTCTAAAAAGGCTTTTAGATAATTTTAAGCGCTATTAGTCTTTAAAATTTAAGAGCTTTAAAACCATATTTTTTTACAACTGTCTACTTAAATAATTCCTACTTAATAAGTTTGAACACCAAATTAATACTTTGTATTAATTATAAAAAAAATGTACTTTTAAATTCTAGACTAAAATTTATCTAAAAATAATGCTAACTACACTACATTAAGTATAAATATTAGTTTTCTGTGACGTCAGCTAGTTTACAATAACTTATTGATTCAATTAAGTGATTTAAGATATTTAGCCTTTAACTATATGTAACAATTGAATTTGTTAAACTTAAAAAAGAATTGAGCTCTTTATTATTCTTCATATTTTTAACAAAGAAAAAAGTAATTCAATTTTTCAGATATTACTATAAACCTTTGTTTCATTTTAAATAATTAATATACATGGCCTCTTTTAAAAAATTAAGAAAGCCATGATTATTTAAAAACTACCAAAAAAAACCTAGGAACCTTTTTTGCTCTTCATCATGAACTGAGGAATATCTTGTGTAAATTAAAAGTTCTGACCTCATGGCCCCTTGTGGCTGCTTTGCTGCTCATTGCCCGCAAAATATCTGCCATGCCCCAAAGTACCACTTGGTCCACTTTGGAAAATACTGATTTAAAAAAAATTAGGCTTGAGTAAAACAGGGCTTTTAAGGTATTAGTTTTAAATAAACTTGATTGTACCAGTAATCTTAGTTTTTGTCATATACTTAAACTTTTGATGTTTTAGTTATTAACACTTAAAAAAAAAATGTTTTAGACTCACTTGAGCTTCTATTGAGAAAATTTTTAACAGACTTTAGTTACTATTTCAGGAAATAAAGAACTCAATATAAAGTAAAAGTTCAATTTAAGTGTAACTCAATTAACGGTTTTTGGGAATATAAGCTTTTTTAATTAGAAATATTAAGAAATGAATTTATTGAAAATAACACAAAACTTATATTTTTTAGTAGTTACATGGAGCAATTTTGTATATATTGTTATAATATTAAAGATTAAGTAATTAAAAGTGAAAACAGTATAACAATAGGACGTCTTAAAGTAAAAATTTTAAAAGATGTTAAAAATTAACTATTGGTTTTTTTAAATATGTTTTAAAATCAAATGGAAAATCTGTGTTAGACTGTGAATACAGTAAAGATTTTTATTTTCTGAAAATAATTTGTAAACTGATAAAGAGACAAATACTTAGTTTAACTTTTATAATTAAATAAGTTTAAAGTTACTAAAAAAGTTAAATGTAATATTTTCTATAATCAAATGCTACTTACGCTCTAATTTCAGCTAAATTTATATTTTTTAGTAATTAGTTTTTGATTTTATAAACTAAAGCCTTATTTTTTAATTTATATTACTATAGATATATATTTTTTTTTTCTTTTTACAGATTTTCTTATTTTAAAGTAAGTTTTACCCTACACATTTTAACAAATATTTTAAGTCCAAAATGTTCCTACATATACTGGGTCCGATTTTAAAGCAAATGTGTTTCCCCCAATATTTCCTAAATCATCAATTAAATTATTATTTCTATTTTTTTAATATTTATACCTTTAACCCTAACCCACATTACCCAAAATATTTTTTTTGTTTATACCCTTAAACCTAATCCACCTTACGCAATTATATTAAAATCTAATTAAAACCTAAAATTTTTTTAATTTTTATGCTGAATCAGCAAATATTGGGGGATTTCCATCACATCAAAAAAGGACTCACATATAATTAAAACTGATGTTTAGAAAATTCAAGTTACTTTAATCTTGCAGCATTGTATAGTTTAATATTGGAGTTACAATAATTTACCGTTTAAATTATCATTTTTGATCTTTTTAAGGTACTTTGAGACTGTTAAATATTAAAATAAAAAGTTGACTCAATCTTATGCGTTAAGATCTTGAGTAATTATTTATTGTATAAATACTTGTATTAATTTTAAAGAAAATTCCGACACACTTCAAAAGTTGTTTGAATGTTGAGTGTTACAAAATCAGTCAACCAGAACACAAGTATGTCAGGCAATGTAATCATTGTTATGACTTATATTTATTGATAAGACCTGGAGACTGAGAGTTTAGACATTCGTTTTTTAGTAAAATCTGCATGCAAAATTAGTAGTTTAAAATATAGTTTTTTTTTTAAATTGTATAATTTAAACACTACTAAGTTGTTTCAGAGTTTTTTAAAGATTTTAATTTGTTATTATAAATAATAGTTTCATCAGTATTGTTCTGTTAAACTTTGTTTTTTAAGTTCTACTTATTTACATTTAGCTTATAAAAGTTATTTATGTTTCTAAAGTAGAGTTTTTATAATATTGTTTTATGGTTTTTTATATAAAATATACGTTTTTGGAGCTGTCTAGTTTGATTTATATAAAGTAGACTAAAACACAGGGTTGCCACATAGTCAAGAAAAGTCAGAAAAAATTCTAAAAATGACAAAAGTGAGGAAAAATTTTAAAAAATTACAAAAGTCAGGAAAGTCAGGAAACTTGATAAAATTAAAAAAAAAGTCAGACTTTTTCAGTCTAAATTTACAAAATTCCTTATTTTCCAAAGCATTCATATGGTAAAAATTAGTAAAATATCCTTTTTAAAACTGCAAAACTTATCTAATAATATATTGAACAAGTATCCTACTTGAACAAGCAGATTTTGTAAGCTTTTTAGTAATGATGATCTGTAGCAAGGACACTTCCAAAGTGAAACTGTGATATATACACGTAAGTTTATTTAGCATAATTTTAGAATCAAAGTGTTTTTTGGTTTAAGTAAATAATTGAGCTCTTTTTAATTAAGCAGTTAGTTTAGTATTTTATGAAACTATTTAATGTGTATACTTTACCTTTTTATAATTTTTTCAAAGTTGTTTAAATTTATATAATAAGTTATAAGAGAGGTGTATGCCAACATTAAGTTTACTTGTTAGTTGTATTTTTGTAGAATAACTTAAGTTTTTAAAATAAATAAGCTTTTATTTATTTGTTACAAATTTTATACTTAATGATAAGATAATATTTTATACAACAGTTATATAATTTGCAGTTTTATGTATTTTTTTACAGTTACTTAAGTATATTCTTTTTTAATTGATTTTTAGGTTATAGACTTTATATTAAATAGTTCGGGTAGTATTTTATAAAACAAGTAAACAATTTATATAAGTAAAACTTATGCTAGGAAATGCTAAAAAGTTGTCTTTTTTCTGATAAGCTCTGTTTATAAGGTAATAATACAAGTTTTTTGCTGAAAGAGCTGTTTATTGCAAATACATCAATCATACACAGATAGTTCAAGTGATGTAATGGAAGTTTGATGATTGAATTTAGCAAAAAGAACTGTTGTTTTAACCTGTATAAAATTAGATTGAAAGTTTTATATAGTTTATAGTGTTAGATTGTGTATTCGAAAATAAGTTTAAAATAAGAGTTTGATTTAGAAAAGTCAGGTAAATTTCGGTAAAAAGTCAGAAAAAAGTCAGGAAATTTTTCTCAGCTTGATCTGTAGCAACCATGCAAACAGCATACAGTAATTTTAAGGTTATAATTAAATAAGGTTGTACATTACACTATAAACCTACATGGCTTCCTCCAGGTATAGAATCATTAGTCAAACAGTTTTAGAAAAAATTACTTGATTGTACAACCTCTATTTTTAAGACTGTGTTCACACAATTTTATATCATTTTTATATATAGTTTTAGAGAAATTTTATAGTGGTGCTTGCACTTAGTGAGTATTTAAGAAGCAATACTCACATTAACTATTAGCTTATTTAAAAGCCCTTGAGGTTTAACCAGAAAGACAAAAAAAAACCAACAAACAATAAGGGATCATTTAAAAAAATGCCAAAGGGTGTTAAAATTTAAACATAAAAAGATATTGTACCAGTTAAATCAATCATGTCGCTATAGAACAAACAAAATACAAGATAATAAGTCAAAATACAATTGATAATTTTCAGTCCAAAAAAAGAAAAGAGTAAGTCAACAAAGTCAAAAAAGCACTGACAAATTTTATTTTCCACAAAGTCACAATAGAACTTACAAAATCTAAATCCTCAAAGTCAAAATAGAACAGACAAATTTTAAGTCAACAAGTCAAATATAATTATAGAAAAATTTTTATTAGTAACTAAAACAGCAATGACCAGTAACATGCTACAAATTTGTAGGAATTGAATAATAGGGACTGCATAGGCATGAAATTTTAATAATATTATTAATTTAAAATTTTGTTTTCAATACAATGTTAATACAATGCTTATATAAAATTTTGAGTAATATAAGTTTTTTTAATGTAAAAGCTTTAAAACTTATTTTGAAAACATTTTATTTTCTTTATACTCTCTACTTAAATATTTCCTACTTAACTAGCTTTAAGACTAAAATTATATATTCTTTTCTACTGTTACTTTAAAGAACTAGGGGAAGCCACACAGTCAAACAAAAAATACTTTTCCTCGCCTTCATCGTAGCAAATAGGAAAAAGAAAGGTGAAATGAGACTCTGATCTGAGAAAGCGAAGGGAGAGGGTAGAAGGAGACTCTCTTTGAAAATTACAGGAAGAGGAACTTTGAAGGAATATCAGTTCCACTGCTGTGCCATTTAGCTATTCATCAAATAATATAAAATCAGTCAACCAGAAAGCAAGTTGTTTCTAAACAAGTCGACATTTAAAAAATTAAAAATTGGCCACAGTGTGATTGAAGTGATTGTTCGGTCAAAAGATTCTAGATTGTGTTACAAAACTCTACTTATTTGATTTTTATTGTTTAATGTACATTACTTTTTAAATATTTTTTATTACTTACAAATGTTTTTTTAATTTTAATTCAAGTAGCTAATTATTTGATAAAATATACATTGCTATAGTATATTCCTGTTAGATTTAATTCTTGTGTTTAAGTTCACAAAAAATTGATACCATTTAATGTATTTTCTAAAATATGGTGTTTCTATACTATTTAATATTTGATATGTTCTTTTATATAAAAAAAACCACAAAAAGTCATGACTAGTTTATAAGTAGTATGGAATATCTTTAAATATCATTTATTTCTAAAGTAAGTTAAAATTAAATTACGGTATTTAGTGTGCTTTTACATTATACTATAACCTTAAAATTCTTAATGTTTTTTTTTACGGAATTGAAAAGTCTGCGGAAATTTTATTAGTATAAATAAATTACGAATTCTGTATATTGAACTATTAAAACAAAAGTATCAGATTACAAGTTTTTGTTGTTAATATAAATATAAATGAGATTTTTTTAAATTTTATTATTTATTTTTGTCCATACATAAGAATATATTTTGTATCTTAAAATTGTAAATAAAACTTCAGTATTTCCTATAAACTTACTATAAATTATATTTGAACTTTTTTCTATTTATTATCTCATATTTTTTTCCAGTATATAAAATAATAAAATGAAAGTTGTACGAAAAAACCTTTCTGAACAAGAAATCAGAACTTGGTTCAACATGAAGCCTTACAAGGAAATAGCCAGGGACATAGAAAGCTGTATGAATATCAAACTGAATCAAAAGAATTTAAGATCTGCTGATGTTTTCAGTCTTTTTCTACCACGAAAGCTATTAGAAAGTAGAGCTGACTTGAACATTGAGACAAACAAATATTATTGTGGTTTTATTGTGTCCATTGCTTTTGCTGCTTTGAACATTCGTCCATTCACTAAAATTGTAGAGAATATTAGTTCACAATACATGACAATTTTAGCGTCCGACAAAGATGTTGGTTTCGCCTTTCGAATAATGCTTTGGAGATCGATTTTAAAAGATGAAGAACTCGGTAGCCAGCTGTCAGAAAAAGGTTTTAAAACATTTCTTTTAAACAATATCGTTAAGTTTAATGGTACTTTAAAATTGGAAAGTTTTTGGAAAAATAACAATCAACGTTTGGATAGTTTTGAAATCGGTCTATTGGATCTCAAAAACAGATTGAAAATTCTATCCGATGGAAAATTTATTTTCGGAAAATCTAAGTTTTCAGAGAGATTCATTTACTACATTGTTGATTTGTACAGAGAATTTCAGTTGAAAACTTGGATTGAGAGCACAGAGGAAAAAAAAGCATTTTCGATATTTTTAGAAGTTTTTGAAATTACTTTTAGTATCTTCAAGTTCCAGCGAGTTCAAATAGTTTCAAAATTAGTAAAGTACTGGCCTACATGTTACAACTATCAATCTCCTGTAATAAAAGTTTTCATGCAGTTTTGTAAAGAGCTCAACACCGAAGAACAAAAGAGTCTTGAAAAATTCTTAGTCCAAAAGTTTGATGAGTTATTTCTTTATTCACAATCTCAAGTGTTTGATACAGCTTGTTTCGAGTCGAAGGAACTAAGCAAAAGTTTCGTTGGTTTCGCTAATGTTTTAGGACAAAGCAACGATATTTATCAAAGCAACTGCTTAAGGCTGCTTTAAATGAATAATGTCTTGTAGGAGAAAAGTCACGCCAAGAAGTTATGGTAAAAGTTGCCAACGAAAAACGGAAGAAAAGAAGAATGTGCTGACTTTGAAGCTTCAATTTTATACTATTTTTTCGTTATGTCAGCTTATCATTATTAATACTATATTTGGTGTCTTGTCAATTAAAGCATGTGTTTTTTTACAAACTGTTACTTCTTAGCTATTTGCAGCTATTTTAACTTTGTTGAAATGCCTTTTTTAATTTTTAAATCGTCATTCTAGGTATTTTGAATAAAAAGGTGTAAGTTTTAATATTTTTTTTTCGATATCGTGCTCAACTAAGAACCATATATTGGATTATATAAAAAGTTGTTTACTTTTTCAAGAATAAAATAATAAAAAATTTCCGTATTTATACACTATGACTGATTTTATTATTTATTGTTTATTGAATAAATATAACTACAGACGATTTACGAGTACTTAAAACACTAATAAACACCATTAGAGATATTTCGTACTTAAAAATGACGAAACATCTATCTGACATCAAAAAAAATAATATCGAATTAATTTAATAAATTATTTTTATTTAGATATTAACAATAAAAAACGCCAAAACAAAAATTAATACGTATACCTTGCGGTTGAAGATGCTTAATTTTCTCTTTAGACTTAAGTTATCAAGCGTGTGGTCTTTACAAATTAAAATATAAAAATCGTTTCAAATAATCTTATTTATTAAAAACTAACTTATAAAGACTTTATTTGAAAAAAAAAGGTATAACAAAATTACAAACCTGAAATGTAATAATATTAAGCAGGAGTGAAATTTTTAGTAAACAGTTTGAATACTATTCGGTTATTCTAAAATAAAAATTCTAACAAAATGTACAAATCATTCAATGTTGAGTTTTTATAACTATATTTTCAATTCTATTAATGAATGATTCCGAACTATGACTGCTGTTTGGTGATTTGCAACAAGAATTTTTAAATACAAAAACCACGCTAACCTTTTTTACTACTAATTTTTATACTAAAAATACCATTCATAACCTAAACTTGTAACCTTTATAATAACTATAGATAATTGGTTATCATAAGTTGAGTCTTATAATTGTATAAGTGAAAAGATACAAGTTATTGTTAAAACATATATACGTATTTGTACGTGAGAAAAGATAACTATTCTTATTTTTCTCTTTAATAGTTTCATCTAATGTTCATGTTTGACCGTTAGTCAATAAGTTTCTTTTGATATAAATATGTCATTACCAAAACAACCCTAGTAAATTATTAAGATCAGTCGCACAAGGCGAAGTTGTCCAGTTCGATATTAGTATGGGATATAAGAACATGCCAGAGGCCTCAAACGTATCAGGTCTGAACGGCAAACCAGTCCAGGGGTCCAAGTATGCTCTAAACAGATGGCTAAGTTATAGCCAGCATTTTGATAGGCACTAAAAGCCTCAACAAAACAATTATGGAAGTAATGGTTATTGCAAATCAAGAAACCATCATCAGTATAGGAGAAGACCAAACAGTTACAGAAGAAGATACACATACGATCAGATTTCAAAATAGAAAGATAAACATTATAAATGTATTTTAAATTTTAGGTTTCATCATTGTGTAGTGCAATGAAAAATTTGCTATAAAAACAGAGTTGTTATCAGAGATGTTAAATCGCAGAGCACAAAATCCCCGCAGTAGAATAAAAAAATAAAATCCCCGGCAATAAAATTAAAATTTCTTATGAAAGAAAAAGCTGTATTTTACAAGTTGAGAACATAAAAGTTTCATATATTCAATTACACCAACATATTTAAAACCATATTGTTTTTATAAATATGAATGCCTTAAATGTAAGTTTATGTTTTTTATTTTCATAAGGTTAATTTTATTCACTTTATTGTTAATTTAATCATAACTACCTTTTAACCTTATAGTTGTAGGTAATGTTTGGTTAGAAAAATTAAAGAAAAGTATCTTCCACTTATTTAAATGGTTAATAAACTAAAAACATTGTAGCTTTGGAACTAATTGATGTTAAGTTAATTTATTATTTGATTTTTTTTTCCAAAAACTAGATGAAATAGACAATTTTTTTTTTCTTATATCCTACTTTTCTCAAACTATTTGAATTTTTAAACTTGAAAATAAAGTTTGATTATTATAATTTTTTAAGATTCATTATAAATTATTTTATTAAGACATAGATTTCACTTAAAAGTAATTTGAATATAATTTATTATTTTTGTTTACAAACTTGAAACTACTATTTGCTAAGTAGAAATCTATTTAAAATTTTTAATTTTTAATGTGGCAAATTTATTGAGTCTTTTTTTATTATAATTAGGTAATTTATCTAAAAAAAAATTATACCTGAAAGTTTTAGTGTACAACTCAAGGTTTTTACAATTAGTTTTGTAAATTAAGCAGAGTTGAAACAAGGTCAGGAAAAGTCAGAAAACTCAGGAAAAGCAGAAAAAAAAGACAAATAACAAGAATAGTAAGGTTTTTTTTTAACTGTCAGGAAGTTTAACTAAATATTAAAAAATACCAGATTTTGTCAGTTTAAATTTACTGAATTCCTTATATTCAAAAACAAGTCTTTGAATGGTAAAGAATTAATTAAAATTCTTTAAAGTGTGATTAAAATTGAAAAAATTTCCAAGAATTTTACAAAATTACTTAATTATCAATGCCTTCATCTTGTAAAATTAAATGAATATCCTTTATAAAACTGCAAAATGTTTCTATTAAAATTTTGTTAAACTACCCTACTTGAACAGACAGTTTTTGTAGGCAGTATGATAATCTGTAGCATTTTTAGTAAAACAATGATAATACACAAGAGTTTATCTAGCATACTTTAGAATTGAATTGTTTTTTGTTTAAGTAAATAAATAATTTCATTCTAATTAAACACTAGGTTTAGTGTTTTGGGTAATAAGTTTATGTTTATAATTTACCTCATTACAATTTTTTCAAAATTGTTTAAAATTTTTAAATAAATTATAAAAGAGGTAAATTTCATGGTTAAGTTTAATTATTTATAGTTTATTGTAGAATAGTTGTTTTTAAATATTTTTTACATAAATAAGGGTAAAATATTTACTACTAATTTTATAATTATTGATAAGATGAAATATAAAATTGAAAGCTTTATTAATTCCTTTTATTAATATAATTTAATATTTTTATTAACAAACTTGAAACTACTATTTGCTTAGATGAATTCTATTTTAAATTTTTGATATGGCAAATTCATTGAGTCTTTTTTTATTATAATTAGGTAATTTATTAAAAAAAAAAGTTATATTTGAAAGTTTTAGTATACAACTCAAGGTTTTTACAACTAGTTTTGTAAATTAAGCAGACTTGCAACAAGGTCAGTTAAAGTCAGAAAACTCAGGAAAAGCAAAAATAAAAACAAGTAACAGGAATAGTAAAGTAAATCTTTTTTTGAAAACAGTCAGGAAATTTGACTAAATTAAAAAAAAATACCAGATTTTGTCAGTTTAAATTTACTGAATTCCTTATATTCAAAAACAAGTCTTTGAATGGTAAAAGGTTAATTAAAATTCTTTCAAGTGTGATTAAAATTGAAAAAATTTCCAAGAATTTTACAAAATTACTTAATTATCAATGCCTTCATCTTGTAAAATTAAATGAATATCCTTTATAAAACTGCTAAATGTTTCTATTAAAATATTCTAAAACTACCCTACTTGAACAAGCAGTTTTTGAATGCAGTTTGATAATCTGTAGCATTTCTTAGTAAAACAATGATAATACACATAAGTTTATCTAGCATATTTTAAAATTTAATTGTTTTTTTTAGGTGAATGAATTATTTCATTTTAATTTGTGTATAATTTACCTGTTTACAATTTTTTCAAAATTGTTTATATTTAAAAAAAATTATAAAAGAGGTGAATTTCATAGTTAAGTTTAATTATTTATAGTATATTGTAGAATAGCTGTCTTTTAATATTTTTACATAAATAAGGGTAAAATATTCACCTCAATATGTTACATGCAATGTTTAATCTTTTCTCTGATAAATAGAACTGTTCTAGATTTTAAAATGTAGTTTAAAAATAAATTAATTTAAATTAAAAATTAATAATTTGCCAAGGTTTATGTTGCACTAATAACAAGGATGAAAAATAGTTTCACCATTATATTGAAAATTTTATTTATAAAAATAATATATATTATTAAATTTTAACTACATTTAAAAATCTAAAAACAATTTTTCATTAACAATAAACTAGTTTTTAAAGCTTGGCCTTGGTTTAATTGTTCTATTTTTATAGATTGAATTTAACCAAAATTATTATGGCCCATTAAAAATTGTTGTTAATGAGAAATAAAAGAAAAAAAAAATTGATTTTTAAGATCATAGGAGGATGAATATATTTTTTAACATTTTGATATTAATTTGTTTTTTTTATTAAATATAACCATATCATTAATATTTCAAAGAACTTTTCCTGAAAATTTTTAAAATTTAAAGTTTAAAAACTTTTATAAATATATTAAGATGTTAAAACATTTAAATTTGTGGTACCTTGAAGAAATTATGTATTTTTTTTAAACACATGATACAAAAAATTATAGTCAATAAACAAAAATGTTAATTAAAACTTAAAATCACAGAAAATTTTTTTTTGTACTTTATAAGTTTTTTTTTTTTAAAGCATTAAGCTAAAGAACTTTATTTTTGTTATAAAAGAAAGAGATTATGTATAAAATTAATATGATATACTGTTTTAATTTTACAAACAAAATGTTATAATAATAAAGTACAATGTAAATTAAAAATTTTAAAAGTTAACTTTTTACTAATTTTATTAAAACAAAAGTAAAAAAAAAAAAAACTAATGAAATTTTAACATAAGGTAAAAAATGTGAAAAAGTTAGCTACAAATTGTTACTTTAGCATTTTAGTTGCTATAGTAAACAGCTGATATTAACAGCTGTAATTAACTGGCATCTTGACTATAACATGACTGGTTGTTATCACTTGTTATAATTCCTTTCTTTTGTTTGAAATAATTTTCTTGAAAGACTAAGGAGTTATTACGCAGAGCTATTCCTGATACTCTATTAAGTATCAAGTCATTGGTGTTTAAAACTCCGGGCACATTTCCAAAGCTTCAATAAGAGCTTTAGTCACTAGATTTATCGACAAAGATGAATACAAGTTCACAACATCAACCGTGCTAAAAATGCATTTCTTACCATCAATTGAATTATTCCTGGTTCTTAAATAAATTACTCATTTATTTCATTTCTGCAATATTCAACGCTATTGCAGTTATGTTTACAACTATTCAGTATAATTTAAAATTCAGTGTTTTGAAAATCAAACCTAGATAAACATGACTATTAATATCATAACTTAGAAAGCTATAAACTTTTAATGCTAAAAGGAAGAATTTACTTCTAGAATTAGTTATTAAATACATTTATCTATATACTTAAGATGTTGATTTTAAATTGTGTACTAAGGTATTTTATGATTTTTTACATGATTTAATGATACTAAAAATGAATAACTATTTATTTATGACTTTCTTCAGCATAAAACGTTTAGACATGTTTGAACTATATTGATACTCTTTCAACATACTGACTTGGATTTAATCTGAGTTTAAAACTAGAACTTACTAAACTATTAAGTGTTCTACATGATTTATTTTATTTCTGATCAGAAAAAGTTAGCCTATGTAAAATCATTAATAATATTATTTTATACCTTGCCAAAGTTTCCTGAAAAAAGTTTAAACTCGAATAAATACACTGAAAATAAAATTTATGCTTCAGTTAAAGCTTTATAAAAAATTTTGTTTTCTTTTGTTTCCATAGATGTTTTAGATATTTGTTACTCGGTATATTCGTGGATACACATGATTTTTACATATAATTTTAAACGGAATAAATATACTGATTTGAACTTTTTAAACTTTGCTGTACTTTTATAGTTGTCGTTTTAATTTAAATTACTTTATTTGCTTCTTCTTTTTAAATGATTTAAAACCAAGATTTGAAAAAAAATTATTTAACACGGAAAAAATATTTGATATACTTTATAAACTTACTTTCAAGTTCTACGTGAAAGAGTATTACTGAATAAACGTGTGAACGTAGATTAATGGTTAAATTTGATTTTTATGCTTAGAAGAAAGTAAAGTTCTATATGATTTATATGATTCATATATTTATATGATTTATATATTTCAAAACATTTTAAACTATCTCTTTCAGTTTAGTTAGTGTTAATGTATTTGAAAAAGTTTGTTTTTTTTCATAAAGCTAAATGTCAAGAATTTTATTCTTCTAGGTTAAGATAAGTTTTTTTAATTAATGCAAACAACAAATGACATCTTAAAAAAATAACTTCATCTATTACTTATCAATTGGTATCATAGTGAGTAAAAAAAATTGCGAGTATTTTTGGTATAAAAAATCATTTTTTTGGTTAATTAAAACTATTTCACTTTTACAACAAAGATCTTAATGACAATTAAAGAAAAGTTCATAATCGTTTAAAAACGACAAAAAGTAATACCGTTCTTTGTTATTGTAATAACTAAATTTATAAATACTTCTAGAAATATTGTTTTATAAATAAGTAATTTTATTAACTACTAGTGTTACTAACATCAGTTTCTTACCGATACTAGTTATTTACTGCTTTTATAATTTTGAACTTACCTAAAAGCAAAATATTTTGAGTTATTAATAGTTAACACTTACTTTTATTGAGTTTAAGTTTTTATTATTTTTCGCACGCAGCTCTTCGAAAAACAAAACAAATTTAAGCTCTATGTGACGTCATTAAAACTAACAACAAGTTAAAGGTTCAGTCAAATATATAAATATAAATCCATTTTGAACTATAAATGAAGATAAGTAGTTGGTATTGGTACAACGGTCATTTTAAAAGCTTTGTCAGTAAGCTTTATCTATTTTTATTTAACTTTGAAAAGAATATTAACAAATGTTTTTATTTTCTGCAAAGACGTTTATGAGAAAAACTTTATCTATAATAGATAATCTACTTTAAGGAAATTTATATATTTTATTATTAAATATAAACTTATATATATATATATATATATATATATATATATATATATATTAAAAAATACTTTATTAAATTTTTGTTTTTAAGTTTTTCAAGTTAGGCTTAAAAAATTGTATGTTACTAAATTAAACTGGGGTGCACAATTATTAAAATTCTGATTAGTCTAATTACTGCAATTCACATTGAACTAATCGAGTTCCGACAACTTAAACTCGACATTCACATTAAGACAACTCAAATTACAACAATTTAAATAACGACTATTTAAACTTGGACAATTCCATTCAAAAAATTAAACTCGGACTAGTCAAATTTCGAAATTCAAATTCAGACAACTTAAATGCGACCGTTTAAACTCAGACAATCAGGTTCCATCAATTCGAATTCAGACATCTTAAATGCGACACTTTAAAGTTTGACTAGTCAAGTTCCAAAAACTTAAATTCAAACGATTCAAAGTAGAATAACTATGCGACAATATGAGCACGGACAATTCAAGCTACCACATTTAAAATTTGGATTACTTAAATGTGGCAGTTTAAACTTGACAATTAAAATTCTAAAAATTCGAATTCAGACAACTTAAATGCGACAGTTTAATCTGAGACAAATCGAAATCCCACAAATTTGGACAATTTTAATGCGACAATTCAAACTCGGACAACTCAAATTCCAAAAGTTTAAGTTCAAACAACTTAAATTCCAATAATTCCGGAAATTTAAATTGAGAAATATTTAAACGTGACATTTTAAACTTGGAAAAGTCAAATTCCGAAAAATAATATTTGGCCAATTTTAAATGCGACAGTTTAAACTCTGACAAGTCAAATTCCAAAAATTTAAATTAGAAAACTTTAATGCGACAATTTAAACTCTGATAAGTAAAATTCCCATATTCAAATTCGAGAATTTAAATGTGGAAACTTAAAATCGGACAAGCAAAATTCTCACAATTCAAATTTGGACAACTTTATTGCGCCAATTTAAACTTGGACTAGTCAAATTCTGAAAATTCAAATTCGGACAAAATAAATTCAAAAAATTAAACTCTGACAACTCATATTCCGAAAATTTAAATTTGGATAACTTAAATGCGACAATTTAAACTTTTTTCATTCAAATTGGATAACTTAAATGCTTAAATTATATATATATACTATTGAAACTATCTTGTCGGATTTATATAAAGTAGACTAAAATAGCATCTAGTGTATATTAGATAGTAGTTAAATAAGGTAGGATTTGATTAAGATGAGTAGCACCAATAAATTAAATGTACCTTCATCCATATCTTACAACGACGATTAGAATTTTGACAATTCAACTTCACACAACTCAAACTCTTAAAATTTTAATTTAGCCATTTTAATTCCGAAAATTCAAAAACGACAACTTTAACGTGACAATTCAAATTTTGAAATCCGACGATTCGAGACTATAAATAAAAGATTCCTATTTGGTACTTGTAGTTGTACTAATATAGACTTATTATAACACGTCATATAGACAAAATCATCTTTGTAACTTGATAATTTTTTATAAACACTAGATAATTTTACTACAATAGGTAGTAAAATTCAGAATTAACTATGTCAATTTAAAATATAGTTAGTAGAATAACTGACAAAATTGATCAGTTTAGTTCAAAGTTAACTAAAACAAAATAGCTCATTTTGTAAATAAAGTAAAAAAGCAGATATTTACTGATAGCCATTTGAAAAGATTTTCAAAGTTTGTAAAACAAACTAAAAAAAGTTTGGTGGAATTTGATTTTAAACTTCAGTAATCATATTGTTTTTTAAATAAAATTTTGATTATCGTGTTTTTTTTTTGCTACATCAAACTAAGAGTTAATTGTTTTTTTTGTCGTTCACTGAAAACGATAAAATACAAAAAGTATAATGTAAGTTGAGTGAGATATATATGGTTCAATGAAATAAAAATTAAAAAAGCATATGAGGCAGAAGATACAAAAAGCAGAGAAATAAAAAGCTTTATTCAGCTGCTAGATGATGACCATTTATGATTCTTTATAGAAGAACTCTCCGGAACAAGTTTTTTAAAGTAAACATAACTTTTTTTGTGGCGTCATTTTCGAAAAAACAAGTCAAAAATAAAAATCAGAACTGTATTGCAAAAATAAAGACCTTGAGGAATATTCTCATACTATTTTAAAGATCATTTTAGACTCCTTATAAGACAGTTCTCTTAAACAAGTTTTTATTAGGGCAAAAATAATCTTTTTTGATAAGTTAATTTTGACAAAATACTTAAAAAATAAAAAATTAAAGACTGAATTACAAAAATAAAGACCTTTAGGAAGATTACCGTACCATTTTTAAAGTCAATTTTTGGCTCTTAGTAGGACAATTATCTAAAACAAGTTTTTTCAGGCAAAAAATGATTTTTTTTGTTACGTTATTTTTGAACAAAATACGTCAAAAATCAAAGACTAAATTGCAAAATTACAGACCTTAGAAAAAACACCCATACTATTTTTTAAGGCCATTATTGACTTTTTATAGTAGAAATCTCCAAAATAATTTTTTTAAGGCAAATATATTTTTGAGTCTCATTTTTAAACAAAATACGGCAAGAATTTCAACTAAGACTGAATCGCAAAACTGTAAATCTCGAGGAAGACGTCCATACTAATTTTAAAGACCATTTTAGTTACATTTATGAGAATTTTACGAACAAGATTACGACGAACACTTGGCGAATACTACACTTAAGTCTGCAACGTTTAAAAACTTCAAAAAGGCTTAGGGTGTTATAACTCTGTGTTAGTTTAAGTGTCTATTTTCTATAAAATTTGTTTGTAGTATCCGAATGAATCAATAATAAAGATTACAATATTTATTAAACTCGACTTTTTTAAACTTAAAATTTTTACCTAGACTTTATTTATAATATATAATATTTATTAATTGTTCGTTCGCATGAAAACTGCTGCTCTAGTTAGGTTATTAAAGAATCAGGAGAGGAAGCTTGCCTTAAATATCAAAAAAAAAAGTTACTTTAGTTTCAATCATTAAACCTATTTTATAGCATTAAAACTTGTAGTTTTCTACAAAAATAAAACTTAACTACTACAATATATAGTATAAAATAACAATGAACAGCGTTTTGTTTTTATTATAATGCGACTAAATAAACTCAAGAGTAATTAATGAAATGGTTCTTATGGTACAAAAATTACACATAAGATTTTATTACTTTTTTGAAATTATATATATTTAAGCAACAAAATTAAATGTTATCTTATAAAAATTTAACTCAATATTAAAAACTGACATGCTAACAAGTCTTAGTGTTTTTATTACAAAATAAAACTTATAAATAGACGTTAAACGTTCATACATATATTAAAAAAAATCTATTGATATCGCTTTTAATTCGAAAGAGCTAATTTTATTTAGACGTTAAAAACGTAAAAAATTATATCATCAACTTTGGTAGAACTTAGATCAAGAAATAAAGTATGTTGAATACTAAAAAGACACTAAAAATTATAAACATTGGAATTTTAAGATGTAAGACATAGCTACTACTTATACATTCTTTTTTATATATAAGTAATTAAATATTCAGATATTTAGTTAAATAAAAGTTTATAAGCATCTCTCAAAATAATTAGTCCATTATGTTACGAAGTTTTATTAAAACATAGGTATTTTGACAGCTGAATAGCCATAATTATTTTCTGTAGCTTCACAAACTTCTTCTGACCATTTATTGTTATCAACATCATAACATAATACGATTTTTGTTCTTTCTTGAAAAACAAATATTTTATTTCCGACCGAAAAAGCTTTTACAAAATATGAATGAAACTTTGGTGTTTTTAGCCTGACAAACATATTGCTAGTTTTATCAAAAACTTCACAATTCGTGTTTAAATTTGCACCACCAATTGCAAACAATTTGCTTTTAACACAAACCAAACTATGGTCACTTCTTTCTTCAATCATATTTGGCATTGGTACCCAAGTATTAGGAAAAACGTCATATGATTCTACAGTGTTCATATGATAACATCCACCTGAAACTACAATATTTTCTTCAAATATTGCACAAGCTGCATTCGATCTTGACTCGTTCATTCTTGAAACTTCTTTCCAATTTGATTTCCTCGTATTAAACTGCAGACAAGAACTGGATGATCTACATAGTCCTTTAATTCTTGCTCCAAAAAGGAATACTTTATCCATAAATGCACAAGCACAAAAGTTTTGACGGTCATCAGGTATATCAGTTACTTTACTCCAGGTTTTACTGAGAAAAGAATATTTATCAACTGATTTTAAAGGAACTGTTTTATAAAAACCACCGAATACATAAACTTCTCCTTTTAAACAAACTGTCCTTAAACGACATCGCTCTTTAGTCATTCGAAGAAGATTAGTAACCATACTCAATTTATTTACATCCATTTGTTTTACTTCATTAAAATATTTCCGATTGCTTAAATCATGACCTACAAGGATAATAATTTTAAACATAGACTGGTTACAATGTCTATGTTTATTATTAGAAGTACTTATCAACTGATTAAAACTATCTCTACTGTTCATCAGTTTAACACAATTCATTGAAATACATGAAGACTCATTTAACAAATATTTTAAAGTTTGCTCAGATAGCAGATTAAGTCGAATTTTTAATAACAATTGTTTTGCAAATTTTCCACGTTCTTCAATGTTGTAACTCAACCATTTATTCACTGAATCGTAAACTTCAACTTCTGATTCGATCTGTATATTAGAACTTGCAAGTATTAGACAGACTGAACTAAAATTTAATTCCAGAAAGCTTTCAGTTTCAACCACCATAGCAAAGCAACGTTCTATATAAGTGAACATTGTTTTGAAAAGACTTGGCAAGGTAAACAGTTTTGATAACTGATAATAAGTTGCAGCATTATGAGTTTGTAGTTTCCTATAAATAACTTTACATACTTTACTGATATTTTCTTCTTCTAAAAACAATGAATTTAACTTAACTATCGAAATTAGTTTCAAATCATCATTCCTTTTTTTACCTGAAATAAACTTAGTTTAAGTTATTTAACTATAAACATATTAATAACAATTAAAAAACTTATGTATAAAAAAGCAAAAATTTTAAAAAAGTTTTTTGTAAAATACCTGGTTTTTATTTCAAAATTTGTGAATAATATAAAAATCTATCAGGGTTTGTGCGCAAAATTATTTTCATTCAGCCTGATTAAGACCGATTTAGCCTGATATTTTTTCAAGTAAGGAAAATTCCCTGTAAGAAGTCGTTTTGGGTACTTAAGTAGTACTATTTTAGTCTCCGACTTAAACCAGCTTTGTCTCAAAAATTGTTTGGAGCTTTTAAAATCTTCAGAAAGCGACATTTAGCTTACTTACAACTCAAATATAACACTTAACTGTGAAAAGGTTGATTCAGGGTTTGTGCACAACTTTTTTTAAATGAATTAAATCAGTAAAACTTTTTCACAATTTTAACTGATTTAGCCTGATGTTCACCTTCCTTTTATGTATTTGTTTTGGATACTAACTTCTCATCAAATACGCATTTTTACTGTGCATATCTAGAATGCATTTTTTGAGATTACTCATTTATGTTACGCACTTTCACTAAGTACACTCTTTAGTACGCACCTTTTATTAGTTACAAATTGTTGAACCAAGATTGAAAACTTATGTCAGTGTTTTTTTTTATATAAAAGCTAAAAGTCTAAAATAGTTTTGGAGCCGTTTTTAGTTTAAAAGGCTAAAATGTTTTAGTTACAAACTCTCTACTAAGTTTAGAAATACATTCACATCTCAATTTAATCTTAAAATAAAAATCTTAATTTTCTTTATTCATGAATTTTCAAGTATTTGAACTTAAATATAACTGATACACTCAAATTTTTTAAATAAAAAACTGATTTAGTCTGATTTTATTAATTTTTTTTTAAAAACTGATTTAGCCTGAGTTGGCCTGATTTAGCCTGGTGCGCACGAACCCTGTTTATGATAAGTCCTATTTTAAAAATACATGCAAAAAGTATTTGTTTATTAAAAAGTTTTTTTAATTTTTTTTATTTACTTTTAAAAATATCAATTTTTTACTTTAACGTGTATACGTTTTTTTAATTCTTTAAAAAAAATTAATTTTATTTCTATAACACCTGCCCATTTCCGCAAATAATTATTTTCAATAATAACTAACTAGATTTATTAAAACCTTGTAATTTTTTCTTCGCACTTTTCATACAAATTGTTTGAAATTTCACACGGCTACTTAATGGTAGTAATACTTTTTCTAGTTTTGTTTTCTTTAAATCAATTTCATTCTGGTTGTTATCAGTTGAAATGACTTCATGTTGTTTAAATGCACTTCTTTTCATTTTAACTCCTAACAATCTCTAAATTTTTCGTACAATGTTATAAAAATGTCTTACGTTTGCAACTTAGCGTTCTATTAGCACACTGTGCTTTTTTATAATATTTATATTTTACTTAAACTCTAATGTAATTCAGACATTTTTGCTTTTAAAGTGGCAACCGTGTAAAAAGCTAGTTAATTACTATTAAGGTATTGTATTAAAGTATTCGAGCATTAATTATGCTAAAAAATTTGATTTAGTTTATATACAGTTTGATTAAGTATTAATTTTATTTAATTAACTAATTACTGAATTTTCTAAACAGTGCAAACTATCAAAGACACAAAAACTATCACTAAAGTAAACGTTTTTTAAAATATGAAGTGTGGTTCATAAAATATAAAATGTGTAAAAGTGACCCATAAATGTTTTACAAGCTCGGTTTTTATAGAGAGTTAGGTTGAAAGTAAAATAATAAAAGTATTTTATCAAGTTAAACTTATTATGTATTTAAGAAAGTACATATTTTCTTAAAATTTATGTACATTAAGCAATGTAATTTATACTACAATAGAAATTTATATATTAAATAGGAATTCTATGTGTAGCTAAAAGTCATTTAAAATAATTAAGTGAATAAAAGTAAAAAAAAACTGTCTCTGGTTTGACCAAAACTAAAGCCAAAAGATTATTCAAATATCACTAAAACTGTGGCCTGTGAAGATTTTGAAAACCTGAAATTTGGCCCATGAGCACCAAATACCTGCCGACCCCTGAAGTAGACGATAGTGAGAAAGAAAATTTTTTATTAAATTATGATTTTAAAGCTTCATTATAAGAAACTAATAGTGCTCAAAGATTATCTATCAGCCTGTTTAGAAAATTATGTAGGCAGAAAGTTTAAACAACTAGGCAAAATGAAAAAATGAACATTATATATAAAAAAAACATTTTGAACTTAAAAATATCACTCAATTGTCATGCCTATAAAAACCCCTATGATAAAAATTAGTAAAAAATTTCGACATTTTACTCGTCTTTGCTGTCTTAGTTACTAGTTTATATTGTCTTTTGTTATAGTGTCTAACATAAATTCAAAATGATTTAATGTTACTTAGAATTGGTCACCATTTTTGAGACCGATGTGTATTTATGTTTTGTCAATACTCTTGTAAGTTTGTAGCCTTATAAAATGTAAGTTCTATTCCGACTTTGTGGTCTCAGAATTTGTCAGTTCTATATTGACTTTGTGAACTCAAATTCTTTCAGTTCTATTGTGAATTTTTGTACTTAAAAATTGTCAGGTCTTTTTTTGTTGGTGAATTCAAATTTTGTCAATTTTATTTTTACTTTGTGGACTTTAAATTTGTTAGTTCTATATGGATTTTGTGTAATTGTTTTTAGGTAATGGCTTTGTAATTTTCATAATAACACCAAATGGCTGCGATTCTTAACCTTGGGATTTACCCCTGAGGTGAATTACCTTATTTTAAGGGTTAATTTTCTTTAGTACAAGTTTTGTAAATAATTTATATTAGTTCTAATTTTAATTTATAAGTTATTGATTAACTGTAATTTTTTAAGGATTAAACTACAAATTTTGCCTTTTATCTACATTTAATGAGCTTAAGGTTAAAAAAATATGATTTTTCCTTAAAATGGGGTATAACATGGAAAAATGTTAAAAACCACTGAGATTTGGTATGTTTATCAATATGAATGATTACTGTCTGACAGTTTTTTCAACCCCCTATGTCTTTCTGGTTAAACTGAAGGGCTACCAAAAGGGATAAGAGTAAATGTGAGTATTGTTTCTTTGAAATTAAATGCAAGCTTTATTTAAGACTTCACCTTAATCTACTGATAAATAAAAAGCACTATGAAATTAAAGTGTCAAAAATATAAAAAATTGAGATAAAAATGTGATAATTACTGCCTTAAAAAAAAGGTTCAACTACTTCTAAAACTAGTTGATGTCTTCTAAGGTCATAATTTAGTGTACAACACTTAAAAACATAATTTAACTTAAAATTAACTTAGAAGTAAATAATACATAAAGATATTTTTTACTACCCTATATAAACTAGGCATGACTTTTGGTGATTATATTTTAAATAAAAGAATATATCAAACACTAAAAAATAAAATAAACATCAAAATTTAGAAAATACATTAAATGTAGTCAAATCGTTATAACAAGAAATAAATCTATCAGGAACATACTATAAGATTGTATAACTAAATCAAGAATTAACTACTTTGAATCATAATAAAAATTTGAACTATAGTAAACTAAACCGTTTGAAAAGAATTTAAAAATAGAGTTCGTTAACAAAAAGTTCAGTTATGTAACTAAATCTAAAAGTTATTGACTAGAATATCATTGTAATCACACTGTGGATGGTTTATATAAATAGACCTTAAAATTAAAACTTGCTTCAGATTAACTTGCTTTGTGGTTGACTGACTTTATAATATTTGATGATAAGCTAAATTGAACAGCAGTGAAATTAGTATGTCTCTTTCTTTTTTGATAAGGAGAATGGTTTTTATCTTTAGACAGTGCAACTTCCCCTAGTTCTTTAAAGTAACAGCAGAAAAATTCAAAATCTTATAAGTTATTAATTAAGTATTAAGACTAATTAAGTAGACAAAACTTAGTAAATTTCTATTTAGGTAAAAATTAGTAAAAACGAAAAAAAATCGATAAATTGCTTTAAAGTTTTCACATTTTTAAATCTAATAGTACTTTAAGTTTTTAAAAGCCTTTTTAGAATATTTTAAGAAAAAGGCAAAAAACTTAAAAAAAAACTTTTTTATCTAAATAAAATCACTCAAATGTCATGCCTATGCAAATCCCTAGGAAACAAGTTCCTGAAAACTTTTAGCATGTTACTGGTCTTTGCTGTCTTAATTACTAATAAATTTTGTTTAAATTTATAATGTTATTAAGATTTAACAGTACTCCAAAGTTAAAACTTTAAATACGTTGAATTAAAATTGGTCAGCATTTTTTAGATCTATGTGTATTTATATAATGCAAATAACTATATATTTTGTCAGCTCTACAGAAACTTTGTAGATTTTGAACTTCTGAGCTATATTTTGACTTTGTGGATTTAAATGTTGTCAGTTCTTTTCTGATTTTTCGGACTTAAAATTTGTCAGTTATATTTTGACTTTGTTGACTTGAAATTTATAGTTTTATTTTGAATTTGTAGACTTAAAAATTGTTAGTTCTTTAGTAACTTTTGTGGATTTACACTGGAATAATACCCTTTTTTGGTTGAGTTTTAACATCCTTTGGTATTATATTAATATGAACCCTTATCGTCTGATAGTTTTTCTTTATCTTTCTTGTTAAACCTCAATGGTTTTTAAAAGGGCAAATAGTAAATGTGAGTTTTGCTTTTTTAAAATTTAATGCAAGCTTTAAATCTACTGATAAATAAAATGCACTATTAAATCAAAATTTCAGACATAATAGAATGTGAAACGTAAATGTATTAAGTACTGCCTTAAAATACTAAAAGGTAATATGTTTTTCCTTAAACTTGAGTATGTCACCTGTGGTTATATTTTAGTGTAAAACCACACTAAAATTATAATTAAACTTGAACTTTACTTTTCATTTTTTACTTTTATTGTCAGTTCTAGTTTCACTTAGTGGACCTAGTTTTTCCTGTTCTATAAAGATTTCGTTGACTTAAAACGTGTTTGTTTTATTGTGAACTTGTGGACTTAAAATTGATCAGTCCTTTTTTGACATTGTGGACTTGAGTTTGCTAGTTTTATTTTCACTTTGTCGACTGGAAATTTCAGTTCTATTTTATTTTGTGGACTTAAAGTTTGCTATTTTTTTTAAATTACTTTGTGTAGTTACCGTAAAATGATACCCATTGTTTTTTTTTAATTTCAACACCTTATGGTGTTTTTATCAATATGACCACTTGTTGTCTGATGGTTTTTTCAATCCCCATGTCTTTCATGTAAAAACTCAAGAACTTTTGAATGGAAAATAGTAAATTTCAGTATTGCCTCCTAAATAATTAATGTGTATGCTTTGTTGTAGATCTGATATTTCTTTAAATCTACAATTAAGTGAAATGCATTTTGGATGAAAAATGTCAAATATATAAGAATGTTTGATGAAAATGTGATAAATACTGCCTAACAATAAAGGGTTAAATATAAAAGTCTAAATTGTTTAGATAAAATACTGTCTTGGTCTTGTTTAACTATTACCTAAAGGACTGTCGGTTCTTAATATCGAGGTAGCTTTGTAGGAATATAGAGTACGGTACATGCAAGCTAAAAACTATATTCTAAATTAAAACTTAACTCAGAACTAAATGATACTTTAAAATATTCCAAACTACCTAAAAATACTAATAATGAAATTTGGTGCTTATATTTTATAATAACATTTCATATACTAAAACGTATATAAAGAACATCATACTGTTTAAAATACTTTTAATATGGTCAAACTTTTAAACATGAATTAATTTTAACAGGAATATACTTTTAGAAAGTATGGTTTAATTCGAAGTCAAATTAAAAAATATATAAGTACTAATCATTGATTAAAAGGTAACATTGAAACAAATGGTCAAAATAATATTTAAGTACAAATCTGGAAATACATCTGGAAGTCTTGTCTAGAACTCACTGCAATCTTACTGTGGCTAGTTTATTTAGCTTTATCTTAAAATGTATTAAAATGTAAATAGTTGTCTTACTAAACATTAACTTTCTTTCATCAAAAATACAGCAGGTTTTACTGGTTTATTAAGCATCACTGAGCACAAAATATGCTAAGTTAAATATTGCAAAATTCAACTCTAAATAAGTAAAGACACCATGTGAGCTAAAAAGGCAATTGAGCAACAAAAAAGAAAGAAAGTGAATAATAAAATATCGTTAATGTTTAGAAAAACTAAAGATGATATGTAAAGAAATAAATTTAAAAAGATAACTAATATTAAAATTATTTTATTTTTTGATATAAATTTTAAAATTAATAAATAATTATGTATAATATACACGTAATACATAATATATAACTTAATAAATTTCTTATTACTTTTTCCACGTTACTTTAAATTAAATTGATTTGTTTTTAGCTCATGGAAGAAGATACTGGAAATCAGGTGAAAATAATTTTTTGAATTTTTTTGTTAGGCTGTAAAATTAGACTTAAGTTAAAACACTTGAATATAATTTCTATAAAAACAAAATTAAATTGTCAATAAACTTTTTGAATAGTTATAATAATTTAACTTGGTAAATAAGTACAGCCTAACCGAAATTATAACTTATTTTGTAATACTTGCTCAAATGACTAAGTTAATTTATTTAAAAGTCATGTGCTCTTATTTTTTATGATTTTTTGTAAAGTAGGTATTTTTGTGAAGAAAATTTGTGTTTAATGATAATGTTTTTTTGAGTTTTTCTTAATTTAAAAAGACCTAACTAGTATATTTTAATTATACACTTTGAATTAATAACTTAAAAAAAGAAACGCTTAAGCATAAGTACTTAAAATAATAAAAAGATTTAGTATATAAAAGGCTATACAAAGACAAAGATCTTGAGTAGTTTTTATTAAAGTTGTATGTTATAACTATAAGACATATTTTTATGATAATATAATTCTCACCTCATTAAATTGTTGATTATAAATTTCAGATTTTAATAAATATTTTATACTAAAAACAAGTAGTTAAATTACTGGAAAAATATCGTTACTTATGAGCACAGTAATATTATTCAATACATACTGTATATAAATGTACTGTATAGACTAAATATGGGTAAATTTTGATAAATACATTCTTACGAAAAACTTAATTATTATATTTTAGTTTATTACATCAATTAGCTTAATTTAACAAAACCTGTTTTTTTTTTTTTGCAAATTAAAACCTTTTATTAACTAACACAATTTTAAATAAAATTTTAACCAAAAAGAGTAATTGAATATAAAGCTGTATCAAAATAGTAAGTTAAGAAACAAAAACTAACTGAACTGTATTTTTGAAAAAAAACTTTAAAATTAATTTCAAGAAGTTAATGTATATATCAAAAAGTCTGTATCTACGAAGGAAGTATTTATTTCTATTGAATACATAAAAAAGACCCAGCAAGGGGCAGTTTTCATTATTTAAGTTAACTAACAACTGATGACTTCAAAAAAAATTTCATACCAATAAAGCAAACATTTATTTACACTGATCTTACTCAAACCTAATGTAAACGCATCATGTTAATGTTTAAGTTTATTGAACAACTCATTTATAAACTTTTACAATGACTTGAGTGTATAAAAAGTATTTTATCCTAACTCAATTTTACATGCTAAATTATTATTCCTGTCTTTTCTAGCTTAAATGATATTAGAAAAAGCATGCTTTTAAAAACAGTTTAATATATATAATAGCTCTTATTAGAGTTTCTAATCAGTTCAAATTTATACTTATTTAAAAACACTTAACAAAACTTAAATGGTATTATAATTTTATATTCAAATGCAGGGACGTGTTTTGACTAGTTTCTTGCTTCCTATGAACCCCCTGAAAAAAAAAGAAAAAAATCTTCTTGGAATATCACTAAAACCGTTGTTTATTGACTTTGTTTTGGGTATTTGATAAATTTTGAATAATGAATGTTGAATTTTTAAAACTAATAGATTGTTAAGTTTCCTTGACAAAGAATGCTCGTTTTTGTCCAGCTAAGATAGATTTTAAATGAAATTTTAATGGTGACGTCATAATAGGTAAAAGTTTCAAAATTGTATATTTTTTCGTGGAAAACATTTTACTAAGACGCTCTTAGTTTCAATTAAAAATTGTTACTTAGTCTAAATAACTTTTGATTAATTAATGTTTTCCAACTAGTAAGTACAATTTTACATAAATATTTTCATTATCATTAATATTAAAGTTATCATTGCATCTTATATCATTAATGTTTTAAGTTTTAATATGTTTAACTTTTTGTTACCAAAACATATTAAAACTTTTAACATTAAATATATAAGCTGTAATGATAACTTTAATATTAATGATAATGAAAATATTCATATCAATATTACTAATAATAATGTAGATTATAATAATCAACGTATAACTAGAAGTATTGCTAAAAGTATTAAGGAAAACTTAGAACAAAAAGTGATAATTGTGCTAAAAGTATAGGTAAAATGCCTATCAATAATACTATAATTAAATATTTAAAACCAACTAAGCCTAATAGTGATAAGTTAAGTAATATGACTAAAACTTGTAACTGCCGTAAAATAAATAAAGATAGCTGCCCATGAAAGGGTAATTGTTTAATTAGAAAAATAATTTATAAAGTTAAAGTTGAAAGTAAGGGCCTTTATAAAATTTATATCGGAAGTACAGCAGGTAGTATCAAAGATAGATATCCAAAACATAAACATACTTTTAAAAATTTTAAAAATTTAAAAAATTTAAATAAAAAACAAAGCACGCGTTTATCCGATTATGTCTGGAGCTTTTTTCACAGGTACGGTGAAAGGCCAAACATGGAGTGGAGTATTGGTTCAAAGATCTAACATGCATCCAACGGAGTAAGTAGAATTTGCCCAACTTGCAATACAGAAAGAGCAGTAATTGCAGCAGAATATAAAGACTTCTTCTGAACAAGCGGCAAGGTTTATCAAATATTTGTCCCCACAACCTACGATTCTATTTTAGATAACTCTGTCTACTTATGCACTTATTTATTTCACAACATTTCCACATACAACCACTAACACATTCAAGTTAAACACTACATGTCCTTAAGCTGCAAAAAATATTGATTAATTTGTTAATATTATTATGACGTAACATTACTGCACAACTTAATTTAATTTTCATATTTGAAAAACTTGCCTATTCTTAAAGCTTTTTTGAGGTTAGTATATACTTTTATTAAATTTTCAGTTTTTGAAGACCATTTTATATTTTTATGTTTTTACTCTAAACTTTGTTTTTAAACCATCAAGTTTGTTTAAAGTTACTACTAAAAAAATACTATACATAATTATACTTGCTTTTTTTCTAATGTGTTTTAGTGTTTTATAGACTCCGTAGATCAGTTCTTGAATATATTTGAGAGCAGTGAAACGCCGTTAGTCGGAATAAAGTTTTGACAAAAAAACATCTGTGGTAAAAAGATTTAATGTAGTTTATTACTCTCAAAAGTACCCATTCAGATTTAATTTCTGATGAATTCAAAATATAATAAACTACCATTAGATAATTTTAAACTTTTTCAAAAATCAACAATAACCTGTTTCATCTCAATTAAACTTTTAATTTTGTTAATTAAAATAACTAATTTGTTACAGTAAAAAATGAGTACTTTAAACTAATTAGACTATAAATTGCGTCGAAGGAGTAGCAAAGACTTAAAGAAAAAAGGGAATTAAAGAAATTTAAATAAGTAAGCATTTACAATATAAAAATAGTGTCAATATCTTCAACGCGAAACAATATCTGAGTAAAACTTATTTACTTTATAACAATTCTTAATAAAAAAACTAACATTTAACTTCTAAAACTTTCACACAATACAAAACGGACATTTTTTCAAAGTTTTTTTATTATTAAATACTAAAACCTTTTCAGTAAGTACAATAAAGCAATGCATAAATATCAAAAATACAATGTTTATTCAACAACAATTATAAAAATAAAACAAGTAAGCGAATGCAATATGAAATGCACATTACAATTTATAATTTTCAGTTAAAAAATATCTTAAATTTACAACCTGAATAATTAAAAAAAATTTCAGGTATCACTATCATTTTACTGGTACGCTGTGTGTGCTTACTTTTAATATAAAGGTATTCTGACAGCTGCGTAACCAGAAATGCTTTTAAAAGCTTTGCAAGAATTTTCTGACCAATCATTTTTATCAAAGTCATAGCATAGCACACGGTCGTTATAATCATGAAGAACAAATATTTTACTCCCAACCGGAATTGCTGTCACAACAAGTGAATAAAAATTAGGAGTTTTAAGATCGACAAACAAATTGCTACTTTTATCGAAAACTTCACAATTTGTGTTTTAATTTGGACCACCGATAGCAAAAATTTTACTTTTAACACAAACTAAACTATGAAAACTTCTTCTTTCAATCATACTTGGCATTGGTGTCCAAGTATCACCAAAAACATCATATGATTTTACTGTGTTTAAATCCGATCCATTGTTATATCCACCAGAAACTACAATATTTTCTTCATATATTGCACAAGCTGCGCTTTCTCTTATTTCGTTCATTTCTGCAACTTTTTTCCATTTTAATTGTTTTGTGTCAAACTCAAGACAAGAGTTTAATGTTTCATGAGGTTCGGGATTGCTACCCCCAAATATACAGATATTATCCATAAATGCACAAGCACAAAAGTATTGACGTTCATCGGGTATATTAGTTACTACACTCCATGTTTTCTTCTTAAGTGAATATTTTTCAACAGACTTTATATGATCAAAATTTCTATCAAAACCACCGAAAACATAAACATCTCCTTTAAGATAAATTGCTTTAGAACTATATCTTTCTTCTTTCATTGAGGGAAGATTTGAAAGTCGTTTGTTGATATTTTCATCAAACCGTTTAACTTGACAAATGGATCTATATCTTTTAAAGCTAAGTCCTCCACAAACGATTACATTGCATATAGATTGATTACAGTATCTACTTTTATTACAAGTTGTAGAATCTAACTGATAAAATCTGTTTTTGTTGTTAAACACTTCAACACATTCATCATTCGTAGAAATACATGTAGACTCATTTAAGAGATATTCTAAACAGTGATCTGATAAAACATTGAGACGAACTTTTAATAACAATTGTTTTGCAAATTTGCTACGTTCTTCTATGTTGTAACTCAACCAATTATTTACTGAGTTGTAAACTTCTACTTCTGAATCTATTTGCAAACTAGAACTTGCAAGTATTTTAGAAACAGTTTTCAAATCCAACTCTAAAAAGCTTTCTGTTTCAACTATCATGCTAAAACAACGTTCTATATAGCTAACCATATTTTTATAAAGACTTGGTAAATAAAAAAGTCTAGATAATCGATAATAAGTTGCAGCATTATGAATTTTTACTTTCTTGTTCATTACTTGGCAGACTTTACTTTGACTGTTTTCATCTAAAAACAATAAACTTGACTTGACTATTGAAACCATTTTTAATCGGTTATTTTTTGTTTTACCTAAAATTAATTAAATTTTAGTTATAAACGTAATTACTTTGTTTATATTTTAGCAACTTAAAATATGTATCTAAATAACAATGTACATAAAAAAATTACTTTTGAAATTTT
Source organism: Thalia democratica (assembly GCF_965202585.1). NCBI lineage: Eukaryota > Metazoa > Chordata > Thaliacea > Salpida > Salpidae > Thalia > Thalia democratica. Next base: position 64,667,498 of record NC_139171.1, read on the forward strand.
TATTATTAAGAATTATAGGATATAAAATAAATACTGCTATAAAATGACAAAAATATATACCTGTAACTACTTTATTTCTTATTAAATTCTAGATAGTAATCAAATGATAGAGACGATACATTGATTAAATATTTATATACTTTTTTTTATCAATAAATAGTTGAACTTAGTATAAAAGGTCATCCGCACACTTTTAAATATTTTAAACCATTACTTACCAGATTTTTTGAAACCTTGTAATTTTTTCTTCGCAGAATTTTTACAAAATGTCTGAAATTCAACACAGCTACTTGGTGGTAGTGATACTTCTTCAAGCTTTATTTTTTTTAAATCAATTTCATTCTGATTGTTTTCAGTTGAAATGACTTCTTGTTGTTGGAATGCACTTCTTTTCATTTTAACTCTTAACAATCTAAAAAAATGTCAAGTTTAAGTAAAACAAAATTGTACAATACATCATAAACGTTCAAGTATAATAAAGTATAAAATACATTTTTAAAGGTCTTATTAAATAACTTTTTATTATACAATAATATGTACTAAAAGTTTACTAAAATAGGAAACTTAATTTAACTAGAAAATTATTTAACAATATTTAGTTTTAATTTAATAAAAAATGTTTTTTATTATTAAAAAAAAACTTTATATAATATTATATTTTTAGAGTGAATACAAACCTAGGTATAAATAAAAAAGTCTAATTCAACTTAATTAATAAAGTTTTTTAAAAATTTCTATAAAAGATATAAAAATTTTATGTTTTAATTTTTTACTATAACAACTTAAAACAGCATAGTATAATTAATTATAGACTTCAAAACAAAAACTTATATATCAAGTGTTATGCTACATGAGTATTAGAAACCATTTAATATATTTTTAAGTTTGTTTATAATCAAGTTTACTGTTAAAATTTAAAATACTCAACAAACTTTAAGTTAGTCCAACAAAGATAATTAAATTAATTTAAAATAGAAAACATATTTAGTAGCTTGATAAAAGTACTAAGCTATTATTAATTCTTCACTAAATTGGTAAATTTTTATTTTTTATTTTATTTGTAATAAATGTATAAAACATTTTTATATTCATCTGTTTATTTTATATATATTAACATAATGAAAATTATTAAACTAGTAACTCTATCCTTTTAACACACAAAACAGACAAATATTTTTAAATTATTAACCTTTTGCCCAGCTTATTACAAACCATTACATAAAAAAGTCTGAAACTTGCTTAAATTCTACAAATTAACTTAAGTAAAAATATTAAACAAAATGTGGAAAAAACTTTTACACAAAAACAAAAGGAATTTTCTTAAAAATAAATAACTGAGTTGAAATTTGAATGAAAAATACAAACATAGAAGTACTAAACAATATTTAAAAACAATTTTACAACAAACAATTTAAATAATAATTAAGTACAAATTTGGAAATACATCTAGAAAGTCTTGACTAGAATATCACTGCAAGCACACTGTGTTTAGTTTATAAAACTATACCTTTAAATTGTAAACATTCTATAGATCAACTTGCTTTTTTGTTTGACTGATTTTATAACGTTATCAACTAAATAGAAAAGTAGTAAAAGTAGTATTCTGTTACACTTCCTTTCTTTCCATTTTCAAAAATAATCTAACCTGACCCTTCCTCTCTCTTTTGTTTGAAGAGAATATCAACTTACTTGTCTTGGAGAATAGCTAAAAAAGTAAATATTATTGTGAAACAGTGCAATTTCCCCAAATCTTTTAAATAACAGCAGAAAAAAAAACAAAGCATTAATTTTATTTAAAATAGGACAGTTTAAATAGATAGTAATAATAAAAATAGTTTTCAAAAAACGGTTTTAAATGTCTCACAATCAAAAAATGTTTTGAGTAAAAATTCTCTAAAAGCTTTTTTATAGTATTTAAATAGAAAAAGTTTCCAAAAACTAGGCAAAAAATAACATTAAAATTAAATCTGAAACAACTTTTTTATTAAAAATATCACTCAGCTGTCATGTCTATGCAAACCCCTATGATACAAATTATTAGCATGATACTGGTTTTTGCTGTCTCAGTTATTAATAAATATAGCTTTTTTCTACTATGCTATTTAGATTTAGTGCCTTACATTGTTTTAATTTTACTCACTGTGACTTAAATTTGATCACCACTATTTGTAAATTAGTTGTATTCATACATTATCAATACTTTTATCATTTATTTAAACTTTTATTAGTTTTGTAGTGACTTTGTGGACTAAATATTTTCAGTTAAGTTGTGAATTTGTGGACTTGAATTTTGTCAGTTATTTTGTGACGTTTTTGGACTTAAAATTTGTCAGTTCTATTGTGAATTTTTGGACTTAAAGTTTGTCGGTTTTACTTTGACTTTTAGAACTTAAATTATAAAGTTCTATTGTGACTTTGTGGAAATTTAAATCCCCCTATGGCATTTTTACCAATATGACACCTTATTGCCTGGTGGTTTTTCCAACCCCAGTTTTCTTATTAGTTATACCTGAATGGCTTTTAAAAGAGGCAGATGTTAATTCTGAGTATTGATTCTAAAAATTTAAATTCAAGTTTTATTGTAAAGTCTCTTTAAATCTACTTTTATATAATACACTGTTTAAATAAATATGACAAAAACATAGGAATGTGAGATAAAAATTACTTTAAAAACTAAAAGTAATATACAAGTAAAAATTTTTGGATGATATACTCTCACTGTTACCTAACAGAATGGTGATTAATTACCTTGAGGAGGCCAATTATAGACTACAGATGTGGGTATGCTTAAATAATAAATTTGTGAAGTACTTGTACATGTTACATTTACACTAGAAACCATGACTAACTTAAACTAAACTAACTTTTCTTAATACTAAATTTATTCTATTAAAACTAGACATGACAGATGAATGAACATATTGTGTTAAAGAACAATTCCAAACAGTATATATTGTTAAATACCATGTATATTGTACTATATAAAATACTTTAAATGTGGTCAAAACTTTTACACTAGAGTTAAATCTAACAAGAATATACTATAAAAATGTACAATTAAATTGAAATCAAACATACAAAACCATAAGAACTAAACATTATTTTAAAATTAACTTTGCATTTAACACCTAAAATAATAATAACTAAGTACAAATCTAAAACTACATCTGGAAAAACTTGACTATAAGTCACTGCAATTATACTGTGGCTAGTTTACATAGCTATTTGTAAAAAATGTAAACTTTCTATTCGGTTGACTGATTTTATAATGCTTGATGTTCAACTAAATGGAACAGCAGAGAAACTGTTTATTTTATTACGACATAATAAAGTAGTTTTGACAGTATTTTTGATTAGTATTTTATTGTAATCTTTGAATATATTATTACAATACCAGTTATATTGTTAAGTGTTTTTAAATAAGTATAAAAAATATATTAACCTGTTGTTTAAAGCATGTTTTCTAAAATATCATTTACCTCTACAAAAGACAGAATTAACAATTTATCATGTAAAACTGAGCTAAGATAAGATAGTACAGACAAATTATTGTAAATGTTTATAAATGGGTTGTTCAAATAAACTAAATCGGTAACATGATACGTTTACATTAGGTTTGAATAAGGTCAGTGAGTATAACTGTTTGTTTTATTGGTATGTTTAGGTCTGGATTTTTTATTGATATAATCAGTTCTTAGTTAACTATAAGAGTAAGAACTTAGTGTAAAAATAAATAATTTGAAAAATAGTTTTTTGATTCTTTTTAACAGATATACTTTATTAGATATAATATATATGTCTAAAATCACTTGTTATATTAAATTTTGTATTAAAAATCTGATATCTGATTAAATATCTAAAAAAACTGTATTTAAATAAAAAATTAAGACTGTTTGAAGCCTAAAGACTTTTTTTAATTGATGATGTATGAGCAAAGTTAGTTTTATTTATAGTAAAAAGTTCAACTTTTATTCTACTAGACAACAGGTTTAATATGTGTTTAATAAATAAAACAACATTGACGTTTAGTTTGATTTTATATATAAAAACTAAATTTCTCCAGATTGTTTAAGAATAAAATTTTATTTAACAAAAAAGTCAATACTGTAATCGTATACCATGTTCACATTGCATTCAGTATGTTTCATTCATTTGAACATCATTTAAGCATTGTTATAAAATATTTCAACCAGAAAGCAAGTTTATTTCGTTTAATACACAGCTCAGCTATAAAAACCATCCACAGTGTAATTGCGAAGACGTACTAGTAAAGATCTGTGAGATGGACTTCCAGAACTGAACTTATTTCTTGTTATAATGTTTATTTTAAAGTTGTTTTTAGATAGTCTTTATAAACACAATTGGTTTTTTATTTTAGTTGTAAGTAAATTATTCTTGATTCAAATATACATTCTTATAGTATATTCCTGTTAGAATTAATTCTTGTGTAAAAATGTTGACCACATCTAAAGTGCTTTCTAAAGTATGCTTTTCTTTACTTCTTAGTGTTTGATATGTTTTAGATTTTTAAATACAACAACCAAAAGTCATACCTAGTTTTTATAAGAGTACAAATTATTTAGTTCCAAGTTAAGTTTAAATTTACTTATGGTTTTTAGTGTGGTTGTACATTAAACTAAAACCTTACAATTCATAATGTTTTTTATTAATATAAAAAAAAAAACAAGATTTGAAAAGAGTGCGGAAAACTTCTTTTAATGTCAATTTTTGAGTTAAGTATATTAGTAAAATAAAAATTAAGTTATGTATATTTTCGTTTTCAATAACAATGATAAATTAAATTTTTTCTGAATACCTTAATATAAATTTGTGTATCTTCATTAAAATCTTCAATACATACTTTTTTAAACCAACTATAGTGTGATTGCATTGGTATTCCAGTTAAGACCTTATAGATGAAGTTACAGAACAGGATTTTTTTTTAAGGTTCTTTTAGGAACATTTAGTATATTTATACTTAAATTTTTTATTTTTTATAAATTTATTCGAATTTTGATATATAATTTTTTAGTATGTTCTCGTTAGACTTAATTCTTTTCTTAAAGATTTGACTAAATTTAAAGCATTTTTTAAAGTATGATGTTTTTTTATTTTTTAGTGTCTGATATATTCTTTAAATAGAATACAGCCACCAAAAGTTATGCCTAGTTCTTATAGGTAGTATATAATATCTTTAAATAATATATAGTTCTAACTTATTGTTTAAATTCAATTATGTTTTTTAAAGTGTGGTTGTATACTAATATATGACCTTAGATGGCATCCTCAAGTTTTAGAAGTATATATAATTTTTTTTAACACATTATTCATCAAATTCTTATCTCATTTTCTTATATGTTTGACGATTTTATTTCATAGTGTCCCTTATTTATAAGTAGATCTAGGTGAAATTTACAATAAAGCTTAAATATTTTAACACTTAAGAAGTAATACTCACATATACTATGGTAGTCCTTCAATTTAACTAGAAAGACATAGGGGGTTGAAAAAATTATCAGACAGTAAGGATTCATGTTGATAAACATACCAAAGGGGAGCGTTTTTTACATTTTTTCCATTTCATACCACACTTTGGAAGTTATTTCCTAATTTACCCCCAATATCTCAAATAGTATTTTAAGTTAGAAAAAGAAAAAAGTTAGATTTTAGTACATTGCAAACATATTTATTTTAAAGTAAGTTTACCTTTATAACTGACTCTAGCTATGTTCTCTAATTTAAAAAAGAACATGATGAAACTAGTATTTTATTTTACTTTGTAAGATTAAAAAAAATTATTTATTAATTATTTAAGTTATTCAATAAATAAGTTCAGAAATAAAACTCTTGTTTAGAATATAGTTTTAATATGTTACAACTTTTGAATGTTTTTTTAGTGTTTAGAATTACCTAAAATAAGTTTAAAATCATAGAGTAGCTATCTTACTGACTATAAAATTCTTTTATAAAAAACTTTAAAAAAGAATTAGTTTAAATACAAAACTTTAAGTTAAAAACGTAAAATATTTATATTAAAACTTGCTGTTTTCCACTAAAATTATCTTGTACGTAAAATAGAACACTAAGGATACCTCTGTTTAGCCAACAGCCAGCAAATAAGTGAATTTAATCGTTATTTAATGACTTAACGAGCTTTAAACATTTAGCATTCTGGAAATTGTAATGCTAAACCTTATAATAAAAATTCAGTCCTTGATATTTTTGAAAACTTTAATTATTAACTTTATACATTTTATAAAATTTATTTATTGAGTTTTTATTTTATAATGTTTAATAAGACATTTTTGTCTTTTTATGATAAAGTTCTTGCTTTCACATATTAACAAATTAAACAAAAAGTGTTTTTAATCCGTAAAGTTTGTTTAAAAATTTTTGACTGAGTTAGTCAACTACATATAAATATAAACATATACATTTAAAGTTTAAAAGTGTAAGTTTTTTTTAGCGACATTGACTTTTCTTCAAAGTTTGTCTACTACATGCAAACGTTTTTAATTTAAACCTTTCACAGCACACTATTTTTTATTCTTTATTTAAAATACCTTGCAAAGGTATAATAAAGAAAAAATTAAAAGCTAAAGTTAAGCCAAAATGTTTTTCAATCACTTAAACCGCATATGTGTGTTGTATAATGGAATTTTAAAAACTTAAATGTTTAAATTTAAAGACTTAAGTATTTTTATCATTACAAATCACGACAAGAAGAATTTATATATAAATACAAATAAATACTTACTACATTTTATTAAAAAGTAAAAGTGTTGATATTAGCTATAAATATTATTATTATAATGTAAATTTTGTGCCAATTTAACAAAATAGTTGTGAAATATTTACATTTTACATGAAATTTTTTAAGTTATGAATAAAAACATAGTTTTTTTATTACAAGTTAAATAAAGTTATAAAAGCATGAAAAAAAAATTAGTTTAATAGTTTTCACAAAAAATAAATTCTATATAGTACAAAAAAAAAGGCTTAAAACTTAAATTCAACAATCTAACAATTGATTCATACTAGATTTATATTTTAGAGCTAATTACTTTAAACAAAAATTTGATGTAAACTGTTTTTGTTAAGAAAAAGTTATTAAACGACAGTTAAAAATAATATAAAATGACTAAAAAAAGTATTAGTTTTAATGTTTGTTTCTTTAGCTATTATAGCATAAATTTATACTTCTTTTTCTATATATACTTATTAGTTTATTTTTATATGTTTATCAAAACTTAAAATATAGGTTAATTTAAAAGTATTTCTAATAACTTGTTTAAAACAATTAATTTTTGTTTATAAAGTTTAAGTAGCAGTCTAAACATAACATATATGCTAATACAAAATTTTAATTAGAAAAAAATAGTAATTTTTAAAATTAAAGGAAATATGCTAATTATAAAGTACAATTTGCTCAGTCTTTTTCATTAAATTAACAACGTAAGCGTTTTTTGTTAGAGAAAAGAAGATAGTAGGCTGAGCTTTATGCAAAAAGTTTCTGTTTTTGAAACAAAAACCACAAACATAGCAAACACAGCATAGTCTTATGATAATTATATTTTTCAAAATAATATAACAATGAATTTAAACTTTTAATAGCTGCTTAAAGTTATACATAATATTAATTTATTTGTACATTGAAATAAGAATTGTTAATATAAAACACATATGTAGGCTACCGAAGATATAAGAAACTTGATTTTCTAAGTCCTTGAATGATAAATGAACTTTTTAAACAAATATTTTTTTTGTACCAGGTCCGAAGACTAAGTGTTCCGAGCGCTTTTTTGTTGTTTAATAAACAATATAATTAAAATTTGCATTTACAATAAAATAAACAAACAAACATATTTTCTTAACAAATTTTTTTTTTTTATTATTTCTAATGAATAAATTAACACTCAAATTGTTCCAATATATTATGCGACAATGTTCAAATACATTGGAATTAATTAGACTTGAAGCCATTTTAAAACATTTAAATAAACCAAATTGATGTAAAAAGAAAGAATTTGACTACACCTTAGCCTTGTTTAGTTAAGACCATTTTGTGTTGATTTTTTAAAGATTTTGTTGATTACATTTTTGTTGGTTACATTCACGTTTACTTAATTGATTAGTCAATTAATTTTGTAAAATTTTTTGTTTATATACTTGTTGTGTTTTATTGTTTTGTTTCAATTGTAATTTCACTGATGAGAATTTGACGAAATATATTGAAAAAAATTTGAGTGTTCATTTATTCATTAACAATTTTGTTATTATGTTAAAGTACATGTTAAAATTAGAAACTATAAACATTAAAAATGAACATTTGAGATAAATTACATTATACTTAATTTTAATTACTATAAATAAAGCAGCTTTTAAAATAAAATAAGTATTTTTATGTTCTTTTAATATAACCCAGTTTAAAAATAAAAAAAAATATTTTATTTTAACCTTAAACTGGTTTTAAACATTTAGGGGGAAATTATAGAAAAATGATAATAATACCATGCATAAACTTATTTTAAGCAAGAGTTTGAATTTAATGGTTGTGTGAATTTGTTAAAATTAGAATATCGAATTTTACGCTGTGTGTTTTAAGGACGAATATTTATTAACTTCCAAATTTGAAAGGAAAAATTTCTTACGCAATTCATTCCAATTTAAGTTTTAAATATATATATTTAAGTTATATATTTACAAGCTTAAGTTCATAATTCAAACTTATAAAAACAGAAAGCTTAGTTACAATAGCACTGCTTCACATACTTGAAACTTTAGAACAAAAGTATTTTAAGCAATATTTAAAAACTTTAATAAAAAAAAAACCTGTAAAATTGTTAACAAAAAAGTTAGGAACTTTTTTGTACAACAGTTTTAAAAGGTAGTAACTAAATTAAGCGATTTCTCTACTGATGTAACGTTTTATACTTTGGAAACAATTTTCAAAAAGTATCGTTATATACTAATATATTTAAATTATTCAGATTGACAAATATGATGGAGTTTTGTCTTCATCTTTTTTAAAGCCAACGAAATGGTTGTATGTTATTCGAAAAACTCAAAGATTAAGCACTAACTAGTTTACTGCGTTTTATGAAAGTTGTATTTATTACTTTTTGATTTTTAGCATATTGTTGCCGTAGTAATATTAAAATACTTTAACATTGCTGTTTAATTTGTTATTTAACCTTGTAAAAAAAAACACGTTTCTATTCCTATCAGAGACTTAATGACCTTGAACAATAGTTGTTATTTTTTTTGTTGGTGTTTAACAATGTGATAATAGTTTCATAAATCATATGTTTAAGTTTAACTTCGTTAAAATGTTCATAATTTTTTAGACCTAAACTTTGTTTTATCTAGTTTTAATAATATATTTTAAAATTATAATGTTCAACTTTCAATTTTACACAAAAAAACTTTATCGTATAGGATTTTGCTTATTTTATATTTACAAAACAATTAAAATACTTTTTTGTGACTGAGAATTAAATAGTAGCTTCCCAAATTTCAATGAAAACGAATTGACTGTGATAATTTTGATTTTTAAAGCTCTTAAACATTATGGTCGATTCAAATTACTTAAAACTCTGGAGTCTGGACTCTGGACTTTAAAAAATATCTATCTTTGCATAAAGGCTGCTTCTTTAACTTATTTAAAGAGTAATTTTAATTGTTAAAATTTATTTTTACTTTTTATTTTTTTATACAGCCACTTGTTATCACCAGCTGTTTGTTTTGTGAACTGTTGTTATAAACAAATATTTCAAATATTTATGTCATTCAAAAGTTATATTTTTAAGTACAACAAAATAGATATGTAAAATTCTTAAAAAACTTAAGAAATTAAAAATAAACCTTTTTAAACGTTTTTTAGGGAAACAAACTTTTTAAAAATTAAAAATTTTTAAAAGCTTAATTGTTTCATGTTATACAAAACAAACTAGCTTTTAGTTATTTAATTATATTAGATATTCTAATATCTGATTGTTAAAAATTAGTTTTTGAATTGAGTCACAATAGTTTTGTTACATCAGACTTAAGTCAAGATTAAATTTTATAGAATGAAAAGTTAATAAACATAAAGAAAATTTAGAGTAATCTATAACTAAAAATAAGTAGTTGTAAAAGATCTTCACGACAGTAAGTGTTTGCAACTGTATATGCTTCATTAGGTTCAAAATGAGAGAGTAAATTTACTTATAAAATCGTGTTTTTGGATAAAAAGTATCATGAATAACTAGACGATGCAATGAACTAATGTGAAGTGAAAATTAGTTTATATTAAAAAATATTTATATATATCAAGTGTATTTTTATTATCTTAAATTGTTTGTTGTAATTTTGAAAGATAAATTTCAGCAATAAATTTAATATATATATACATATGCATACTTATTTAAAAACTTTATTAGATATAAATTTAATGAAACTCTGTAGTCTTAGACTAACGCTAATAAATAAAAAAAAAAAGTTGTTTAGCTATATATAAACACTTTAGTTGAAAAATTAGAAGTTTTACCAAAAACATACTTTCTTAAGTAGAAATGTTGAATGTTAATAAATAATTTTGTTTAACGATAACAAATTACTACATTATTGACTTATAAACAAAATAAGAAAATTAAGATAAAAATAAAATTGTTTTCACCAATTTTTGTTCATTTTTTATTATTGAAAAGCACAACCTTGAAAAGAAAATTATAAACCTTAACAACTATGTGTTCAAGTCTTAAAGGTTTTAATAAAATCTAATTTTAGCTAACTACACTGTGAAATATTATCAAATTTAATTAATCTATTACTTTAAGCATTTTATTCACACAGCCCGCATAACCTTATTTCAATTAGTAAAGTTTATAAGAAAAATAAAGAAGTAAATAAAATAAGTAATGGTTAAGTTTAGTTTTTTTACTACAATGTGAAAATATTAGTAATTATAAACAAATAATAATTTTAACAAACGATTTATTTTAGACTAAGTAGTACTTTTTTCATAAAAAAAACATTTACAATCTAGATTAAATTAGAACCAAAAGTTACTTTTAAAAAAAATACTATTTAATTATAATATTGAAATTAATGTTTTTAAGTACTTAATTTTAATAAAAATTAGGAATTAAATAAAAAAATCAAAAAAACAACAATTTAGTAACTTAGCAATTGTTTTAATGAGCTTCTTAAAAAGCTAAAAACAATGAAGCTTACAAAAAACACAATAATAAACAGAAACTATTTATGTGGAACAATTAGCATAAGAGTTTGTGGGATGAAAGATAAAAAACAGCAATTAGCACTTTATTTAAGTAAACTATGCTGAATATATACCTTAAAACTTTAAAACTAATGTTAGATAGTTTTCATTTTGACACATTAAAGTACTAATAGTTAAAGTAAAAACTTTAGCTGTTGGTTTTTGATTTTTTTTTTCAAAATAAAACTGTACATTTCATTCTTTATTTAAAGCTTTTAAAGTTTTATTATTTTAAAACTTTTAGTTATTCCATAGATTTTCTCTATTAGCTGATGATTAGTTTGCATAACTGTTAAACTTTAAACTTGCAAAACTCAGGTTTTTTAAGAATAAAACATACCAACGTTTGACACTTATACAGATATTTAAAATATTCTCGGTTGAAAAAAGTGTATACTTTATTGGTTAGAGTATCTATGCTTAATAAGTACTTTGTCGATTTACTCTTCAAAAATAGATTATGTTACAGTAAAATAGTCATAATACTGATAAGAACTTCACTCGTTTTAAAATAATTAGTTTCACAAAAGCAATTTTTTTTAGTCTTACTAAGTTTATTTTCAGATAAACGTAATTTTTTTTTGTGAAATAAGTTTTGAAGATGAACTTTTTTAAATAAAACTTTATTTAAGTCAACCAAAGTTTAAGTATTTATGTATATCGTTTTTAGATTGAATTTTTTGAAAAAATTTAAAAAAATACTTTATTTATAACTTTAGGTAATTTATTCGTTTTGATGTTTTTTATTTTTCTCAAACAAGTTATTTTAGTAATTTAAGTTCTAAAAAAAAATTCTAACGTTAATTTGCGTTATTTTTTTTTTGTATTTTAAAAAGTTTTATTTTATCAAAAAATTTCTTAAAACTTCTAAAAAAGAAGCTATAAAATATAGAATGTGCTGAGCAAACGCTTTAAATGAGAGTAAAATAAGGCAAAGGCGTTGTTGTTATATTTTGCAACACCGCATTATTTTGCTCTTGTTATTTTCTTTTATTCTTTACTAAAACATGCTTACGTTTTAAAATATACTTGAACAAAATTTTAATGCTTGTTTTGTACTTTTCGTTCGTAAAGCTGGTCTTGGTTTGTAATGTTAGTAAAAAAACTTAAATAACAAGTGTTCAAAAAAATAATTTTTGAATTAATCTAACAGTTCTACATATGAAAAAATTAAAAAAGGTAAAACGTTATAACATTAAAGAACTACTGAAATATTAGAAAAAAAACTTATCAAAAAGTTGTTTTAAAGGAAGGATTAACACTAACTTTAATTTAAATCTTTCGTTTATTTATAAACGTTGATAGGTTTTATTGAAATACTAATAGCTGTAACTACAAATAATATATATTAATTATATTTGTATAAACATTTTCAATGTTTTGAAACAGTTTTTCACATATTCTCGAATTACTTTATTTAGTATAGGTAATTAATACTTATCTACAAATTAGTTTTTAGATTTTTAAAATCCAAGCAAAACTATCGATTAAAATAAGATAAGATGATGACTAGTTTGAAATATGCATAACCGTTTTAAAAAGTTTCTTACTAAATTACTGTTTAAAAAAAAACTTATAAAGTACTAACTTAATGTTTACCAAAAAGTACTTTTTGAAAAGAAACGAAAAATTGCTCATAATTTTTTAGTTCAACGACCTGGAGATACTTAAAGAGACCTCCCTCTTGGTCATTGAGTTACATACTCATTTTAATTAAAATTATAATGAGCTAAAAGTAAAAACAAAGAAAGGAAATAAAACTCTACATTCATGATTTAAACTATAAAACGAAAAACTCTATGTAAATGGGTCTATTAAATTTAACAACAATAAATTAAAAAAATATATACAGATAAATAACAAAAGTTTTATATAACAGTATCTAACAATATACACACATAAAATATATACTGAACTGTACATTAAAAGATAAAGTTTTAATCTGAAATGTTTTTATTTTTTAATTTATCAATAATTTTAGCAAATAATTTAACGTTTTATATGATTAAAAAATAAGGAGAGAAAACAGAAGCTTATTTTAAAAGTAAGTTTAAGAATTTAGATTCTACTATCAACTTACTTTAACTTAACATAAAATAATGATAATAAAATAGAGCTAAAACATTAAAAAAAGAATAATAATTAAATAAAATAAAGCTGAAGTATTCAGAAAGAAATTGTAAAATTAAACTATATCCGATAAATACATAAAAAAGAGGGAAAAAACAATTATTTATCAAACGAAAAACAAAAGTATAGAATAAATAATTTTTAATTAAAACTGTCTGTTTTAACAACATATATATATATGTCTAAATATAAGAGTTTTTCTAAAGTTTTACAATAATGTTAAGAACCACAAAAAACACGTAAAATATTAAACAAGTTGTTTCTTTATAATTTTTTTTTTAATAAAAAAGTGAGATAAATAACAATAATAATCATAAAGTAAATCAACCTATTACTATTTTCAAATTTTATCACTGATTTTAGACCAAAATTTAAGTATTTAATTTTATTTTCGGCAAAAAAATATTTAGAGATTAATAATTGTATTTAGACAGATAAAATGTAGACTATTGAGCGAAATTGTTTACTAATACCCTAAAAAACTACAAACATGAAATAAAAAAATAATTTCTACTAAATAGACTGCACCAATGCTAATGAAACCAAACTAATATACTTAAAAAACTACAAATACCTACTTAGATGAAAAATGATTACCAATCTACTGTTTATAAATAAATAAAAAAGCTTTTGTTCATCTTATGTAAACTCTTCTGAATTAGTTGTCTTTTTTTAATTATAAAAGTTAAGTCAACTAAACAGTCTGTCTAATAAGTTTGAAAAAAATATCCAAAAAGCGTCTCTGTAACGTATAAAAAGTCTAAAAAGTAAAGTACAATTACTAAAAAATGTGGCAGATCTATATACTGTCGATTAGCTTCTAAAGTTTTTCTTTTCTTTGCATTGTACATAGCGTTCATTACATTAGAAAAAAATTGAATACGTTAAAATACTTTTAAATTATACAAACTTTTTTTGCTTTATGTTATCATACTTAAAATTTATTATCATATGTTAAGTAATATTTCTTAAGTGATTTATAATTTAAAACTTTTTACGAAATTATTATTACAAAAACTTAATAATATAATAAATAATGATCAAATAACTGCTAAAGTACTTCTAAACTATACTTAAAGTTTTTACTTGCTTTTACAACTTACTTTTATAAATTATGTAACATTCGTAAACTAAAAAAATAAAAAAATTGATATAAAAAAAAAAATTTACAAACAAGCTAAGGTTAGTAAGTATTATATCAATTTTTATTTGTAGTCTCGAAACACTTTTTGTTCTTTATTAGTTTATAATAAGTTTCACAAATGTATTTAAACTGAGATAGTTATATATGCATCATTTGAAGCTAAAAGTCTGAACACATTAAATACAGACTTCAAAGTAATTGTTGCATAGAACTTATTAGTTCATGTAGTAGCGCTAAATATAAATGTTTGTGGTAAGCTTAAGCTATATTTCTTAATCATTTTAAGTTTTGTTTTAAACATTATATTTTTTTTTTCAGTTGTAAGTGAAAAAAATTTAGCCGACCAGATAGACCTTTGATTTTTAAAAATCTTCGTTACCAACATTTTACTTTTTAACAAGTATTTAAAATGAAAAGAAATGTTATTGAAGAATCTATTACATTGAAGTTTAATAATTTACATAAGTCTGTTATATGAAACGCATTTCTTCTAGCGTTAAAAACATAGATGTAAAAAATTATTTAAAAAATATTAACTATAAATTTTCAAACGGTATTATATTTAAACGATATCTAACAAGTTATATAAAAGCTAATACTGATAGAAAACGAGAAAAATAATCTAAAAAATCTTTATAATAGATATTTTATATATTTTTTTTTTTAATATATAGTTTTATGTTTGATTAAAAAGTTTTCTCGAAATAAAAAACATTAGTCCTTTTAAAAATTACAATTTTCTAAACACTTTTCTCAATACTTTTATAAAAAAACATAATTTAAAGGTTTTTTACTACGATGATAATGATCTATTTGCAAATGAAATTATTAGCTGCAGATTTTTAAATAAATATAAATAATGTTTGTTAATGTACGAAATTTAATTGTTTTAAAATTCTATAAAAATTTTACATACAGTAACCTAAACATTTTTTGAACTTAATATGTACGAACAATATTTTACTTATAGTAGTTTTTTATACTTATATTTTTTGTTTGAAACTTGGTCTTGATATTTTACAAAACTCTTGTTTAAGTTTTATGTTATTTTATAAAAGCAGTGTGAATTTTATCAATTAAAGAGATAACTCGTAAAACTTACTCCCTTTTATCTTTCAACAGAAACATTTTTGATATATTTTATTTCTAAAATTTTTCAGTTAAAATATGTTATCGCTACCTTGTATGTTTGTTACATTATAATTCAAGTTCCGACAAGTCGAATCCTTAAAAAATATTTAAATTGCAACAACTCAAAATTTTTTATTAAATAAAAAAATGGTTATAGGTTAGTTTATTACATATACGATAAAAAGCTTAATAAAATTTTTGTAGTATGTACCTTGGCGGGTCAGTCACTTCTTCTAAAAATTACTTTAATCTAATAATCAAGTAACAGCTAGCAAAGGTTGACAATTTGGTAGTAAAGTTGTGGACTGATTGTGGTACACTTAACTTATTAATACTACCCATCATAATTAAATCTTACCTTATTTAATTAATATCTAACAAATACTAAATCCTCTAAATAACTAAACATGTCTTCAAACTGAGACTACTTTCTATAATCAGGCACGACAGTTTTGAGTGATGAATCTTTTATATAAAACACAACAAGAAATACTAGCATATACAAAATTATTAATTACTTTGGTAACACTTTAAAAACTGGAAGCTATTTGAATCTATATCAAAAGACTTAAAACAATGTACTAAAAATTAAATAAAACTTTTAGTAAACAAGAAACTGTAAAATTTTTCATAAACTATTAAACTATAAACCTGGCTTAAATATTTAAACAATTAAACACCAGTTGAAATATTCACTTTTAAAACAAAATACTACTTACAATAAGCATTCACAAAAAGTTCAAGATATTTTGTTGCTTCAAGCTGAACACCAAACTAACTAACTGCTTACATATAAACTGCCTGTCATGTTCTGATGTTTTGTTGCATTTGTATTTAGTTTGAAACATTTCGTCATATGATTCTCATTGGCTCTTACATTCAACCGTATTAAACAACAAATAATGCAAGTATTCATTCTAAAGTTTTCAATTTTACAACATATGTAAAGAGTTACATTTCTGAAATGTTTATTTCATAGTTTAAATGTAAACAAGTGTAAATTAGTCACGTGTACAAAATGAGCCAATCGGGGTAGGTGTTTTATTTTAAGTGACGAAAATGACTCTTATTAATTTACACAGAGTTTGTTTTTGAAAAAATACTTTTCAGTATGCTCTTTTTTACTAACTAGATCCAGATAACAGAGATCCGGCCGGACCCGGATCCGGACTTTTTTTTCAAATTAAAATCCGGCCGGAACCGGATCCGGACTTTATTTTCAAATTAGAGTCCGGCCGGATCCGGATATCAGACAAAAATGGCAATATCCGGCCGGACCCGGACCCGGATAGTGAGTCCGGTACATCACTAGTTAAAATAAGTTTTTTTTTTAATTTATGTAAACAACAAATGACATGTTAAAAAAAAACTATTTCATTTATTACTTATCAATTGGTGTCTTAGGGAGTAAAAAATTTTGTGAGTCTTTTTGGTATAAAAAGTCATTTGTTTGGTTAGTTAAAATTATTTCACTTTTACAACAAAAATCTTAATGACAGTTAAAGAAAAGTTCATAATCATTTAAAAATGACAAAAAGTAATAATGTTCTTTGTTATTGTAATAATTAAATTTTTAAATACTTCTGGAAATATTATTTTGTATACTAGTAATTTTATTAACTACTAGTGTTGCTAACATCAGTTTCTTACCGATACTAGTTATTTACTGCTTTTATAATTTTGAACTTACTTAAAAGCTACATATTTTTGAGTCATTAATAATTAAAACTTACTTTTATGGCATTTAAGTTTTTATTATTTTATTGCACGCACGCTTTTCGAAAAACAAAAAAAAGTTAAGCTCTATGTGACGTCATTAAAACTAAATAAAATTACAGGTTCAGTCAAATATATAAATATAAAACCATTTTGAACAATAAATGAAGTTAAGTAGTTGGTACAACGGTCATTTTAAAGGCTTTGTCAGTAAGCTTAACCTTTTTTTTAACTTTGAAAAGAATATTAAGAAATGTTTTTATTTTCTTCAAAAACGTTTATGAAAAAAACTTTATCTAAAATAGATAACCTATATTAATGAAATTTATATATTTTATTACTGTTCAAAATATAGTTTTTATTGTTTGCTAACAAAAGATCCTAGTGAAGTAACTTCACTGGAATATAAATAAAAACAAATTATACAGTAATCTTCCTTTATTCTACCAACATATGTTTCTGTATGGCAACGAATCAACACACTTCAACTGGGTTCTGTAAAAAAATAATTACTGCAATAAGAGAATAGAAGCATAGAATAAAGTAGGTGTATACATGTTTTCATTAAAATAAAATATTTTCTACAGATAATAGTTATTAATAGGTGAAATACTTAATTTTAAACCCGACTGTTATAAAACTATAAGATATTTGTGATTATTAAGTCTAAAATAAGTAAAGTAAGCTAAATTACACAACAAAACATAATATAAACATCAACTCACGTTAATAGGAAAGACAACTAATTCAAAATTTACTGTTCTTAACTAACTAAAAAATACATTCGTTACAACTAATAATTACGTCACAATGTAAATGAGGTTATTTAAACTATTCAATCTTAATTTTTTTTACTTAAAGTTTAATTTTTTCATTTTTGATTTTTACATTTGAACTAAATCTGCTTCCTAATTCTATATAACTTTGATTCAATCATTACAAACATTCAATACATAATATACATGTTACTTCGAGTTTCTGTGACTTTTATTGCCTTCAGCGTCGTTAAGTTTTATTAAATTTTATTGATTTACTAACTAATGGTCAATGTTTTATTTTTGTTCAAAATAGATTACATAAAAACAAAATTAATGTTTTTACAATACAAATTAAATAGTTTAAATAACCGCATTTACATTGTGACGTAATTATTAGTTGTAAGTAATGTATTTTTTCGTTAGTTAACAACAGTATATTTTGAATTATTTATCTTTCCTATTAACGTGAGTAGTTTGTTTATATTATGTTTTGTTGTGTAATTTAGCTTACTTTACTTATTTTAGACTTAATAATCACAAATATCATATAGTTTTATAGCAGTCGGATTTAATATTAAGTATTTCACCTATTAATAACTATTATCTGTAGAAAATATTTTATTTTAATGAAAGCATGTATACACCTACTTTATTCTATGCTTCTATTCTCTTATTACAGTAATTTTTTTTTACAGAACCCAGTTGAAGTGTGTTGATTCGTTGACACATAGAAACATATGTTGGTAGAATAAAGGAAGATTACTGTATAATTTGTTTTTATTATATATTTTATTACTAAATATAAACTTTTATATATATACAAATATTAAAAAACACTTCATTAAAGTTCTTATATATAAGTTCTTTAAGTAAGGCTTGAAAAAATTGTTTGTTACTAAGTTAAAATAGAGTGCACAACTATTAAAATTCTGATTAGTCTAATTACGACAATTCACATTCGGAATAATCAAGTTCCAACAACTTAAACTCGATATTCAAACTAAGACAACTCAAATTACAACAGTTTAAATAACGACTAATTAAACTTAGACTATTCAAATTCCGAAAATTAAACTTGGACTAGTCAAAATTCAGACAACTTAAATTCAATAATTTAAACTCAGACAATCAAATTCCATCAACTCGAATTCTGACAATTTAAATGCGACAATGTCAACTTGGACTAGTCAAGTTCCAAAAGTTTAAATTCAGACAATTCAAAGCAGAATAACTATGCGACAATATGAGCACGGACAAGTTAAATTACCATATCTAATTTATGGATAACTTAAATGTGGCAGTTTAAACTTGACAAGTCAAATTCGGAAAATTCAAATTCTGTCAATTTAAATGTGACAATATAAACTGGGACAAGTCAAAGTTAAACAATTTGATTGCGCAATTTAAACTCGGACTATTTAAATTCCCACAATTCATATTCGGACATTTTAAACTCCGACAATTTAAACTCGGAGAGCTCGAATTCCAACAGTTCAAGTTCAAACAACTTAAATTCTAATAATTCCACAAGTTTATTTTAAGTAATATATAAATATGACAATTTAAGCTCGGACAAGTCAAATTCGGAAAATATAACTGCGACAATTTAAACTAGAACAACTTAGTTTCCAAAAGTTCAAATCTGGACATCTTAAATGCGACAATTAAACTCGGAAAACTCAAATTCCAACAATTCTAGTTCAAACAAATTAAATTCTGACAATTTAGATTCGGACAATATAATCAAAAATTTAAACTTGGACAAGTCATATTCCGAAAATTTAATTTCGGACAACTTAAATGCGACAATTTAAACTCGTATAATTCAAATTAGGACAACTTGTATGTTGAAATTATATATATATTATTGAAACTATCTAAAATAAAGTAGACTAAAATAGCATCGAACGTATATTAGATAGTAGTTAAATCAGGTAGGATTTAAATAAGATAAGTAGCACCAATAAATTAAATGTACCTTCATCCATATTTTACAACGACGATTAAAATTTTAATAATTCAATTTCACACAACTCAAACTTGACAGTTTTAATTTAGTCATTTTAATTCCGACAATTCAAAGTCGACAACTTTAACGTAACAGTTCATGTTTTGAAATCCGACGATTTGAGATTATAAATAAAAGATTCCTATTTGGTACTTGTAGTTGTACTAATTTAGACCTTATAATAACACGTCATATAGATAAAACCATCTTTGTGACTTTATTTTTTTTTAAACGACATCTTTATGACATAAACACTAGTACAATAAGTAGTAAAACTCAGAATTAACTATGTCAATTCAAAATATAGTTAGTAGAATAACTGACAAAATTAATCAGTTTAGTTCAAAGTTAATTAAAACAAATTACCTCATTTTGTAAATAAAATAAAAAAGCAGATATTTACTGAAAGCCATTTGAAAAGATTTTTAAAGTTTGTAAAACAAACTAAGTAAATTGTGGTTCAATTTGATTTTTAAATTTCAGTAAACAAATAGCTTTATAAATAAATTTTTATTATCGTGTTTTTTTGCTGTAACAAAATATGCATTTTGTTGTTTTTTAAATGACCGCCAAGGGGCGTTAGACGATTATTTATCAAATCAACACACAATAAAACTTAAAATATGTCTGTTATTACGCTCAGTTAAGCCATAAGACCGTGCGAGAGGCACAAAATTGATTATAAGAACTTTTTTTATTATTTTCGTTCTATAAGATCTTGATGCTTATTTGCGTTATCGTATTATAGTGTGCTTAGTTTAGCCATCTTTGTGCATGAAGCACGATATATATTAAGACTCTGTATTATTAGTACTTTTATTAGTAAGAACTTTTTTAGTATTTAAGATTTTAAACACTTTAAGAACATTTCCATTTTATAGAACATTGTGTTTATTTATTGTGTTTATATTCGCAGTTTTATTCAACTGATTTATTAGCTGCTTTATCATTTCTACTTCCTAACTTTCACATTAACATCCCGTTTTTAATAAACTCACTTCATTAAAAAAATTATATATATTAAGTCTATTACATACTTATTAACTACTAAGTTAAACTTAATGAGTAAGGTAAATTCAGTAAAAACCTCAAGAGCTAAACGCGCTAAGTGTTTAGCACAAAAATTGGGGCTTCCCCAAAATAAAGTTGGTTCCTACCTCAGGCGCTGGAGGACTACATTGCTACATCAAACTCAGAGTTTATTGTTTTTTTTTGTCGTTCACTGAAAACGATAAAACACAAAAAGTATAATGTAAGTTGAGTGAGATATATATGGTTCAATGAAATAAAAATTAAAAAAGCATGAGGCAGAAGATACAAAAAGCAGAGAAATAAAAAGCTTTATTCAGCTGCTAGATGATGACCATTTATGACTTTTTAAAGAAAAACTCTCCGGATCAATTTTTTTAAAGTAAACATTACTTTTTTTGTGGCGTCATTTTCGAAGAAATAAGTCAAAAATAAAAAATCAAAGACTGAATCGCAAAACTACAAACCTTTGGGAAGACGTCCATTCCAATTTTAAAGACCATTTTTGTTACATTATATGAGAATTCTACGAACGAGATCACAACGAACACTTGGCGAATACTACAATAAAGTCTGCAACGTTTAAAAACTTCAAAAAGGCTCAGTGTGTTATATCTCTGTGTTAGCTTAAGTGTTTATTTTCTCTAAAATTTGATGGTATTCTAATGAATCATTAATAAAGATTACGATCATTATTAAACTTGACTTTTTTAAAACTTAAAATTTTTACCTAAACTTTATTTAATAATATTTATTATTTATTAAATATTCGTTCACATGAAAACTGCTGCTCTAGACAGTCATCCTGCTCTAGGTAGATTATTAAAGATTCAGGAGAGGAAGCTTGCCTTAAATATCAAAGAAAATTGATTAATTTAGTTTCAATCAATAAACCTATTTTATAGCATTAAAGCTCGTAGTTTTCTACGGAAATAAAACTTAGCTATTACAATATATAGTATAAAATAACAGTAAGCAGTTTTTTGTTTTTATTATAATGCGACTAAATAAACTCAAAAGTAATTAATGAAATGGTTCTTATGGTTCAAAAATTAAACATAAGATTTTATTACTTTTTTGAAATTATATATATTCAAGCAACAAAATTAAATGTTATGTTATAAAAATTTAACTCAATACTAAAAACTGACATGCTAACAAGTCTTAGTGTTTTTATTACAAAATAAAACTTATAAATAGACGTTAAACGTTCATACATATATTAAAAAAAAATCTAATGATATCGCTTTTGATTCGAAAAAGCTAATTTTATTTAGACATTAAAAACGTAAAAAGTTGTATTATTAACTTTGGTAGAATTTACAGCAAGTAATAAAGTATGTTGAATACTAAAAAGACACTAAAAATTATTAACAATGGAATTTTAAGATGTAAGACATAGCTACTACTTATACATTCTTTTTTAAATATAAGTAATTAAATATTCAGATATTTAGTTAAATAAAAGTTTATAAGCATCACTCAAAATAATTAGTCCATTATGTTACAAAGTTTTATTAAAACATAGGTATTTTGACAGCTGAATAGTCATAATTATTTTCTGTAGCTTCACAAACTTCTTCTGACCATTTATTGTTATCAACATCATAACATAATACAATTTTTGTACCTTCTAGAAAAACAAATATTTTATTTCCGACTAAAAAAGCTTTTACACTAAACGAATGAAATTTTGTCGTTTTTAGTTTTACAAACATATTGCTAGTTTTATCAAAAACTTCACAACTCGTGTTTAAAGTTGGACCACCAATTGCAAACAATTTGCTTTTAACACAAACCAAACTATGACTACTTCTTCTTTTAATCATACTTGGCATTGGTGTCCAAGTATTAAGAAAAACATCATATGATTCTACTGTGTTTAAAATATTAGTGTTGTATCCACCAGAAACTACAATATTTCCTTCAAATATTGCACTAGCTGCAATACTTTGTTCATTTTTGAAACTTTTTTCCAATTTTAGTTCCTCATATTAAACTGCAGACAATAACTGGATGATCTATATAGTCCTTTAATACTTCCTCCAAAAAGGAATACTTTATCCATAAATGCACAAGCACAAAAGTTTTGACGGTCATCAGGTATATCAGTTACTTTACTCCAGGTTTTACTGAGAAAAGAATATTTATCAACTGATTTTATAGGAGCTCTTTTATTAAAACCACCGAATACATAAACTGCTCCTTTTAAACAAACTGTACTTAAACGACATCGCTGTTTAGTCAATCGAAGAAGATTAGTAATCTTACTCAAATTATTTACATCCATTTGTTTTACTTCACTAAAATCTTTTTGATTGTTTAAATCATGACCTCCAAGGATAATTACATTAAACATACACTGATTACAATGTCTATGTTTATTATAAGAAGTACTTATCAACTGATTAAAACTATCTCTACTGTTCATCAGTTCAACACAATCATTGTTCATTGAAATACATGAAGACTCATTTAACGAATATTTTGAATTTTGCTCTGATAGCATATTAACTCGAATTTATAATAAAATTGTTTTGCAAATTTGCCACGTTCTTCTATGTTGTAACTCAACCATTTATTTACTGAATTGTAAACTTCAATTTCTGAATCTATTTGTAAACTAGAACTTGCAAGTATTAGACAGACTGAACTAAAATCCAATTCTAGAAAGCTTCTAGTTTCAACCACCATAACAAAGCAACGTTCTATATAAGTGAACATTGTTTTATAAAGACTTAGCAAGGTAAACAATTTTGATAACTGATAATAAGTCGCAGCATTATGAGTCTGTAGTTTTTTGTTAATAACTTTGCATACTCTACTTTTATATTTTTCATCTAAAAGCAATAAACTTAACTTAACTATCAAAATTAGTTTCAAATCATCATTCTTTATCTTACCTGAAATAAACTTAGTTTAAGTTATTTAACTCTGAACATATTAATAACAATTAAAAAACTTATGTATAAAAAACCAAAATTTTTTAAAAAGTTTGTAGTAAAATATCTGGTTTTTATTTAAAATTTTATGAATAATATAAAAACCTATCAGGGTTCGTGCGCAAAATTATTTTCATTCAGCCTAATTAAGACCGATTTAGCCTGATATTTTTTCAAGTAAGGAAAATTCCCTTTTAGAATAGACGGGTGTAGGGGATCTTAAATAGTACTATTGTAGTCTCCAACTTAAACCAGCTTTGTCTTCAAAAATTGTTTTGAGCTTTTAAAATCTTTAGAAAGCGACATTTAGCTTACTTAAAACTCAAAAATAACACTTAACTGTGAAAAGGGTGATTCAGGGTTTGTGCACAACTTTTTTTAAATGAATTAAATCAGAAAAATTTTTCACAATTTTGACTGATTTAGCCTGATGTTCACCTTCCCTTTATCTATTTGTTTTGAGTACTTTTCATTAAATACGCATTTTCACTTAAACTTTGATAAACTAGTATGCATGTTTTGAGATTACGCATTTATGTTACGCTCTTTCATTAGGTACACACTTTAGTACACACCTTTTATTAGTTACAAACTGTTGAACCAAGATGGAAAACTTATGTCAGTGTTTTTTTTTATATAAAGGTTAAAAGTCTAAAAAAGTTTTAGACACGTTTTTAATCTAAAAGGCTAAAATGTTTTAGTTACAAACTCTCTATTAAGTTGGAACGGGTCACTTTTGCACGAGCGTCACTTTTGCACGATGGTCACTTTTGCTCGAGTGAACACTTTTGCACGGCGACTCTTTTGCATGAGCGTCACTTTAGCACGAGAGGACACTTTTGCACGGCGTCAATTTTGTACGAGGAGACACTTTACATGGTTGTCACTTTTTCAAGCAGGGTTATTTTAGCACGGCAACATTTTTAGATGTCAAAACTTTTGCGCGACGTTACATTTGCATAGCGACACTTTAGCAAAGCATCACTTTCGCACGGCCATATATTTTCGTGTATATATTTATGAACTTAAAATTTTTTTTTAAATCGGTCGATTTTGAACGGTATTTCACTTTTGCACGCTTCTTTTTTTTTTTTTTCTCAAATAAAAATTTAAATAAACAATTATTTTTGTCAACTTAAATAATATTCGCTTTTATACGCAAGTTGATTCGAATGAATAAAATGTGCTAGTTTTATAATAAAGTTTTAATGAAAAGTTTTTATAAACTTATTCTTCAAGAATTTGTTTTACAAACTAAGTTTTGGTCAAAGACCTCGTCAGTGCTTAAATAAAGTTCTTAAATAAAAGTATTTATTTGAAGTTTTACGTAGAACATTATAATAACGTACCACATTTCATTAATTTATAATTATAATCTTAATTTAAATAAACTAGATGAGTACACCTTTCTAATTTTGAATAAAAACAATTTTGAATACATTAAAAAAAAATTGTTAATTTTTAAACAGAAAGATAAACTTAATTTACTAAAAAACGAATCTTGAGTATAATTTTATACTTATATTCTCTTGATTTTAAAATTAGCATTATATCGTTGTTAATAGAATATTTTAAATTTATTTTAATTTTTTCACAATTGTTAAATTAAAAAAGAAAAAAATAATTTATTTATGAAGTGTAAAGGTATTTCAGAGTTTACTTGATGTTTATTTTTTAGTTAATCTCCGTGCAAAAGTGACACCGTGCAAAGGTGTTTTTCATGCAAAAGTGACGTTCGTGCAAAATTGACACCCACCCCTATTAAGTAGCTGCAGTTTTCAGAATGTGTTAGTCTTGTTAATTACTTCAATAACTTTCATCAAACAAAAATAAAAAAAATCTTTTAATTAACTGCTTGAGTTTTAGTCTAAATTGAATTTGGTATTGAGTTTCTAATTTAGGAAATACAATAATTATAGTAATAAAACTATCTAAGTATTAAAAAACATAGCTGATAAAAAAAAATTCAAACCAACAGCTAAGTTGTTGAATTCAACTGTTAGGTTACATAACTATTCAAATTAGGTCAATTCAAATTCTTATATTTATTTTAAATAAGATATATCTCTAAATATAAACTGAAGTTGAGAAAAATAAAAATAGGTACCTTGATCTGATTAAATAGTATATGTATATGAAAAAAATTCAAATATTTCTCATAATAAAAATTCTATTAAGAAAACAGCAAAAATATATATTTCTTTAAAGTTTTCAAGTTATATTTTGACAAATAGTATGAAATTGAAAAAAAAAAAAATGCACATTAGGTCTGATTATTATAATCATTATGGTGAGAAAATACCCAAAAGAAGTAATATAAAAATAAATAATGAGTTTTGATTAATAAAATAAATTAGAACATAAATAGTCAGAATTTTTATCGTCAGAATTTGAAACTTCATGTATTTGTCCAACTGTAATGTTTAAACTGTATATTTCTTAAAAAACTTTCAAAATTATGACTTATATAATTTACTCTAAACAAGACAACTAAGATATTTTCTATTAGAAATTTATAAAGTTTTAAGCATTTGTTTTAACAAATACTGACTGATTTGGTCCTCAATAACTAAATTTATATTTAGAAATACATTCACATCTGAAATTAAACTTAAAATAAAAATCTCAATTTTCTTTAATCAAGAATTTCCAAGTACTTGAACTTAAATTAAACTGATACTCTCAAATTTTTTGAAAAAAAAACTGATTTAGCCTGATTAGGCCTGATTTAGCCTGGTGCGCACGAACCCTGTTTATGATAAGTCCTATTTTAATGATACATGCAAAAAACTTTTTGTTTGTTATTAAGGGTTTTTATAATATATTTTGTTTACTTATAAAAATATCATTTTTTACTTTAACGTGTATACATTTTTAAATTAATTAAAAATAAATTGACTTTATTTTTATAACACCTGCACATTTCGGTAATTTAATTAATTTAACAATAACTAACTAGATTTATTGAAACCTTGTAATTTTTTCTTCGCACTTTTCATACAAATTGTTTGAAATTTCACACGGCCACATAATGGTAGTTATACTTTTTCTGGTTTTATTTTCTTTAAATCAATTTCATTTTGGTTGTTATCAGTTGAAATGACTTCTTGTTGTTTAAATGCACTTCTTTTCATTTTAACTTCTAACAATCTCTAAATTTTCGTAATTGTTATATAAATATCTTACGTTTGCAACTTAGTTAATATTTTTTAATTTCAAAAACATTCAAAGATTTATTCTATTAAAAAGTTGATACAATCCAAGTTCTTAACTATGTTATGCAAAAAGTCTAAAAATCCTAAGCTAGTTAAGTTATTTTTTAATTTTTTTTATTACTAGTCAAGACTATTGTGTACTAAGTTACATAAAAAATCAAGTTAAACTACTTCCAAAAAATTAGTGAAAAATCACTTGACTAGAACAAAAAAAGTTTATAAATATATCTATTTCTAATTATTTTTATATAGTTCTATATTAATTATTAAGTAAAAAAGTTACTGGACGAGGTAAAGGGGGGTAACAGTGATAGCAGAAATAAAATGTAGTTAATAAAAATAATTAATAAAAAAAAAAATAGTAAAAAGCAAAAAAAAAAAAACAGCTATCAATGAAGGCTAAGAATGAGGGGTAACAGTGATAATAAAAAAAAAATACTATTTATCAAAATATATAGTTTGATATAATTTTACTCCGTGCAAAAGTGACCTCTTTTGCAAAATTGTCGCCTTGCAAAAGTGTATTGTACAGAAATGTCCCTTAGTTCAAAAGCGACCCTTCATGTAAAAGTGTCTCTTTCGTGAATATTTGTCACCTACCCTTTACTACAAGCCCAATTTTAAAATCATTTTTTTAGCTGTTTATCTTTTTCTAATCCTAAATCTTTTTTTTTCAAATTAAAAAAAAAAGATAAATAAACTCTGTACTTTTACTCTTTTTGCTATATGTTCGAGTTTTACTGTATTAATACTTTTTATTTATATATGTATACTATTTAAGAAAATATGCAAATTACTCTACATAGCTTTAGAAAAAGATTATTTTTAATCTTTATAAAGCAAAAGTGTTCTTTATCCTTGTTTTATCAACATAATTTCACCAGAATAACAGGTCATGCATAAGTTAAGTTTTTATTCTAATTTTAAAAATTCAAAACCCTAAGAAGTCATATAAGACTATTAAACAGTTTGTAAACTAAATTTCAAGTAGGTCTAAAACTTTTTTTATTTTGTAAAAGAGTTAATGAATAAAGTGGTGACAGGTCAAATTTGTACGAAGACATTTTTACACAAAGATATTTTTATGCACGGAGATTCACATTAGCACGGGGGCCACTTTGGCACGAAGACATTTTTACACAAAGACACTTTTGCACGAAAAGTTATTTTTGCACAGAGTAATAAAATATTTAACAAAAGTAATGAAAAACTTAACAAACATAAATTAATAACAAAAAACTATCGACAAACGGTTAGGGATAAAAGTGATAGTAAAAATAACAACTAAAACAGAAGAAAGAACATAAATAATATTACTTGAAAAAAGAAGAAGAGAATCTAGTTTGTTTGAAAAAGTCAATTTTGACGTAATTTAAAATCTCTAACATACTAAAGATTGACTAAAACTAAGACCTCTGATATACCAAAGTTTCATCGAAACTAAATACTCTGTTATAGTGAAGTCTGACTAATACTAAAAAATCTACAATGTTCAAGCTAAACTATCTTGAGTGTTTAAAATATAAACGTATTTCTTTTTAAACATTTTTTTGATAAAAAATCAAATTAAAATGTTATTGTTACCACTAAATCACATAGTTCTAAAAAAATGAATGATTAAATTGAAAGTTTTATAACACTTAATCAAAATTTTTTTTTTTTTCTCAATCATAAAATCATATCATAAGATTTTGACTTTATAAAATAGCAAATTAACTATACTTGTTAATTAGACAAAAATTAGTCAGTAAAACAAGCAAGTGTGATTGGTTATTTAAAATGAAATAAAGGTTCAAACAAAAGTTAGTAACTAAATATTTATTAAAACTTTAACTTAATTTTTTTATTTGTTGATAACATGAAGAACAACCAAAGCTTATTAGGATGAATTCTTGTAAACTAGCTGACATCAAAGAAAACTACTATTTATACTAGTTAGTATCATTTCTATATTATTTATAGTTTAGCAATTAAAAGTACTATTTTCTTATAACTAATACAAAGTAAAATAAAGTTATACTAATTAAGTAGGAATCATTTAAGTAGACAGTAGTAAAATGGTGACCATTCGAAAAATGCAATAAAAAAGTCAATATTGAAACAAAATTGAATAAATCGTGAAATTGCTATGACCAACTTATTTTTCTTTTGTATATGTAATAACAAACATGAGTATAAGCATTAACTGTATAACATAATTTACTCTAATAGGATATACAGATGGGAACAGGTCACTTTTGCACGAGGTGACACTTTTGCACGACGTTACATATGCATGGCGAAATTTTTGCAAAGCGTTTTTTTGCACGGCGTTATATTTTCACAGATATACCTATGAATTCCAAAAATTTTAAACAATCAGTCAATTTTGAACGAAACTTCACTTTTGCACGCTTTGAATTTTGATTTCTTAAATTAAAAATTTAGATAAATTATTGCTTTTTTTATTAAATTAAGTAATATTTGCTTTTAAACGCAAGTTGTTTTCAATATATAAAATGCGGTATTTTTTTAATGAAATTTTAATGTATAGTTTTTAAAATTTTATTCTTTCAAGAAATTATTTTGAAACTAAATTTCGGTCAAAGACCTCGTAATGTAACCAAAATTGTGTTTTTGTTATTAAAATCTCCGCTAGGTGGCGCGAGAGGGTCAATAAAAACTTGGCCACGTAATCTCTTAATAAAAATGTAGACAATTTTTAAAATGCACTTTGAAATGAACGAGGAGCCAAAAAGGGACTATGTGTTTTCAATGGTAGTTTGAGTAATATTGTTAAAGGGGGCCATATTATTTTGTTTCTATATAGGAAGGCATTTGAAAAAAGTTTAGTAAACCCTGGTCTATATCAAGTTAACAATAAAAGATATAGCTATAAAAAACTAGAAGCACTTTGATTGTAGTAAGTGATTCTAGTTTAAACCTTCTAGGTGTACTTCAAGATTTGTATTTAATTATTACTTTAACTTTTTGCTGTAAAATTGATTTTAAATATTGTTTACCACTTACATGTTTGTATTTTTGATTTAAACTTCAAATTTATTATACATTTTAAAAGTATATTCTTGTTAGAATTAATTTTTGTAAAACTTTTGACTACATGTAAAATATTTTAAACTGTACATGGTTCTATATGTTTTCTAGTGTTTGCAATAGTTCTTTAATACAATATGTTCATTCTATTGTCATGCCTAGTTTATATAAAATAGTGTTTAATATTATCAGTATTAGTATAGTTTAGATTTAATTTAGTTATGGTTTCTAGTGTAGGTGTTGTATATACTATTACCTTATAAGTTTATTCTTAAAGCATACTAACACCTGATGGATGAAGTTTGTGTCCTTGAGGTAAGGAATCATCAGTTTTTTAGGTAGGAGTTAAAGAAAACCAAGACAGAATTTAAGCTTTTATTTTAAAGGAGATGTTCATCATACTTTTAATTCACATTATACATTTTAGTGACTTTGATTTCATATTGCATTTTATATAACAGTATATTTAGAGAAACTTTGCAATAAAGCTTGCATTTAAATTTAAAGCAGCAATACTCACAATTAATATCTGCCTCCTTTAAAAACCATATTATTTCATTCAGAAAGACATAGGGTAGGAATATCATCAAGCAGTAGGTCGTGATATTTATAAAATTATGTTGGAGAATCAAAAAGTCCACAAAGCTTAATTAGAACTGTCAAATTTTAAGTTCACAAAGTCACAATAGAACTGACAAAGTTCAAATCCACAAAGTCGCAATGAAATGATAAAATTTAAGTTCACAAAGTCATAATGGAACTAAAATCCACCAAAATCACCAAGTCATTATA
Organism: Thalia democratica; assembly: GCF_965202585.1. Classification (NCBI taxonomy): domain Eukaryota; kingdom Metazoa; phylum Chordata; class Thaliacea; order Salpida; family Salpidae; genus Thalia; species Thalia democratica. The sequence continues at coordinate 64,698,656 of NC_139171.1, forward strand.
AAACTGACAAAACTAGTTTCAAATAATCCACAAAAGTTTTGATAATGTATGATTACAAATAAGTCATATAAAAAGGTGAGTAATTTTAAAGCGAAGTAAGTTATGTTAAGTTTACGTAAGGCTATTAAATTTTAATAACATAATAGAAAAAGACGATAATTATTTGTAACTATGATAACAAAGACCAGTAACATGCTGAACACTTCAAGAAACTTGTATCATTTTATAAATTGGAAAATTTTGCTATTTAAATATTATGAAAAAGCTTTATAGAATTTTAAATACTCAAAAACTGTTTTTAAATGTTAGAGGTTTAAAATAAATTTTTGAAAGCATTTAATTTTTTATTACTGTCTAACTAAGTTGTTTCTAATTTAAGACTAATCAAATAGTTTGTATTTTTCGTTATTTTCTTTTTCTTTGCTTTTAAACAAGGGAAAGTTGCACTGTTTGACAATAAAAACTACTCTTATTTGCCATTAACCTTTTAAAAGGAAGAAGGATGTTAGTTGTTTTTTTTTTGTTGAGATTCTCTTCGAGCCAAAAGGGAAAGGTTAGTTGAGATTCTTTTTGAAAATGGCAGGAAGTGTAATGAAATAGTAGTTTCACTGCTGTTCCACAAAGTATGTTAAATTAAATATTATATAACCAGTCAACAAGAAAGCAAGTTGATTTAAAACAAGTTTACATTTTAAGATACAGCTATATTTATATTTGTATTATAAAAACAAGTTATACAGTAATCTTCCTTTATTGTACCAACATATGTTTCTGTGTGTTAACTAATCAACAGAATTCAACTGGGTTGATTAATTAACACACAGAAACATATGTTGGTACAATAAAGGAAGATTATGTATAATTTGTTTTTTTTTATATTACAGTGAAGTTACTTCACTAGGATCTTTTGTTAACAAACGATTAAACCTATATTTTTGAACAGCTATATGTATTATATTTATTTACCACTAAAATGAATGTCTCTGAAGTGTAGAAAAAGATAACTTTTACCTTAGAATAATCTAATTAAGTTATTATAACACTTAAGAATTTCTTCTTAAATAATTAAAACCAACAAGTACTCATATATTAAAAAAAAAAAACAATATACTTCGCCATGAATTTATGTGTATACTTAATGACTGAGCGACAAAAAAAACGCTCAAAAAGTTTTGCTCAAAGACCTGATGTAGGATAAAAACTTTCGGTTGTAGATTCGTAGTCCATTTTAATATTTTGAAAATTAAACTTTTACCACACTTAAGTTAATTTCACAATTATATATACATTTTTCTAAGCTGAAGTGTGTAGTAAGGAGTAATAAATGTTGATAATTAAATCGTATGTGTATTCATAGTTTTATTTGTACTAAGAGCTGCTAAAATTCAATAGATAAAATATCTGAATATTGAATAAACGCTTATATATTTTTTCTTAAAATTACATGCTCGGGTTATTTTGTGACAGTTCAAATTGTATTGCACAACATATCAACACTAATCTTTAAAAAATTAACAAATCGTTTATATGAGTTTTTTAGTATAATTTTCAACATTGATTTATAAATTAAAGCAAAGTGTTAAGTAAATAAAGAAAAATAAATCTCAGTATTTTTAATCTTTTAATGTTGTTAAAATAATTAAGTAAATGCTTAAAGCCAAAATAGTCACTTGAATACTGAATGATAACTATTAGTCTTCTGGACTTCATATAAAAAAGTAAATTATTACTAGATTGAAGTTGTAGATTTCAAGTAAATTTCAAACTTTTTTGTGTTTGAAAATAATAAGACAAAAGAATATTTTTAGTATATTTTTATTTGTTTTGTCAGTAAAATAGATAGAGTTACTAGCTTTTTGAAGTAAAATATTTTAATTATCTTAACATATATAGAATGAACAGTTATAATAAAGAAAGTTTCTATATATTTATCAATTTGTTTAATAATTTTACCATTAACAAAATGTTTACCCAGGTACTGTAGAAATAAAATTGCCTAGTGTTTTTTTCAAATTACCAAGTATGTTTTTAAAACTAAATTAACATAAATATCCATGTTAGACTAACTCTGAAAATTATTGAGTACCTGAAATTCTTGAATTATTATAGTTTTATAATAAAATAAAAAGATATATATTTGTATGCATAGACAAATTTATAAATTACTTTTTTGATAGTCTTAAATTGCAAGACCACATGTTGTACTCACTGAAATTTTGACTGTATATTTGATTATGATTAGTTAGAAAAATAAAGTTTATAGATGGTTATGATATTCATGTACAAATCATCTGAATAATAAACTTTATGTTTTTAAGTCTATATAAACTACACAGTTTCATTTAAAGTTTTACTTGAAAAAATAAAAGGACTGATATTTTTTATATAAGTTATTAGAAAACTTTATTATTAAAGTTTTATTAGACTTTAAAATTTTTACATAAATTTTTGTTAAGCCTAAAAGTCTAATTTTAATTTAAGTTTTTTTGTAATTATATAATCTGTATTTTATAAAATCAAAACTGATTCTTCTTAAAAGTTTTCTATTTTACTTAAATATATTTTTTAGTAATTTGATTTAACTAAAACTCATAATTATTTATTCTTTTATGTTAACTTCATTTAACCTCTTACTATATGACAAAAAATATTTAATGCACAATTTTATTTAAATAATTTCTTTATGTAAGATAAAAGCAAACCTTAGAAACATGTAATTTTATAACTTTACAAACAATACTTGTTAAAACTTAAAAAGTCAGGCTTGAGTAGCTTTAATAACTTCATTGAATATAAATCTGGCAACTATTATTAGAACTTCAATGAAAACTCAGAAAAATTATGAAATTCAACAAATCTTACTAAATCAATCTATTTTTATGTTTTCCTATCAAACTTTCAAATAAGTTTTTGCAATTAGAAAATAACTGTTATATAAGTTAACATGTAATTTTTTTTATGCATTTTAGTTTTTTTCTTTTATTCTAACTTTTAACAAAACTCAGTACAAATTTCAATAAAAGCTAATTTGAGTATAAAATTAAGATATTATAAAATGTAATTAGTGAAGATGATAAGTCTTGAACACTTCTTATGTAAAAAGTCACACATAAATATATATTCAAGTTTTATTATTGGAATAAAAACCCATATAACTGAACACGTTTTTATAAAGTTTAAAAATAACAAAGTTGTCAATTAGTATTTGATATAGAACTATTTTAAAATATTAAAATAGGTAAACGTGTTAGTTATGTGTATTATAACTTAAGTTAATGATTTAGTTTTACCTAGTTTCTGTTAAGCTAAGTTTTATTATGTGTAATAGGATATCAAGTTGCACTTGATTGCTGATTAGATTTGGTTCAAAGTTTTGAGCTAAAAGTTCATTCAAGCGGTTAAGAGAAAGCTCGCAATGTCAAATTTTATACTGATGCAAGTTTAAAACAGTTGAAAAATGAGAAAATAAAGTGCAGACCATAAATTACTGATTTAATTTTTGCAAAAAAATTATAACGCTGTTATATAAATTAGCCACATAAAGCATTGGGGGGATACTAGCCACAGCCTGCTGCAGTAAACGTTAGATTATTATGAAGAATAGACATTTATATTGTTTTGTTGTATTTTTTATTTTTTTTGTTAGTGTTATTTTGATAAATATTTCTTATTTACATTGTAAGTAATTATATTTTTTTTATACATTCTTATAGTATATTATTGCTACATTAAACCTTGTGTAAAGGTTTTGACCACCTTTAAAGTGTTTCTGACATTTGTTGTTCTTTATATATTTGTTAGTGTTTGCAATTGTGCTTTATATAAAATATGTTAACTCATGTCATGCCTGTTTTTTTAATAGAGTAGCCCTAAGTATTATTTATTATAGCATTTAGTTTAAGTTAAGTTTATGATCTAAAGGTACCTACATCCATAGGTTACATATGAATATAAAATAAAAAAGGGGATGATAAATATGCAAACTATTTACAAAAAAATTGTGCCATACATCTTTTTTCATTCAACCTTTATAATTTTAGTATATTAAAAATTTAAATCAACATCTATACTGTAAAAAATTATTAAGTATTTGAAATTAGTCTTTATAATGAAAATAAAAGTCAAGTTTGTGTTATCTAAACTGTTTTTAGTACACATTTAAGTGTAAAATTTTTTTTTTGGGACGTTGTACCTTTATGATGTATTGTACAAAACTTTATTTAAGTAAACTTGACATTTTATTAGATTTTTAACAATTAAAATGAAAAGAAGTGCATTCCAACAACATGAAGTCATTTCAACTGAATATAATCAGAATGAAATTGATTTAAAGAAAATAAAACTTGAAGAAGTATCACTACCACCAAGGAACAATGTTGACTTTCGGACATTTTGTAAAAATTCTGCAAAGAAAAAATTACAAAGTTTCAACAAATCTGGTTAGTAATGGTTTAAAATAGTTACTTATGAGTATGTACATGTCTTTTAGTATTAATTCTAACTATTTATAAATAAAATGAAAATATATATAAATACTTGATCAATGTATCAACTCTATCATTTTATTACTATTTGAAATTTAACAAACAAAACAATAGCTACAAGTATATATAATTTTTGATTAAATAAATAGCAATGTTTGTTTTATATCCTAAAATTCTTTTTAAATAAAAAATTTCAAAGAAAAATATTTTCAAATATTTTAAGTTGCTAAAAATTCTATAATCTAATTTTAGGTAAAATAAGGAATAACCGATTAAAGATGATTTCGATGGTCAAGTCTAGTTTATTGTTTTTAGATGAAAACAGTAAAAATAAACTATGCCAAGTTATGAACAAGAAAGTAAAAACTCATAATGCTGCAACTTATTATCAGCTATCTAGACTTTTCTACTTACCAAGTCTTTATAAAAATATGGTTAGCTATATAGAACGTTGTTTTGTACTGGTTATTGAAACTAAAAGCTTTCTAGAATTAGATCTCAGTTCCATCACAAGAGTACTTAAAAGTTCTAGTTTACAAATAGATTCAGAAGTTGAAGTTTACGATTCATTAAAAAAATGGTTGAGTTACAACATAGAGGAACGTAGCAAGTTTGCAAAACACTTGTTATTAAAAGTTCGTCTTAATCTTTTATCAGATCACTGTTTAAAATACCTCTTAAATGAGTCTACATGTATTTCTACGAGTGATGATTGTGTTGAAGTGTTTAACAACAGAAATAGATTTTATCAGTTAGATTCTACAACTTGTAACAAAACTAGATACTGTAGTCAATCAATATGCAATGTAATTATTTGTGGAGGACTTAGTTTTTCAAGAGATAAGGCCATTTGTCAAGTGAAACGGTTTGATGAAAACATCAACAAAAGACTTTCAAATCTTCCGTCAATGTTAGCAGAAAGATATACTTCTAAAGCAGTTTATCTTAAAGGAGATATTTATGTTTTTGGTGGTTTTGATAGTAATCTCAGTCGTATAAAGTCCGTTGAAAAATATTCACTTAAGAAGAAAACCTGGAGTAAAGTAACTAATATACCTGATGAACGTCAAAACTTTTGTGCTTGTGCATTTATGGATAAAGTTTATATATTTGGAGGTAGTAATCCCGAACCTCCTCAAACATTAAGTTCTTGCCTTCAATTTGACACAAAACAATTGAAATGGAAAAAAGTTGCAGAAATGAACGAAATGAGACAAAGCGCAGCATGTGCATTATTTAAAGAAAATATTGTTGTTTCAGGTGGATATAACAACTACAATATTACAAACACAGTGGAATCATACGATGTTTTTGGTGATACTTGGAGACCAATGCCAAGTATGATTGAAAGAAGACGAGATCATAGTTTATTTCGTGTTAAAAGCAAGTTATTTGCGATTGGAGGTGCAAATTTAAACACGAATTGTGAAGTTTTTGATAAAAGTAGCAATATGTTTGTCACACTTATAACTCCTATATTCCATTCACCTTATTCGACAGCTGTTTTGGTTGGGAGTAAAATATTTGTTCTTCATGACTTTATGGACCGTGTACTATGTTATGATGTTGATAATGATAATTGGTCGGAAAATTCGTGTAAAGCTCTTCAAAGCATTTCTGATTACTCAGCTGTCAGAGTACCTTTATATTAAGCATACACTGTGTAATTGAAAATGATTCTTAAAAAATTATTTAATTTAAAAAATTCTAGTTATTTAGGTTTTAAATGTAAAGTTTTTTTAAGTGAAATTTTAAGTTGGGATGTGTATTATTTATTGCACACTATGCTTACTTGTTTTATTTTTATGATTCGTTCTTGAATCAACATCAAATTACATGAGTTGAGTATAACTCAGTAACTGGACTATAATTTCGTAAGGTTTTTAAACGACTTTTTAGCATTTTTTTTGTCGTTCAATAAACTATATATGCTTAAAAGACGATTTAATATAATCTCAAGTTCTTCAGATTTGTTTATACACGTGTCTTGACAATTATATAACTTTTCTTTAAATATACATGTATTTTTGATATTCGTGCACAAATATTTTCTACTTAATGATGCGTTTTAGTGTTTAATGGAAACAAATTCATTTAGAATAGTACGTATTGTATTGTGTGAATATTTATAAATAAATTTATGTTATTTTTTAAGACGTGTTATAAAGAAAATAAACTAATGACTACTAATTATTTCATGCTGATTTATTGACAGTATTTTTATATTGTAACAGCTTAGTTATTTATGTAACTTTAAATCACTTATTTCCTTAAACGTATGTGTACTCTTTCGACACAATTTTTAAGTACTTTTTTGTATTTTTTACAAATTAGTCATTTTATTTATAAAACTCTAATTTTATTTTTGACAAACAGATCAATGTTAATTGCTTTAAATTTTAAAGTTATTAGTGGTAGTTGAAGCAATCTTTGTAAATTTATTTGATTCCCTTTTGACGGCTTGATTGTTTAGAAAATAAATTTTTTAAGCATGCAGCAGGCAAAAACATATATTACTACTATTAGTTAATTTTCATACATGTAACTTGTTTTTGATAAGTACTAAAAACTTTTAACCAGCATTTTTTTTCTAAGTTTAAGAAATATTTTACTTTATAATGTTGTTAATATATTTTTATGATTCTAGAAAAACATTTTAAACATTTATTATTTTAATTAAAATTCGATAACGAAGTTTCACCCAAAATTTGGACCCTTAGGTCTGCAAAGTAAAATATGATGAATATGGATAACTCAATAAACAGTGTAAAATAATTAATTTAATCAGTTTATAATTTTTTAAAAAATCAATTTGCAATTATTCAATGCTACAGATTATTTGTAAACTTTTAACAATTCTTCTACTCTTTAAAATTATTGTTGATTTAAACAAAAATAAAAAAAATCATAAACAATCAAAGTACTTTATATTTAAAAATAATAATATTTTCATTATAGTTTTAGATGCTTACAGCAAAAATAGCTCATACGAACTCAAATCGAAAATGGCATTTAACAAATAAAAGTACTGTAAAGGTTAATAACAAAAAACAATTAATAAAAATTCGTTAAGTTCTAAGATACAGTTTTCTAAAATGCGGGCAGGTGTAAAAAGGTTCTCATCTTTTAATTTAATTGCCTTTTTTTTTCGTTAGCCAGTGCTATTTCAAATTTCCGGGTTGTAAATTTTACAGATTTTACTTACGTTTTTTAATTTCTAAATCTTATGCATAATGCTCCATTTAAATTTGTACGTACGTTTTTGTTTTTTAATTTCCAAGTGTACTTAAAAAGTTATGTTCCTTTGTTTTCTTTGTTTTTTACGTCGCTAAAAAGCGTACCATCTCTTTTTAAATGAACCTTCCGTATACTCTATTTACTATTTAATTTCGTTTTGTGTAGTAGTTATTGCCTTGTATACTACATTCACTTTTAAAGACTTACTACTTAACGGGCTGGAATTTTTTCTGAGGCAGTTGCACATACTTTTGTCTTGACTTTTTCTTACAATTTGTTCTGTTTAGTACCTTCTTGGTGTGTCGCCTCATAATGACTTAAAATTTTCAACACAACAGTAGGATGATTTGCAGTTTTTTATGTTAGAAATATTTTCCATGGTTTTTAAAATATTTATCAATTAGCTCTGAGAATTTTTCCAAATATTAGTAAAAACTGGTTGGCAAGAGGAGGTTTAAGAACATAATTTTTCTTGATTTTTTTAGATTTATAGGTTTGGTCTTCTTTTTGTATCCCAGTTCGTGTTTGAAGTAAAATTGGCGTAGAACAACTTGGTACTTATTTTTTTTATTGTTGAAGTTGTTTGGTCTGTGGGCAGTCTATTTAATCTTTTCTTTATCGTTTTTTGTTGGTTTTTTCTCATTTATATCAAAGTTATCGGTCTTTTTTGTACATTTAGAATATGTACTTACTTAAACGTTATAGAAAACAACCTTAATTAGAAAAAGAATAAAAAAAATATTACTTAGGAAAGTTCAACACTACATTTACTTTATAAAAAAACAAAAAAGAATCTATTATTAAAAAACGCTCTAAAAAATCGAGTGTAATATATCATTCATTACGTAATGTCAAAAAAAGATAATGATCATTTTAAAAATTTGTATTAAAAGTACTAAATACATCTTAAATAGTTATCTTTGACGCGGACTAAAACGAAAATAGTCTAACCCTTTTAGGACCTATAGATAAAAACAAAACATAATTAGCTTGTACAGCAAAATTAGAATCGAAAGATTAAAAATTTAATTAATAACTACTTTAAATTTAAGTAAAACGTAGTTAAAAATACATTTGTCATTGTAAATTTATGTTTAAGAAAAGGCAATTAGTTTATTTAAATTGACTATCAAAATACTTACATACATTATTGAAAACATATTAAACTTTTTGATTTACTTGTTTATTATGAGTTTAAATAACAATTTTTTTAGCATTAAAAATCTTTTTTTGTCACTCAGATGAATACATAAATGTAAAAAAAAAGATCGGAACTAATTCATAAATACTATAAGTATTAATGATAAATAAATAATTATTTAATGATTTTCTATTTTTATTAGTTTGTTATTTTGTATTATTGATTTATCTATTTTGAAATTGTACTAGTAATAAGTAGGCCAAATATGTTGAACTAAAAACAAGTTTATAGGCAAAATACCAGTGGAGTAGAGTAAAAGTAGATAAATAAACGAATTTCAATAACACATTTATATTTAAATTTAATTAATTTTCTTAATCAAATTTAATTAAAATAACAATTTAAACCGTTAGTATTGCATTAGTAAATTCATATTTCCAACTTTCGTCTAACAACATATATACGTTAAGAAAAAGCTGTTAAAAAAACCCATGAAAGATTTCAAATAGAACTTAATTTTGTTGCTTAACTAATTAAGATGACCATAACTTAAGACTTGTTGCCATCTAATTTGAAAACTTGTGTCCGAAATTTGTAAAAAACGTTCTAGCAAAATTATCAATGGTTATGAAAAATACATATTAAGCTTAATATTGTTAAAAGTTGGTTTAAGATATATATATTTTGTTAAAAACAATTATTAAAGTGCAAAGTATGACGACAAGTTTTGATTTATTTTTAAAAAACTTCTATACTTTTGTATAGATACAAATATCTTTAAATACTTATAACACAACAAAAGTTTTTTTTTTAATACTATTTAGTCTGTAACTTAAATCGAATACTTCAAATTTTATTGATATTTAAATGTTAATAAATAAAATCTATTAATTTTAAATAATTTCAAATATTATCATTTATACTTAATTTTATAAATAAAACTATAAGTATTTTGATAGTATTTAAATAAAATATTTAACAAACTGTTTAAAAGAATTAATAAAATTTAAACGTTAAATGTACTCTATGGTACAGATCATATTATCATGTAAAGTTACCCATTCTGAAATAGTAAACAGAAAACATTATGATGTAAAATCTTATGGTATTCTATTGCTAGCAAATTATTCATGGTTATTCATTAATTCTAAACTTTTAACATTTCTTCTGTTCTTGTACATATTCTTGTACTAGATTGGTCCGAGTTTATATTAAATTGTTGCACTAATGTTGTCTGAATTTAAACAGTGGAACTTTGACTTGTCTGAGTTTGATTTGTTGCATCAAAGTTGTCCTAATTTGAACAATGGGAATTTGACTTGTTCGTGTTTAAATTGTTGCCTATAAGTTCTCCAAATTAGAAATTTTAGATTTTAAATTGTCAAAAATTAAATTTTCGCATTTAAGTAGTCCGAATTTGAATTGTCCGAGTTTAAATAATGGAGTTATCCGAATTCGATTTGTGGGAGTTTGAATTGTCTGAGTTTAATTTATTGCATTTAAGTTGCCTGAACTTGAATTGTGGAAATTTGACTAATCCGAGTTTAAATTGTTGCATTAAAATTGTCCAAATTTGAACTGTGGAAATTTGACTTTATCAAGTTTAAATTGTTGCATTTAAGTTGTCTTAATTTGAACTGTTCAAGTTTTACTTGTCCGTGTTTAAATTGTCACATATAAGTTGTCCAAAATTTAATTTTCATATTTTGAATTGTCGAGTTTAAAATGCCGCATTTAATTTGTCTGAATTTGAAATTTAAGAATATGACTTGTCCGAACTAAAAATGTTGCATTTAAGTTGTTCGAATTTGAGTTTTCGGAATTTGAATTGTCCAAGTTTGATTAGTTGGTATTTGAAATGTTGGAATTTGAGTTGCCCAAATGTGAATTGTTGAGTTTGGGTTGAAAGAACTTGATTTGTCTGAATTTAAGTTGTCCTAATGTGAATATCAAATTTGGGTAGTCGGAACTTCATTTGTCTAAATGTGAGTTGTTGTACTTCGAGTATTAAGAAATTTAATAGTTGTGCACCCCACTTTAATTGAGTAAGTTGGAATTTTAAACAAGCCTTAATTGAAAGCAATCAAAAAAAAAGATGTGTTTTTTAAATATATATATTTTTCAGTTTAAGATTAGTTATAAAATAAATAATTTTGATCAATATAGATTACCTATTTTAGATAATGTGTTTCTCATAAAAAGTAAATAAAAACATTTTTTGTATGACTTTTAAAATTAAATTAAATATAAATTTAGATGAGGCTTACAGACAAAGCTTTTCAAATTACCGTTGTTCAACTACTTATCTTCAGTTTTAGTTCAAAAAGGTTTTACATTCATATATTTTACTGAGCCTGTAATTTGTTGTTAGTTTTAATGAAGACACCTAGAGCTTAAAAATGTTTATGTTTCGGAAGAAAGTGCGTGCATATAAATAACAAAAAATTAAATTCAGTTATTGTAAGTGTTAACTAGTAATAGCCTAAAAAAATAATTTATAGTTAAGTTCAAAACTATAAAAGCAGTAATCAACTAATATCGGTAAGAAACTGATGTTAGCAACACTAGTAATTGATAAAGTTACTAGTTTATAAAACAATATTTCTAAAGTTATTTGAAAACTAAGTTATAACAAAGTAATGATATTAACATATCAATTTCTTATTTAAAGCGTGTGAATAAATATGGAATTTTTTGTAACAAAAAAAACAACGATAAGCTTTCTCAAAACAATTTTACCAATTCGCAAAACATTTATTCAAGGGAGTTAATTTCATTCAGACGCGTATATATCAGCGTTTGTCTTCCAAGTACGCGTTAAAGTTAGTTATTTTATTTACTGCAAGGCATTTCAACAAGCTAAGCTCAATTTATAGTTTCGAGAATTAGGAAAACGTCTACATCGCGGAGTTGATGTTAGTATTTTATTTAATTTTACAATTGTTAATACTTTTTATAGATTTTTTTTGTGTCGTTATTTAATAGTTTCGTTCTTCAGAACTAAGAATTATTATTGAAATTAAAGTAAATTTCATTTATTTAAAGTGGGTTTTATTCATAGCTTAGAGATGAGTTTTGTAACTTACTACTGTAAGCATATAATTTACTACTCGTAAGTACAGCAGTCAGTTAGTAAGTTACTGGAGACCACGTATATAATACATAAACATAAACCAATATATAATATAACCTATTTAATTATAAAAATAAAAAGAAACAGTTAAACTTCTCGTCGTTTAGAAATGATTATGAACTTTTCTTTAATTTGTTTTTTTTTTTTGTAAAAGTGAAACAGTTTTTACTATCCAAACAAATAATTTTTTATAACAAAACTACTCGCAAAGTAAATTTTTCCACTCACTTTGATACCAGTTGATAAATAATAGATGAAGTTAATTTTTTTTCAACATGTCATATGTTGTTTACATTAATTAAAAAAAAACTTATTTTAATCTAGAAGAATAAAAATGTTTTACATTTAACTTTATGAAATAAAACAAAAACTTTTTAAAATACATTAACACTAACTAAACTGAGAGAGAGAGTTTAAAATGTTTTGAAATATATAAATCAAGGCAAAAAATAACTAGTATTGATATATATAGTTATATAGAACTTTACTTTCTTTTAAGCATAAAAATAAAATTCAACCATAAATCTACGTTCACACATTTATTCAGTTATACTCTTTTACGTAGCGCTTGCAAGTAAGTTTATAAAGTATATCAAATATTTTTTCCGTGTTAACTAAAATTTTTTTGAATTACTGGTTCTTAAGCATTTAAAAAGTAAAAGCAAATAAAGTAAGTTAAGTTATTATGACAAGTATAAAAGTACAACAAAGTTTAAAAAGTTCGAATCAGTATATTGATTCCGTTAAAATCATATGTAAAATTCATGTGTATCCACATATATACTTCGTGCAAAAGTGACCCGTCGTGCAAAAGTATCTTTAAGCAATTTTGTGCGCTCGTGCAACTTAATCCCCTCGTGCAATTTAGACAGGTACCCATAAATTCTTTTTTTACTTAAAACAATAAAATTGTACTTAAAATATATTTTAAGTTTAAAAACATTCAATTGTGTATTTGTAATAGAGTTTTGTATATAAACTATATAGTTTAGCATAATTATTAATTTAATTAGTGCAACTTCAAATATATTTTTTGAACTAAAGAACACTATAAATTTTGTTGCATAAAAATTATATTTAGTTTCAACCTAGAAAAAAACATTGTAGATTGTAAGAGTTACCATGAAACGAAATACACCTAAAGAAGTCCTAGCCTTATTAACTGATAACAAGCAGAATGTGACTGGTTTTAAGATAAAATGAATAAAAGAATTAAAATATTTAAATATTTTGTAAGCATACTGCTAAAGAATATTTTCGAGCTTATGATAAATGTAGTAATTTTTTGTTTATTACAACGTATTTTTTAAGTAAATTTGTCAAAATGCTAACAGTTGTAATGTAAATTGAGCATTAAGGCGATTGAAATTTTGTTTCTACTGAGTGAATAATTTCACGCACGAGTAAATAAAGGAGTCATTTTATAAGAATGGTATTAATTACCTAGTTTTAAAAACTTTTAGTAAATCTAAAAGGTTTGTAAATATACTACTTAGTATATAAACTATATTATCTTATAAGTACACAACACTTGAGGTTGAATGAAAGTATAAAAATAAACTACAGGTAAACATTTTTTTCTTGGCTGTTTGTCGTATAAAAAAATATTTCTTAAGACAAAAACTACAAAACAAAAGCAAGATTATGGTTTTGTTTTTCGACTACCAAACAAATATTTTTGTAAACTTATAATAAGTTTAAGGTATAAACTAGTGATCTACCGAATCCAAAATTTTGGATTTGGCCTGAATTTGGAATTCCAAAAAGAATAGTTCAAGGGGCTAAAAATACATACCTAAGTAGATTGTTAATATTGGAACAAATTATTGTTAGATATTGCAGAAATGAAATAAATGAATAATTTATATAAAAACCCGGAAAAAATCAATCGATGATAAGAAATGAATTTTGAGCACGTTTGATGTTGTGAACTTGTATTCATCTTTGTCGATAAATCTAGTGACTAAAGCTCTTGTTGAGGCTTTGGAATTGTGCTCGGAGTTTAAAACACCAATGACTTAAACTTAGTAAGTATCAGGAATATCTCTGCGTAATAACTCTTTAGTTTTCAAGAAAAATATTTCAAACAAAAGAAAAGAATTATAACAGGTGATAACAACTCTGTTTTTATAGCAAATATTTCATTGCACTACGACTACATAATGATGAAACTTACAAAATTAAAATGCATTTTATCATTTTTATCTTTCTATCTTGAAATCTGATCGTATGTGTATCTTTTTCTGTAACTGCTTGATCTTCTCCTATCCTGATGATGGTTTCTTTATTTGCAATAACCATTACTTCTATAATTGTTTTGTTGAGGCTTTTAGTGCCTATCAAATTGCTGGCTTTAACTTTGCCATCTGTTTAGAGCGTACTTGGACCCCTGGATTGGTTTGCCGTTCAGGCCTGATACGTTTGAGGCCTCAGACATGTTCTTATATCCCATACTAATATTGAACTGGACAACTTCGCCTTGTGCGACTGATCTTAATAATTTACTAGGGTTGTTTTTGATAATGATATATTTATATGAAAAGGAACTTATTGACTAACGGTCAAACATGAACATTAGGTGAAACTATTAAAGAGAAAAATAAGAATAGCTTTGTTTTCTCACGTACAAATACGTGTATATGTTTTAATAATAACTTGTATTTTTTTACTTATTCAATTATAAGACTTAACTCATGATAATCAACTATCTATAGTTATTATAAAGGTTACAAACATAGGTTATGATTGGTAATTTTAATGTAAAAATTAATAGTTAAAAATGTTAGCGTGGTTTTGTATTTGAAAATTCATGTTGTAAATCACCAAAACAACAATCATAGTTCGCAATCATTCATTAATACATTTGAAAATATAATTAAAAAAACTATCATTGAATGATTTGTATATTTTTTCGAATTTTTGTTTTAGAATAACCAAATAGCATTCAAACTGTTTACTAAAAAGTGCAACTCTTGCTTAATATTATTACATTTCAGGTTTATTAATTTTTCTTTACCTTGTTTTTTTTTGAAGTAAAGTCTTAATAAGTTAGTTTTTGTTAAATATGATTGTTTGAAACATTTTTTTATATTTTAATTTGTATCACACGCTTGATAATGTTAGTCTAAGGAGAAAATTAGGCATCTTCAACCGCTAGAGATATACGAAGTAATTTTTGTTATGACTTTTTTTATTGTTAATATCTAAAAAGGAATAATTTATTAAGTTATTTTGCTATTCATTTTGATATCAGATAGATGTTTCGTCACTTTTAAGTACGAAATATCTACAATGGTGTTTATTAGTATTGTAAGTACTCGTAAAGCGTCTGTAATTAAACTAGTTCAATAAACAATAAATAATTATATCAGTCATAGTGTAAAAATACGGAGTGTTTTTTTATTCTTCAAAGTAAACAACATTTTATTCAAATCCAATATATGGTTCTTAACTGAGCACAATATCAAAACAAAAATATTAAAACTTACACCTTTTTATTCAAAATACATAGAATGACGATTTTAAATTTAAAAAGGCATTTAAACAAAGTTAAAATAGCTGCAAATTGCTAAGAAGTAACAGTTTGTTAAAAAAAACACATGCTTTAATCGACAAGACACCAAATATAGTATTAATAATGAAAAGCTGACACAACGAAAAAATAGCATAAATTTGACGCTTCAAAGTCGGCACATTCTTCTTTTCTTCCGTTTTTCGTTGGCAACTTTTACCATGACTTCTTGGTGTGACTTTTTTCCTACAAGACTTTATTCATTTAAAGCAGCCTTAGACAAATTGCTTTGATAAATATCGTTGTTCTTTCCTAAAACGTTTGCGAAACCAACGAAATTTTTGCTTAGTTCCTTTGACTCGAAACAAGCTGTATCAAACACTTGAGATTGTGAATTAAGAAATAACTCATCAAACTTTTGAACTAATATTTTTTCAAGACTTTTTTGTTCTTCGGTGTTAAGCTCTTTACAAAACTGCATGACTACTTTTATTACGGGAGATTGATAGTTGTAACATGTAGGCCAGTACTTTATTAATTTTGAAACTATTTGAACTCGCTAAAACTTGAAAATACTAAATCAATTTGAAAAACTTCTAAAAATATCGAAAATGCTTTCTTGTCCTCTTTGCTCTCAATCCAAGTTTTCAACTGAAATTCTCTGTACAATGATTGATTTATTTGCAATAAACAGCTCTATCAGCAAAAAAACTTGTATTATTACCTTATAAACAGAGCTTGTCTAAAAAAAGACAACTTTTTTAGCATTTCCTAGCATAAGTTTTACTTATATAAATTGTTTACGTGTTTAATAAAATATTACCCCAACTATTTAATATAAAACCTATAACCTAAAAGTCAATTAAAAATAAAATATAATTAAGTAACTGTTAACATAAAGATGCAAACTATATAACTGTTGTATTAACTACTTTCTCTTCAATAAGTATAAAATTTGAAACAAATAAATACACTCTTGTTTATTTTTGAGATTTAAGTTTTTCTACGAAAAATACAAATAACAATAAAAACTTGATCTTGGCATACACCTGTCTTATAACATATTTTATAAATTTGAACAACTTTTATAAAATTATAAAAAAGTAAAGTATACACATCAGTTTGTTACATAAAATACTAAACTAACTGCTTAATTTTAAGAACTCAACTATTTACTTAAACACAAAAACACTTTTGATTCTAAATATATGCTAAATAAAATTTTGTGTATATATTAAAGTTTTACTATGGAAGAGTCCTTGCTCAGATCATCAATACTTAAAAGCATACAAAATCTGCTTGTTCAAGTAGTGTACTGTTCAATATGTTAATAGAAAAGTTTTGCAGTTTTATTAAGGATATTTTACTAATTTATACCATATGAAAGCTTTGAAAAACAAGGAATTTTGTAAATTTAAACTGAAAAAATCTGACTTTTTTTAAATTTTATCAAAATTTCCTAACTTTTCCTGACTTTTGTCATTTAAAAATTTTTTTTTCTGACTTTTGTCATTTTTAAAAACAATTTTCTGACTTTTTCTGACCATGTGGCAACCCTGTGTTTTAGTCTACATTATATAAATCAAACTAGACAGCTCCTACAATGTATATTTTATATAAAAAACCATAAAAAAATACTATAAAAACTCTACATCTAAATGCTATTTTCCATGACTGTCACATATCTTTTTTAGATTTATTTAAGCACTGACGAAGTCTTTGACCGAAACTTAGTTTTCAAAATAAATTTTTGAAAGAATAAATATAAAAACTCTACTTTAGAAACATAAATAACTTTTCTTATATGTAAATAAGTACAACTGAAGAAACAAAGTTTAACAGAACAATACTGATAAAACTATAACTTATGACAATTTAAAATCTTTAAAGAACTCTGAAACAATTTAGTATTGTTTGAATTATACATTTTAAAATAAAACTATAAAACAAACTACTAAGTTTGCATGCAGATTTTACTAAAAAACAAATGTCTAAATTCTCATTCTCCAGGTCTTATTAACAAATCTATGTCATGACAATGATTACATTGCCTGAGATACTTGTGTTCTGGTTGACTGATTTTTAACACTCAACATTCAAACAACTTTTGAAGTGTGTCGGAATTTTCTTTAAAATTAACAGTATTAAGACAAGTATGTATACAATAAATAATTACTTAAGATCAAAACGCATAAGATTGAGTCAATTTTTTATATTAATATCTAACAGTCTCAAAGTACCTTAAAAAGTTTAAAAATGCTAATATATACGGAAAATTATTGTAACTCAAATATTAAACCATACAATGCTGCAAGATTAATGTAACTTGAATTTTCATTTATTTTAATTATATGTTAGTCTTTTCTTTTATGTGACGGAAATCCCCCAATATTTGCTGAGTCAGCATAAAAAATTAAAGAAATTTAGGTTTTAACTAGATTTTAATATGTTTGGGTAAGGTAAGTTAGGTTTAAGGGTATAAATAAAAAAATATTTTTTAGGTAAAGTGGGTTAGGGTTAAAGGTATAAAAATTAAAAAAATTAAAAAATTAATTGATGATTTAGCAAATATTTGGGGAAACACCTTTGCTTTAAAATCGCACCAAGTATATTTAAGAACATTTTGAAATTTAAATATTTGTTAAAATTTGGAGGGTAAAACTTACTTTAAAATAAGAAAATCTGTAAAAAGAAAAAAATATATATCTATAGTAATATAAATTAATAAATAAGGTTATAGTTTATAAATTCAAAAAACTAATTACTAAAAAATATATATTTAAATGAAACCAGAGAGTAAGTAACATTTGATTATAGAAAATGTAACATTTAACTTTTAGTAATTTTAAACTTATTTTATTATAAAAATTAAAGTAAGTATTTGTCTCTATATCAGTTTGCATATTGTTATTAGAAAAAAAATCTTTACTCTATTCATAGTCTAAAATAGATTTTCCATTTAATTATAAAACATACTTAATAAAACCAATTGTTAATTTTTGACATCTTTTAAAATTTTTATTTTAAACGTTTTATTGTTATACTGTTGTCACTTTTAATTACTTAAACTTTAATATTATAACAATATGTACAAAATTGCTCCACGTAACTACTAAAAAATATAAGTTTTGTGTTATTTTTAATTAATTTATTTCTTAATATTTCTATTGAAAAAGCTTGTATGCCCAAAAACCGTTAATTGAATTACACTTAAATTGATTTTTACTTTTTAATGAGTTCTTAATTTCCTGAAATACTAACTAAAGTCTGTTAAACATTTTCTCAATAGAAGTTCAAGTGAGTCTAACACTTTTTTTCAAAGTGTTTATAACTAAAACATCTAAAGTTCAAGTATGTGATAAAAACTAGGAGTACTGGTACACTCAAGTTTATTTAAAACTAAAACCTTAAATGTGCTGCTTTACTTAAGCTTAGTTAATTTTAAACTAGTGTTTTCCAAAGTAGGCCAAGTGGTACTCTGGGGGCATGGCAGATATTTTGCGGGCAATGAGCAGCAAAGGAGACACAAGGGGCCATGAGATCATAATTTTAAATTTACACAAGATATTTCTGAGTTGATGATGAAGAGCAAAAAAGGGGTCTTAGGTGTTCTTTTGGTAGTTTTTAAGTAATCTTACTGAAGGGGGCCATGGCTTTCTTAATTTTTTAAAGGGGCCATGTGAAAAAACTTTGTGAAACTCTGATTTGAATTATATGGCTTACTCAAGCTGGATTGAAGCTAAAACCTTCGGTATACTTAAGCTAAGCCAAAACGGGTATGCTCAAAACTGACTAAAAAAACCTCTGTTATACTTAATAAAATTCTTAGTAAAACTAAAAACTCTACTATACTCAAATATGTCTTTAGCTAAAACCTCTAATAAAGTTAACTTGGCTTAGATTAAAATATTTGTATTATCAAGGTAAACTATCTTAAATATTCAAATACAAACGTGTTTCTGATTAAAACATTATTTAATAAACAAATCAAATAAAATCTGTACAAGGATATGAAATACTTCAACGAAACAAATAATCAAGTTAGAAGTACGTACAATATTTGTGAAAATTTTATTTATTTTTTCATGATCAAAAAATAATCTTATAAGATTCTGACTTTAGTAACTTAGCAATTTAACTAAATTTAATAATTAAACAAAAAAAAAGTCGCTAAAACAAGTAATTGTAATTAATTATTAAAAAAAACAAAGCTTTATAGTTTATTTATTGTTACTTTAACTAAAAATTTAAATTTTAAGCTACTTTATTTTTCTATTGAAAATAAGAAGAATAATTTTTAGAATATTCTATGGTGACCAGACAAAAGTCTCCATGGTTGCATTTAGTTAAAGGCTTAAGTTCTTGAATCACATTGAAAGCAATAAGTTGTTGTAAACTAGCTGACGTCACAGAAAACAAATATTTATACTTATTGTAGTCTAGTAAGCATTATTTTTAGATAATTTTTAGTTTAGTTTTGAAAGTACTATTTTATTATAATTAATACAAAGCATTAACTTGGTCTTCAAACTTATTTTGTAGGAATCATTTAAGTAGATAGTTGTTAATTTTTATTTTTCAATATGGTTTTAAAGCTCTTAGTTTTAACACTTAACTGGTATTAAAATTTTTTTATTGGAAGATAAAAAAAAATACTTATCAAAAATACTGTGTAAATTACTTTAATATATCATAACGGAATACCCAGTTTCTCTGCTATTCCATTTAGTTGGATATCAAAAGTTATATAACCAGTCAACCGAAAAGTAAATTTACATTTTTTACAAATAGCTATGTAAACCAGCCACAGTGTGATAGCAGTGAGTAATAGTCAAGTCTTTTCAGATTTTGTTCCGGAATTGTACTTAACTAGTATTTTATTTGTTAAGTAATGTATAGTACTTATGTGTTTCTATGTTTGATTTCAGTTTAATTATACATTCTTAAAGTATATTCCTGTTAGATTTAATTCTAGTGTAAACATTTTTACCCCATTTAAAATATATTATATAATATAATGTACATGGTATTTTTACTTATTAGTGTTTGGAACTGTTTTTTAATACAATCTGTTCATTCATCTGGTACGCCTACTTTTATAGAATAAATATAATATTATAAAAGTTAGTTCAGTTAAAGTTTAACTTAGTCATGGTTTCTAGTGTAAGTGTAACATATATAAGTACTTTACAAATTTATTATTTAAGCCTACCCACATCTTTAGGTTATAATTAGCTTCCTCAAGGTAATTAATCACCAGTCTGCTAGGTAACAGTGAAAGTATATCATCCAAAAAAGTTTACTTGTATATTACTTTTAGAAATTAAGGTAATTTTTGTCACACTTTTATCACACATTCCTATGTTTTTGTCATATAATTTAAATAGTGTATTTTATTCAACAGTAAATTTAAAAATAAAATTACACTAAAGCTTTCATTTAAATTACTCAAAAATAATATCTTCCTTTTTTGAAAGCCATTTAGGTCAAACCAGAAATAGAACTTGGGTGGGAAAATAATCTGGCAATAAGGGGTCATATTAGTAGAAATGTCATAGGGGTATTTAAAAGTCTACAAAGTCACAATAGAACTGACAAACTTAAATTCCATAAAGTTACAATAGAACTGAGAATTTTTTAGTCCAAACAGTAATAAAAAAACTGAAAATTTAAGTCTAAGAAGTAACAATAAAATTAAAAATATTTAGTCCACAATGTTTTTGTAAAACTGTATATAAGTTAAAACAAGTGACAAAAGTATTAATAATATATGAATACAAATAAGTCACAAATACTGGTGACCAGTTTTTAGTCACAGTGAATCAAGTTAAAATAATGTAAGACTCTTAAATCTTAATCGCTTAATAGAAAAGCATTGTTTTTGTTAATAACTGAGACAGCAAAGAAAAGTAGCATGATGAAAATTTCTAGGAATATGTATAAAAGGGTTTGCATAGATATGACAATTGAGTGAAATTTTTTTTGATTAGATGTTTCAAATTCAATATTGATGTTATTTTTTGCCTAATTATTGAAAATAGGGGACGAAATTGTATGATTCCACAATTTGCACAAAGATACTTTTGCACGTAGACAATTTTGTAAAGAGGAGATTTTTGCTAGGAGACATTTTTGCACTGGTTGAACCTATTATTTTAAACTCTATATATATTTTTTTTCTTCTATCACTGTTACCTCTAACCCTTACCTTCGGTCAATAACTCATCTTTTTTTTTTATAAAATAGCATTTTTTAATTTTAATTTTCATTAGTCTTTTTTAATAACAATTTGTATTTGTTATTTATATATTTTTATTTTTACTATAACTGTTACCCCTAACCCTTACCTTCGGTCAGTAACTCATTTTAAATGTTTTTATTATTTTTATTTATTATTCCTCTAAAAAGTATTAAGCAAAAGAAAAACCGGTTATGAGCAGTATTTTATTTTAGATCTTAAAAGTAAATGACAGCAATTTTTATTTGTAAATACTATTTTTAAGATAAGCTTACATATTTTGTAAGTTCTTGTAGTGGATTATACTTTAAGCTTCATATTTAATATATATTAACATATTTTTTATAAATTAGTTATTGTCATTATGTGATAAGCAAAAATTAAATTAGCCATCTGTATTGATGTCAGATAGATTTTTCCTTTTTAAATATCTGCAGTAGTCTTTTTTAATATTGTAATTACTCGTACAGCGTCTGTAGATATAAAAGTCAAATCAATTCATAGTGTATAAGTAAGAAATTTTTTAAAAATATCTTATCTTGACTCTGTTTTACATCCAAAATTGTCACTCCTAACTTTCTAGCTTCAAATGATATTAAATAAAACATACTTTTAAAAATAGTTTAGCATTAAGTTCTTATTAGAGTTCCTAATGAGTTCAAATTTACGAGTGTGAAGTTAGCTTGAATAAATTTTCTTTAAAATGTCCAAACTTTAAATCAACTTAATTTCCTTATCTTAATAGCTAAATAAAAACTTTGTTTTATTTTAGAAAGCGGTCCTTTTTCTTTAATATAAAAAAATCCAATGGATTGGGGCTTTACTTTTAGTGTGGGGCTCTTTAAAAAAATGAAATATTTTTTTCAATTTTTACTGAGCTCGAATTTAAAAAAATAATAACAAAATTATTAAAATTCTTTTTAATATTCATACTTAATAGTTAATAAATTCTGTACAACACTTTTTTTACAACTGTTTTTATTTTGTACTATTTAGCCTTCTTTTAGAATTCCTAATTCCGAAATAAGGGCAAACAGTACAAAATATGAATTTTGTTATCGATTTCTAATTAGCTCTAATTAAAAAACAAAAAAAAGTTAAATTAATTTTGTTTTATATTTATATGTGAATAATGTTATACAATTTTTTTTTTCAGTTGTTAATATTTTTTTATTTGGCCTTATTTCGGATTTAGGAAATCTAGAGTAGGGTTATATAGTACAAAATATTAACAGTTAAATTATGAAAGAATTAGTACAAAAGTGTTGTACAGAATTTATTTAATAATAAATATGAATAATAAAAGAAAAAAAGTAATTATGTTCTTTGTTTTATTTTAATTCGATTTAAGTAAAAGTTAGTAAAAACCTCATTTTTTCTAAGGGATCCCACACTATAAGTCAAGCCCCAATCTAATGGATTTTTTTTGTATGTTTATTCTTTCAAAAATTTATTTTACTAACTAAGTTTCGGTCAAAGACCTCGTCAGTGCTTAAATAAATCTAAAAAAAGATATGTGACAGTTTATTATATTTTTGTTATTTATTATAAAGACAAAGGACCGCTATCTAAAATAAAAGAAAAATTATTAAGCTTTTAAGATAAGGAAAATAATTTGATCTTAAGTTCAGACATTTATTTCAATTCTTGAAAAATGTTATGAAGTTAACTTCACACTCATTTAAGATTTATACTCATTTAGAAAAACTTAACACAACTTAAATGCTGTTATAATTTTATACCTAAAATAACAAAAAAATTTAATAAAAAATACTGTCAAAATTACTTTATTATGTCTTAACGTAATACCCAGTTTCTCTGCTGTTCCATTTAGTTGAACATCAATTATTATAAAATCAGTCAACCGAAAAGAAAGTTTACATTTTTTACACATAGCTATATAAACAAACCACAGTGTGATTGCAGTGAGTCATAGTCAAGTCTTTCTAGAATTAGTTCCAGATGTGTACTTAGTTGTTATTATTTTAATTGTTAAATGTAATTTTTTATTAAGTTTTTATATTTGTCATGCCTAATTTTTATAGAATAAATTTAGTATTATAAAAGTTAGTTCAGTTAAAGTTTAAGTTAGTCATGATTTCCAGTGTTGATGTAAAATATTTAAGTACCTTACAATTTTTTATTCAGGAAACATATGTAGTTGATAATTGGCGTCCTAGAGATAAAGAATCATTAGTTTGTTAGGTAACAGTGAAAATTTATAACCCAAAAGTTTTTATTTTGGTTTTACTTTTAGATTTTAAGGTAATTTTTATCTCACATTCCTATGTTTATGTCATTTTAACTTTAAAAAGTGTATTTTATTTACATAAATTTTATAAGTTCTACAATAAAACTTGAATATACATTTTAAGAATCAATACAAATAATTAACATCAGCCTCTTTTAAAAGCCATTTAAAAGAAAACTGGGGTAAGAAAAACCATTAGGCAACAAGGGGTCATATTAGTAAAATGCCATAGGGGGATTTAAATTTCCACAAGATCACAATAGAAATTATTAATTTAAGTTGTAAAAGTCAAAGTAGAACAGACAAACTTTAAGTCCAAAAAGTCACAAAAGAATAGACAAATTTTAAGTCCAAAAACGTCACAAAATAACCGACAAAATTCAAGTTCAAAAGTTCACAACTTAACTGAAAATATTTAGTCCACAAAGTCACTATAAAAGTAATATAAGTTTAAATAAATGATAAAAGTATAGATAATGTATGAATACAAATAAGTCACAAATAGTGGTAACCAAGTTTTATCCACAGTGCGTCAAGTTTAGATGTTAGGCACTTAATCTAAATAGCATAATAGAAAAAAAACAATATTTATTAATAACTGAGACAGCAAAGACCAGTATTATGCTACAAATTTGTATCATAGGGGTTTGCATAGACATGACAGCTGAGTGATATTTCTAATAGAAAAGTTGTTTCAATTTTAATGTTAATGTTATTTTTGCCTAGTTATTGGAAACTTTTGCTATTTAAATATTATAACAAAGCTTTTAGAGAATTCTAACTCAAAACATTTTTTAATTGTGTGACATTTAAAACCTATTTTTGAAAACTATTTTTATTATTACTGTCTATTTAAACTGTCCTATTTAAAAAAAAATTAATGCTTTGTTTTTTTTTCTGCTGTTACTTAAAAGAATTGGGGAAAATCGCACTAATTGACATAGAAGTTACTTTAATTCACAACTTTTCTTGCTAATAGACAAGTAAGTTGATATTGTCTTCAAACAAAAAAAGAGAGGGAGGTTCAGGTTAGATTGTTTTTGAAAATGGCAGGAAGAGGAAGTGTAACAGAATACTACTTTTACTGCTGTTCCATTTAGTTGATAATGTTATAAAATCAGTCGAAAAAAAGCAACTTGATCTGTAGAAAGTTTACAACTTGTAAAGTTTACAACTTAGATTATATTCCTTTTACAATTAATTTTTTGTGTTACAGTTTTGACCACATATTTTTAGAATTAGTTTCTGGAGTAAATTTGTAGAAACTAAGCAAGTTTCAGACTTTTTTATGTATTTGTTTGTAATAAGCTGGGCAAAAAGTTAATAATTTATAAATATTTATTTGTTTTGTGTGTTAAAAGGATAGAGTTACTATTTTAATAGTTTTTCTTATGTTAATATGTATATAATAAATAGTTATATTTATGAAAACTTCTATACATTTTTTATAGATACAGATAAAAATAAAAAGTTATCAATATAGTGTAGAATTGGTTATAACTTAGTATTTGTATCAAGCTAATAAATATGTTTTGTATTTTAATTTAATTCAATTTCCTATTTTTTCTTACTTAAAGCTTGTTAAGTATTTGAAATTTGACAGTAAACTTGATTATAGACAAACTTAAAAAAAATTATATAATTGGTTTCTAATACTTATGTAGCATAACATTTGATATATAAGTTTTTGTTTTGATGTCTATAATTAATACTACCACTACAATGCTGATTTAAGTTATAGTAGTAAAAAAATAAAACTTAAAATATTTATATCTTTAATAGAAATTGTTAGAAAACTTTATTATTAAAGTTGAATAAGACTTTTTAATTTATACCCAGGTTTGTATTCACTCTAAAAACATAATATTTTGTATTTTTTTTTTAATAATAAAAAACATTTTTTATTGAATTAAAACTAATTCTTTTTAAAAAAATTTCTAGTAAATTAGTTTCCTTTTTTAGTAACCATTTAGTACACATAATTGTATAATAAAAAGTTTTAAACAAGACTTTAAAAATGTGTTTTATACTTTTTTTCAATGTTTTGATAATTTATGATGGATTTAACAAACTTTTATTACTTAAACTTGACATTTTTTTAGATTGTTAAGAGTTAAAATGAAAAGAAGTGCATTCCAACAACAAGAAGTCATTTCAACTGAAAACAACCAGAATGAAGTTGATTTAAAGAAAATAAAGCTTGAAGAAGTATCACTACCACCAAGTAGCTGTGTTGAATTTCAGACATTTTGTAAAAATTCTGCAAAGAAAAAATTACAAGGATTCAAAAAATCTGGTTAGTAATGGTTTAAAATATTTAAAAGTGTGCGGATGACCTTTTATCCTAAGTTGAACTATTTATTAAAAAAAAATTATATAAATATTTAATAAATGTATCTACTCTATCATTTTATTACTATTACTAAAAAACAGTAGCTACAAGTATATATATTTTTTAATTAAATAATTAGCAATGTCTGTGTTACATTCTAAAATTCTTATTAATATAAATTTCAAAGATAAAATTTTTCAAATATTTTTTATTTAGATAAATATTTTAGGTTGCTAAAAAATTCTATAATCTAATTTTAGGTAAAAAAAAGAATAACCGATTAAAGATGATTTTGATGGTAAAGTCTAGTTTATTACTTTTAGATGAAAACAGTAAAAATAAACTATGCCAATTTATGAACAAGAAAGTAAAAACTCATAATGCTGCAACTTATTATCAGTTATCTAGACTTTTCTACTTACCAAGTCTTTATAAAAATATGGTTAGCTATATAGAACGTTGTTTCGTACTGGTAGTTGAAACTAACAGCTTTGTAGACTTAGATTTTAGTTCAATCTCAAGAATACTTCACAGTTCTAGCTTACAAATAGATTCAGAAGTTGAAGTTTACAACTCAGTGAATAAATGGTTAAGTTACAACATAGAAGAACGTAGCAAATTTGCAAAACAATTGCTATTAAAAGTTCGTCTTAACCTTTTATCAGATCACTGTTTAGAACATCTCTTAAATGAGTCTACATGTATTTCTACGAATGATGAATGTGTTGAAGTGTTTAACAACAGAAATAGTTTTTATCAGTTAGATTCTACAACTTGTAATAAACGTAGATACTGTAGTCAATCAATATTCAATGTAATAATTTGTGGAGGACTTAGTCTTAAAAGAGATAGAGCCATTTATCAAGTTAAACGGTTTGATGAAAACATCAATAAAAGACTTTTAAATCTTCCCTCAATGATAGCAGAAAGACATGGTTCTATAGCAATTTATCTTAAAGGAGATATTTATGTTTTCGGTGGTTTTGATAGAAATTTTGATCATATAAAGTCTGTTGAAAAATATTCACTTGAGAAGAAATTATGGAGTGTAGTAAGTAATATACCCGATGAACGTAAATACTTTTGCATTTGTGCGTTAATGGATAAGATTTATTTATTCGGAGGATGTAATCCCGAACCACATGAAACATTAAACTCTTGTTATGAGTTTGACACAAAACAATTAAAATGGAAAAAAGTTGCTGTAATGAACGGAATAAGAGAAAGCGCAGCTTGTGCAACATTTGAAGAAAATATTGTTGTTTGTGGGGGATATAACAACTACAATAATTTAAACACAGTAGAATCCTATGATGTTTTTGCTGATACTTGGACACAAATGCCAAGTATGATTAAAGGAATGGGCGAGCATAGTTTAATTAGTGTTAAAACCAAATTATTTGTAATTGGTGGTTTATATTCTAGCACAAACTGTGAAGTTTTCGATAAAACTAGCAATATGTTTGTCAAACTTGAATCTCCTAATTTTTTCTCACTCGGTGTGACAACTGTTTCGGTTGGGAATAAAATATTTGTTCTTCATGACTTTAAAGACTATGTGTTATGTTATGATGTTGATAAAGACGAGTGGTCATATAGCTCGTGTAAAGCTCTTAAAAGCATTTCTGCTTACCCAGCTGTCAGAGTACCTTTATATTAAAAACTAGCATACACAATGTACCAGTAAAATGATAGTGAATCTTGAGTAATTATTGAAGTTAAAGGATTCTAATTATTAAGGTTATAAACTTAAGATATTTTTCAACTAAAATTTTAAATTTTAGATGTATGTTTGCTATTGCATTCGTTTACTTTTTTATTTATAATTTTTCTTGAAAAAACATCAAATTACATGCATTGAGTATTACATGGTAACTGGAATTATTTTCGTAAGGTTTTTAGACGAACCTTTTTGCATTTTTTTTTGTCGTTCAATAAACTCTATAAGCTCTAAAGACGATTTAATAGAAGCACAAGCTTTTCAGGTTTTTTTTATACAAGTGTCTTGACAATTATAAGACTTTTCTTTAAATAGATATGTATTTTGATATTTGTGTATAACTTTATTGTATTTACTGGAGGTTTTAGTATTTGATGAAAATAAAACTTTGTAGAATTGTCCGTTTTGTATCATGTGAAAGTTTTATAAATAAATGTATGTTATTTTTTAAAACGTGATATAAAGAAAATAATCCCTTGCTTACTATTTAATTCACGCTGAAGATATTGACGGTATCTTTATATTGAAACAACTTAATTTTTTATATCTTTTTGATTAATTCTACATATCTTTGCGTACTCTTTCGACGAAAAATATAAGTACTCGTTTGTTATTGTAACAAATTAGTCATTTTATTAATAAATTTACAGATTTAATTGAAATGAAACAGATAAATATCAATTGCTTAAAAAAAAAAATTATCTAAGTGCAGTTGAAGCAACCGTGTTTTATTCCCTTTTGACGGGTTGATCGTTTCGAAAGTAAATTTTAAAAATATGCATTAGACAAATACGTATCTCAAACTACTACTATTAGTTTATTAACATACATGTAATTTGTTCTTAATAAATATTAAAAACTTAAACAAGCCATAAGTTATACATTTAAGAAAACAATGTACTCCATAAGTTTGTTTAACATTGTTTATTACACTAGAAAAACGTTGTAAATATTTATTTTATTTACGAATCGTCAACGACGTTTCACCTAAAAATGTGGTTCTTTGGTCTGCAAAGTAAAAATAATTGATGAATATGGGTAACTAAATAAACAGTGTAAAACTATTGATTTAATCGAATTAATGAAAATGTGTAAAGATAAATATGATAGTTTAAAATTAGTGTTGAATTAAACAAAAGTAATAAATAATATATAATCAAAGCATTTTATACTAATAAACTTTAATAAATTATATACAGTTTTAGAAAGTTATATAAAAATAGCTTATAGTAACACAAATCGTAAATAAAAGTACGGTAAAGGTTTATAAACAAAAACTAAAAACGAGATAAATTTTGAAATACAATTTTCTAAAGAGCGGGCAGATGTAAAAAGGATCTTATCTTTAAAATTGCGTTTTTTTTTTAATTCCGTTGTTTTTTAGCCAGTTTATTTTTAACTTTTTGCAGATAGCAGGTTTTACAGATGTTACTTACATTCTTTAATTCCTAAATCTTGTGCATGATTTTCCATTTAAGTTCAAACATATTATTTTGTTTTTTAATTTCAGAATGTTCTTAGAAAGTTCCTTTGTTTTCTTCATTTAAATGCGCTACCATCTCCTTTTGAATGGACCTCCCGTATAACCTGTGTATTATTTAAGTTCGTTATGTGTAGTAGTTATTGCCTTGTATACTACATTACATTCTCTTTCAAAGACTTACTACTTAACAGGCTTAAATTTTTTCTGATGCAGTTGGACATATTTTGTCTTCATCTTTCTTATTTTTTGTTCTATTTAGTATCTTCTTATTGTGTAGACTCATAATGACTTAACTATTTCTACAGAACAGTAGGATAATTTGCAGTTGTTTTTGTTGAAAATATTTCCCGTGGTTTTCAAAATGTTTATCAATTAGCTCTAAGAATTTTTTCCCAATATTAGTCTTGACTGGTTGGCAGTAGGGAAGTTTAAGAACATAATCTTTCATCTTTCGTTTCTTTTTATCTATAGAGTTGGTCTTCTTATCGTATTCTAGTTCGTTTTTGAAGTTAGATTGGCGTAGAGCAACTTGGTAGTTATATTTTAAATTTTTGAAGGTTTTTTGGTCTGTGGGCAGCTTATTTAATATTTTTGCTTTCATCTTAGGTTGGTTTTTCTTAATTATAATTGGGTCGTTGAAGTTATTGTTGATGTTTTCGATTAAATTATTGTGGATATGTAAATAAAATAATTGTTTATGTTTTCTTCAAAAAAATATTTTTGAGATCTCTTGTGTTAAAAGAATATTATCAGACATACCGTAAACGTTACAACATTAGTTTATATCTTGCTAAATTATTCTTTTCAAATATTTTAGCTTCCTTTCCCCATATATCAGTTATGTAAGCTTACAATCTTAACAAAACTTAAAACTTTACAACTCCAGTAATTCAATTATTTTTGATGTTATTTATTAATAATATACTAAAAGTACAGTTGAGAATAATTGCTTACTTTGTTTAAAAAATAAAAATGTTTTTTTTGATGTTATTAGAAAGTAAGTCTTAACGTGTACTCTTTAGAGTAATAAACTACGTTAACATTTTTTTATAATTTATGTAAAACTAGTTATGTTCTTGGATACTTTATCATTCAGTACTTCTAAAGCAACTTTTATTTGTAAAATCAGTAATTTCTAAGTCCATTATGCAAGCTTTAAACTTTATTCCTTTAATTTTACAATTTACGACTAGATATAAGAACTAAACAACCAGTTGTACATAAAATATGATTGAAACATACTTAATATGTAATGTAAAAATATAAGATCCAGCACATAATTATTAAAAATTATGTGAGACAGAAAATTGATGTTTGAAAATTCTCAATTCTTTCCTTAAACTCAGTATGTGAAGCGTCTAGTTGATGAAATAATTAATTAAATAGTTATGTTTCTTAAAAAAATATCTTTGCGTATACTTAATATATAACAGTTTTCAGCTATAAACAATTCTTTTGAGTTGTATGAATTTGTTTAAGTCTAAACTTAATTAATTTTGCTTTAATAAATAAAAACTGGTGTCTAAAACTTGTGTATCAGATCTTTAGAAAATTGTAATAAATTTATTTCTTAAAAAGCTGTTATTGAACCACTTTGAGTTTTAAAAGGTGGTATACTAAAAGTTTCAAAGGATTGATACTGCAGTGTTTTTTTTATTAAAGACCTTATAAGTAAATAATTTTCAAGTTTGTAAGACTCCCATTGAAAACTAACTTAGAATGTAATTGTATTTGTACCCTAAAAACTAATAAAAACTACCAAATATTAATATTGAAAAAACAATTTTCAATCAGTATCAGAAATTTACTTCAACTTGATTTATGTGTCTTGACGATTTAAAAACTCTTATAAGTTTAAAATAAATGTTGCGTTTTTAATTTTGTATATACGTCATAACAATTTGCAAAAATTTTTTAAACTTAAACAATAATCGAAATCAAAAACAATAAAACTTTAAGAGTAGGATCTCATCTGTTTAGTTTAAATAAATATTTTATTAAACTTTATTTTGTTTATAAATAAGTAACAATTAAAATATTTTTACATTGAATGAGTTTTGTTTTAAAGTAGCAACTAAAGTTTAAAAATTCATCATTTGGTTAATTATTAAAGTAGTTTATAAATATGTTCATAGAGTTTAATGTATAGACAGTATTCCATGGAGAAGTAAAACACCTTTTTTCAACTTCATTGAAGTTTTACCCACTCAACATAAATGAAACGCAATTTTAATTAAATATGTTTTATCAAATTAAGCTTTTACTTTTAATCATGTATTGTTTTTCTATCTACAAATTACAACATTTATCACAAAAATTTTAGTAATTTATTTTTAAATTTTTTAAAGCTATCAGTAGTTTGAGTTACTAAATAATCGAAATCTTGTAAAATGATATCTAACACACAAATGATTTTTTATTTTAATTTTATAAATTGATAAAACCGCGATAATAAAGTTTTTATTGGGAGTTCGTTTTTATTTCTTGATAAGTTCAGTTGCAAAATATAAATAGAATTTTTTATTGTATAATTGTACAACTTTTAACGTTATTTTATACATAAAGGTTTAAGATTATTACATTAAGGTTACACAGATAAATGAATTTATTTTTCTAGTTGACCATAATTAAAGTTTAAAATTATAAAGACTTGTAAAGGTGTTGTTTTGTATTGCTTATACAACATAACAGTTGCAATGCTTTTTAACTTTATAATTATTTTTAACAATATAAACTTGTACTTTAAGTCATTTTAGTTTGTATACAAAAGAAAAGTACAAAAAACGTTTATTAACACTTAACTCTTGATTTAATTAAAATCTGTTATTAGCATTTTCAAACTACAATCAAAACAAAAAATAAATATAGTCAATCCAAAAGTTTACCAGTAATTTAGAAAAATAATATACTTATTAGTATACACTTTTTATTACTAATGTACTTTTTATTGCAATAATAAACAATGTAAGAGTAATTTTAATTTTTAGCAAGTTTATATCATACTCGACAATTGTATAACAGTCGTAAAACTAAAAAAGTTTGTTTACTTTTAATAAATTGTATGTTATTAAACTATTTTGAAATCAATTAAATAGATGTTAGTTTAAATTCATAAATTCTTAAAGTTTTCATTCAAATGATTGGTATACGTCTTTTGTAATGTTGGATTGGTTTTTAAAATAAAATTTAGTACTACTGTGTGCTTTTTAGCAATTATTAAATAAGTAAGATTTTGTTTAAACAAGTATTAATAATTAACATCATATTAAAACTATATAAAAAAAAATTAATTTTAAAGTTGTAGTGTTTAAAAAGTTATAAATCTGTTATATAAATTAAAAGTAAAAAAAAAAATTAATTATAAGTAGTATAAGTTATGTCATACCATGTTTAGTTTTGAAGTAATGTAATTATAATACAACATAACTTTAAAAGTATACTATTTTTGCTAACAAAGAAATGAACATACATAAAAAAAATATTTTAAAATGAAGAAAGAAACAGTGTATTTTAAAACAACAACAAAAATAGAGAGTTTAGTTTAAGTAAGCTAGAACTTTAGAAGTGTGTTATTTAATTTTAGTCTACTATTAATGGCATATCGAGCATCGAAAAAATTCTAAAAAAGTTCATGAACTAATTAAATAGATTTTAAACGTTATATTTTAAAACCATGTAAAATGTTTAAAAATTACGCTTCGTTAAAAAGTATCAAATGATCCAAAAACAAAGTTAAAGCATTTCATCAGATCCCCATAATAATTTCTTATTCTTATTACATATTATTCTTTATACATAATGTTCATAAAATGGTATGTTTGTGTGTAAATACGTTTGAAATTATCATTAAATTCTGAACCTGATCTATAACTTGTCAAATAGCTTTCATTTACTTTTTACGTTTTATTTGTCATTAACTTATTACTACTACTTTAAACCGCATAATAATAATTACAGAAAACTTTAACCTTAAAGTTTAGTTTTAATTAAGTAAAAAAAAACTTTTTCATTTTAATATACGACACAACTTTTATAGATAAATAAAAAACATTTAAAAAGTAAAAGTTTTACATTAAAAAAAATATCTCAATACTTTGTTTCAACAAAACTAAAAATTATTTAGAAACTTTTATGCTAGTTTGTTTTACGTAATAAGCTATAGCATAGCTACAGTTTTCATAATTAAAATAAAAGTCTGGAGCTACAATTCAAGATTTTGCAATAACTAGTTTTTTGTATAAACAACGAACTGAAATTTTTATCTTGCTAAAGTACTTTTAGCTTTTAAGTTATAAAATAATTATATAGATATTTTCATAATTTTAATTTTAGTTTAGAGTTCCTAGATTTTTTGGTATCTTCAATCTTACTGTTTTACTTATATGATGAGCTGAAAATTTTATAAAATCGTTTCGGTGGAACTTTTTGTTTTGCTGTTTGCTAGCATTAAAGTTTTTAAAAATTATAAGGTTTGAAAATTTTCAATCTTTTTTTATTTAGCAAATATATCACAGTCAGCCCACAACTGGAAAAAGCGAAAAATTTATATATCAAACTTAAAAAATTGTTATATTTCATAAAAGTTATTATGATTCAAGATCCCAGTGTTTTAGACTAAAACTAAAAGCTTCATCTATACAAAAGTTATGCCAGTTTGAAGAAATGCAATTTTAATTGTTTTTTTACTTGATATTTTGATGCCTTTTAAATTCAAATACCAACGGTTAGATATAAAACTATTGAAAAATACATCAAAGTATTCTATTGTTTATTTTAAAGTTTAAAATAAATATTCTAAAGAATTGTTTAATCAATAAAAAATATTTAATTCAACAACTTTTCTTTTCTATTTCGCCAAACAAAGTAAAATTAATCTTTTTAATTTATATTTCTATATACACATATTTTAATATACAACTTTAAATTTTTACCTGTGCAGTTGCTGTTTATTTTTGGTATTTGATAGTTTTTTTAATGTTTAAATTATTATTACAACGATACTTTTAAGTTAGACCTTAATTTTTTTACCTAGTAATAAAAAACAAAATATTTTTAAACCAAACTTTAGTACTTATAATTTTGAACTCCAAATAAAATTTAAAGTAAAAACTCCTTTAACTGTGTTAGGAATTATATTTTTTTAATTTCGTATACTTTTCGACAACTGTTTCATAAAATATTTATAAATTTAAACTGATAAATTATTACTTATTTTTATTAAAATTTTTATATTTAGATATAAACTATCAAGTTCATAGCTGTATCTATTTTCAAATATTTTTGGTAGTGATTTTTAATTAAAATCGATGTTTAAAACATGGTAACTCAAACAATTTTAAAATTTAGTAACATAATGCAGCCAAAATAAAATAAGCGCTTATAAAGTTTTGGTCTAAGTAATAAGTTTGACTAACTTCTATAAATTTTTAAAAGCTAATCTTTAGTTTTTTTTTTAACATAAAAATAAAAAAATAAAAAAGATATTCAAGAAGTTTTAAAATTAATAAAAATAAACAGTAGAAATTTTCTTTATATGTTATAAAGTTTTTAAAAGATAAAAATAGAATTGTAAACCATTACGAACATATAACCGAATAAAAAATAAATTTCAACTAAAAGTATACATAAAGTAATTAACGTATAAATACTTGAAACCTAAAATTAATCGCTTGTTTTTAAAGATCCTTTTGAGCAAAACAAGTTCACTGGAATTTATAATAATAATACATTTAATTTTATTCATTTTTCATTAAACTAATACATGTTTAGCTTGTTAACACACAGAAATATGTATTAGTTTAAATAAAAAAAGTACTGGTTAGACTTTATTATAATGTTAACATATATGTCTAACTTAATCTAAAATTTTCAATAAAAGTTTATCATAATAAAATTAAAAGTCGTAAACGTTTTAGCATAACAAATAGTAAACAGTTCCTACAACTTTTCGTGCCACAGCTCATTAAGTGTTTAATGAGAGTGTAAATTGGCTTATTTCCTTAGTGTTGGTTAACGAAGTATTATCAACTATAAATTGATCGATAATACAGTAAGAAGTAAGAAAGGAATTTTAAGTAAAAACGCTGTAAGTAACGAAATCTTTCAGTTTTTACTAGGTTTACTTTTAATTATTTTATAGGAAACAAAGATCTATTACTCATTTTAGTAAGTGGTGTTCAAATAAACTTAAATACTAAGACAAAGTTAGAATTTTATTGCTTAAAGATATAACTTCATCTTTTTTTAAATTGAAATTTTACCTCATTTGGCTATTAAAAAATAATGATTTATTGATAGTACACAAGATAAGATATTAATTTTTAAATGTGTTTATTTTAAATAAAGAACTAAGAATTAAATTATTAATAAAATTATTAAAAAAACAAATAATAGTTAACAGTAATTTGTCGAAAAATCAATAATAATTTTGTTTACTAAATTTATTATTGTATGAGAAAGATAGATAAAATTCTTGAAATTTCTGAACCATATTAGTGCGACTGCTTAAAAGTAAAAGATACTTGTATTACTATAATTCAAAACAAACTACTTTTAGTTTAATGCCTAACACCAAAAAACAAGTTCATTTAAATATACCTGTTTAAAACATTCAGTAGTTAAATTACTCCTATTTAAATACTTTTATAATTTAGTAACATTTTTTATGCTTCATTCCTTACCATTTTTATTAGCATGTTTGTTTTTTATCTGCTCACTTTCTTCTTTTCTCTTGATAAAATACTAACATTATTTTTATACTGTAGAATGACTGAGCGATTTTTATTTATCATTTAAATGGAGTACCACAGTTTTTTAGGTGAGTTTATTTTTGTTTGTTAAAAGTACTTTGTTTTTCTTTGTAAATTTTCATCACAAAAAAAATAAATTATCTCTATTTAACTGATTTTATTTCTGACTTAACTCTCTACACTTCTGACAAAATACTAACACTAACAGATAGAAAACTTCTTTAAAAAAATTTTAAAAGTTAACAAAAAAAAATGTTTGTGTTAATTACAATTTCTCTTTTGCAGAATGAAATATTAAAGCAAGACTTTTTATATATCTGAGTAAATCAGTTTAATTCAGGTATTTTAGTTAAAAGTATTTTTCTGACATCTATTAAACTAATGTATGAGCCGTTCAAACAAAGTTTAAGATTGTTTTATATATATAGGACTTAATACAACTCTTTAAGAAGAAATAAATCGCTCTTTAATTAAACTTTAATAATTCATTTCTGAACTTATAACAAAATAAAAAAAAAATTATGTTAATAATTGTTATATTATAAACCTCAAAAACTTTATATACTTTTAAGAACTGATTTTTTAAATATGTATAATAAACTTAAAACTATTAAAACTATTACATGCTTGTATTAAAATTTTCACACTTAACTACTTTCATAGTAAGAACTATGCAGTATATACTGCTTCTTGTGGCAATTTCTAATAACAAAAATTACTAAAAACGTAAAAAAAGGTAACTTAAACGTTTTAAATTGTTAGTAATATAAGCAGAATTAAGGTGTAACAGTTTGTTCAATTTTTTGAAAGCTTAACATTAGCTTTAAATTTTTTCATTTCAAAAGCTAGTTTTATGTTTAAAAAAAATATTTTTTAATTATTTTTTATAAGCAGTAGAAAGAGTTTTTACATCCTGTAAACTTTTAAAGAGGTAAAATCATAATTTTAAAATTAAAATTAAAGTATAATTTTACTTAATAATGTGATTTTAGCTGAAAATAAAAATAAATAAAACAGTTTTAACGTACAAACATTTGTTTATCTTATATAATTTATTTTTAATTTATCGATTTAAAAAAGTAAGCAAAAATTTTCTACAATATTTCGTGTTTAGAGCTCGGTAAGTCGTTAATGGAGGAATAAATTAAATAATTTGCTCTTTGTGAGCCAACGGAGTATTTTTCTCTTTATATCAATATAATTATACGATAAGAATAAAAGTGTTGTATGTTTTTCAAATATAAAATTTAAAAAAACTACTATAGTTTAATATTTTTAAAGGAAATAAGTTTGTAATCAGTAAAAATTCTTCTGGTTTCATTAACTTACTTTAAAAAAGTTTAAACACTAAAATATCGTTTAAATGTTTTTACTTAAAAACAGAATTAAAAAAAAGAATGTCGACTTCAATAACGAAGTTTAAAAAATAACTCTTTAATTACTCATACTAAACAAGATTAAATACAACATTTTATTGTTTTTGTTTATTACAACTTTTAATTTAAATTTTAACGAAACCTTAAAAATTTTAGTTTGTTTATGGAACACATATTGAACCATATAAGATAGAATTTGAAGAGACTTAAGTAAATGTATAATGCTGTGCATAAAGTTAGTAGGTAATATGTAAAAGTTTTTTTCTAAAAACTAAATTATTCATAATGATAAAAAAAGATTTATGCCCAAAATTTTTTTTATTGTATAAAAATTATAAACAATTTTTAAAGAACCTGTTATTCGACTGCTCAAAATAGATCAATAATTTTTATTGATTTAAATAATAAGATATCCTTTATTAGTACTTGATGAAAATTTTCTTGTAAAAACGCTAGTAAAAATTTAAATTGCGATTTTATAAAATTTTTATTGTGGGCGTAATATTGACCTTTGCACAATTTTTAACTTTTTTTAATTATTTTGAAAATAACATGTTTTACACTATGCTTATCTAACTTACTACATTTCTCTTTAAAATGTTTACGATTCATTCGAGAACAATCTAAGAAAATTTGGAGAGAATTTTTCAATTTAATAATTGTTGTGTTTTGTTATTTTTATTCTTAATTGAACAACTGTATTAGCAATCACCATTATTTGTAAACTTAATGTTTAAACTTTATGTTAAAAAAGGACTTTTAGATTATTGTATTTTTTACTTGAATTTTATGTGTTTACTGTGTTATTTAGTGTGTTATTTACTTAGTTTGTTATTTACTGTGTTAATTTTTAGTTTGTAACTATGTTACAAAGTTTACAGTGATAAATATTAGTTTTTACTAAAAATTTTTATTATGTTCCTACAAATTACTAATGATCAAAAATTAATACTGTACAACTATTACTGATAGTTTTTAGTGAAACTTATATTAATCAAATTTTTGGTAAATGTTTTACAAATTTCTTTCATTTACTTTTTACTTACTAAAAATTAGTTTATATTTTATTACTTAATAGCTAACTACGAATTATTTATACATCATTTAATTTTAAACCATTGTATTGAATTCTCAGGCTTTTTAAAAAGCAAGACTATATGATAAACTACTTCTTGTGAGAATAAACGAAAACATATTTTTTATCTTTAAACGTCTAAATGTTTAAAAAAAACTTTTATATGCTTTATCAATTTAAAATATGTAGAAGTTTATATAATCTATATAAGTACTAAAAAAGATACTTTGAGTAAAACATAACTTTCGTATACCTTCTACTGAGGCTTTTACCCTATCTCATGTTCTATCAATACTTTAGTTTTTTTACTTAATTTGGCGATTTGTAATGAAAAAGTATAATATAAAAGTATGTATAAGTAAAATATCTAGCTTCTATTAAGACTCTTACATATCAAATGTTGTGGCAACTATTAGTTTTTATTTTTTACAAATGCATCTAGTGGTGGAGTGTGTTAAATAAACGTACTTAGTTTTTAAAATGACAATAGTTAAACGTTTTAATTTGTTGGTATTTTAATTCAAAAATCTTCTTTTCTTTGGGAAAATTTTTTAGCTATTATTTAGCTTTTAGTTCTACTTTTTTTAGTTATAACATAAATTATGTTTTTAATTTTTTGACATTAAAAAAATTGCATACTATTCTAAATTAGCCGTAAAAGTTGTTTTAATTGTTGTAAAGCGTTTAAAAGAAAAATTTGAATATTTAAACAGAAAAGTAGTTTAACTTCAAGTAAAAAATCATTCTTTCTAATACATATATTAAATGATTAGATTTAAAAGTACAACGATTTTAAAAACTATTCATAAAAACCATTAAAAATAAAAACTATAACAGAAGTAAAAGTAAACAATTCGTACAATGTTTCATGTTTACAGCTTGTTAAATTGTTTATGAGAAAGTAAATTTACTTATTTGCTGGTTGTTAGCTAATTAGAGGTATTGCTAGAATTAATATGTTCACAATAATTGAACGATAGGTTAAAAAAAGAGTTCAATAAATTGATAGTGTGTTTTAACTTATAAATTTTTGTATTTAACAACTCGTTACTATTAATTTAACGTTTAAAATATGTAATTTGTAAAATATACAGTCTTTTATTAACTTTTTTTAAATTAGTTTAAATACTAAAACAAAAGTTACTTGCTGCTTAAAACAAAAATTCAAACTAATATTTTATCTAAATCAGAGTTAAATATAGTTTTAGTAAATTTAATTTTTAAATGAAATAATCTGTAAATAAACTTCTAACGAAATCAAACCAAACAAGTTGAAATAGTAATTTTATAATTGTTTAATTTACAGTTAAAGATAAAAAAGTACCATAAACTATTACTGCTTGTAGTTATTGCAATTATAGAAAGCAAAATATGTAGCTTTATAATGTAGCCACATCACAAAGTATAAAGTTTCAGTTAAGAAAATGTTAATAAACTAACAAAAAAAAGTATTTCTATTCTATTCATTTGAATAAAACCTAGAAAGCTGACAAATGTATTTACAATCAAAATAACCAACCAAATAAAATTGATTTAAAAGTCATAAAGGTGAAAATAACACAAAATAATACCTAAAATTAGTTTCAATATTGTTTTATTAGTAAAAGTACTTAAAGGGTAAGCTTTGATAATGCCCAAAGAAATTAAACCCAACGAAAAACAAGATATATAAAATTATTTATACAGTTCCTAGTATCTCTAAAACGTGTATCACCATTTTTTAAATTTTACAATTAAAGTTGTGACCTGCTAAATCGTAATTCAAGGAAACTATTTTTAGTTTCCTGCTGCATGATCCTGCTGCATGGGCAACAGCTGGAATCTCAATGTTATGCCCTGGCTTTGTGCTTGGAGAGGTTTACTCCAGCTTCGCAGGTTTTCCGCGAAGACACAACACGGAATACGGCAGTTACCGGTGATAAGCCTAATCCTGTTTGGCGAAAAGATTGGCGCCAGGGGTCGTATTCGTCGGTAGGAGGAATTTTTTAGTTCCACTGAACAACCACCGCCTGCCTTAAGCTGAGCAGCCCTCAGCCAATAAGGTGTTGTTCCGCCACAGTTTACCTTCCTCATTGGGTGAATGGAAATAGCTTTAATAGAAAAGTAAACTGAAACTATGTCACCTTACAAACATAAACGTAAAAAGAGACCCACTCTTAAACTGGGAAGCTGGAACGTTCGTACCATGACTACTGGTATGGACCCCGAAAACATAAATGATGCAAGAAAAACTGCTATTATAAATAACGAACTTCTTCGTCAGCGAGACATGGACGTTACCTAGCGTAGAGGAGAAGAAAATCAATACCTTCCACCTACGATGCTTTCGTCGCATCCTTGGAATTACATGGCAGCAAAAGATCACCAATGAGGAAGTATTGAGACGTACTGTTCTTACCACTATGTACTTTACCCTCAGTCAGCGCAGGCTTCGCTGGCTCGGTCATATCCTGAGAATGAGTACTGAGCGGATCCCAAAGTTTCTATTGTATGGCGAGTTGGTCGTTGGCAAACGAAACCGAGGACGTCCAAAATTACGTTTTAAGGATGTATGCAAGCGCGACCTAAAAAGCTTGAACATTGGAACTGATGATTGGGAGTTGCTTGCAAATGACCGTGCCAAATGGAGATCAACTATACATAAATGACTGCAAGAAAGAGAAAAGGAATATTTTAGAAAAACGAAGAAGAAGATGAAGAAATAAGAAGCAGAATGAATTTAGTTGTTTTTTTTTTTTTTTGTGTTTGAGTTTTGTTTATTGCATCACTGTGTATGTTTTTTTTTTTTTTTTATAAACATGTAATTTTTTTGATTTTTTTTTTCTTCTCTGTGCACAACACGCAAAGCCGATCTCGGCTGATAGCGGGCCTTATTATTATTATATTTTAGTTTACATCATATCATGGACAAAAAAATATTCACTTAATAATTAAATAAGTTCAAATCTTAAGTTTCTCAATTATTCTAAAAACGTATCAAAGCACTTAGGAAATCAAGTTTCTTATATCTTCTGTAGCCTACATATGTTTTTTTATAATATGAAATCTTTATTTTTTAAATATAAATTTAAACTAGCTTTATTAAAAACTTTAAAAGCTGTTAAAAGTTTAAACTTATTGGTATATCATTTTAAAAAATATGACGAGTGTGAGATTGTGCTGTGTTTGGTATGTATTAAGCTTTATTTTGTATTTATAACAGAAGTCTTTTGTTAAAAGCTCTACCTACTATCTTCTTTTCTCAATCAAAAAATGCTTACGTTGTTATTTAAATGTAAAAAATTTAATATAAAAATTTTTTTAAAAACTAATAATTTTACATTGTACTCCGCTTAATTTCTTTTTTTCTCTAATAAAACATACGTACAATGTTTTTCTATTGTAAAAAACGGAGATATTTTTTAAACTTTAAAAAGTGTTCTTGAATATTAAAAACTTTAAGTATCGTTGAATTTTTGTATATTGATATCAAAATGTATAAAAGTATTGTATCAAGATACATTTTTTTATTATTAATAACTGTTATATATTAACTTGATGGCTTTACTTAGTTTCAAATACTGCAATAAAAAGTAAATTTTAAAATTTTATCCTCATAACTATTTAAAAAATTTTAAATAAGTAAATGAATTTAAAAAATAAAGGAAAAACTACACATGAAGTTGTAAGCTATTTATGATAAAAGTATCCAACTATTGCTGATAGTAAATAAACATATGCTAAAATTATTATTTTTAACTTTAATCTAAGTACTATTAAACAGCTTCTAAAGTTTCTATTAGTTAGTTTTTACCAACAAAAACATAGTTTACATACTGTTTTTTTTAACTAGCAATCATTTAAAACTATTTTATTACTTTAGACTTATAAAAATAATTTTGAAATATTTTGTTATACCTTAAAGAATTTAGATGTCTATTCTTTTTTGTTATTCGGAATCATTTAATCTGTTAGTAAACTTTATATAGCTAAATTTGAAATATATTTAAAGAAACAAATGCTTTAAGAAGTTATTTACTTTATAAAAAAAAATCATACATAAAGAATCAAATGTTAAAGAACATTACTTACCTCAAAGCAAAGGTTGAATACAACAAATTTATTTTAGGTTAATTAAAATAAATTAAAACAATAGTTCAACTACACAGTGGCAAATATAAAAAGAAACAACTTCTCGAGTTTCCTTGGTAATCGGAATATCCTTTGAATTTTTGGAACCTTTGAAAGGTCTTTTTAACAATGTTAGTTGTATTTTTTTTTTAATTTTCAACACTATTGTAGTAAGTAAAGTAATGTAAATTGACATAAAATTTCAACCTCTGCTAACATTATAAAATGTGATTTTTAAGTTCAGTTAAATTATAAAGTTTTAATTAGTTTTAGAAATATACTTTCGTACTTCGTATTTATTGAAAACTTACAAAATTTTAGCTTATTATATGGCAGACTAAATTTAAACAATTTATTTTAAATTAACACATATATAAATAGTCTACTTATTCTTGCGTAGTTAATGTAAATACTTTGTATTAGTTTAGAATAACAGCCGGTGCATATTTTAAGTACAAAAAAACTATAATTATATTAACAACTGAATCATTTCAATTAAATAAATTTACTAATTCATTTTATAAATTGTGTATAACTCAAGTTCACTTTAATTATTAAATGCACAATAGTGCAATAAAGATACAATAGAGAAAATGTTAAACAATAGTGCTTATTTACTACCCAAATGTATTGAGACTGCATGGTTACCAGATTTATTTATTTCAGTTACTATAATATAAGTGTCATTTCTGCAGCTTTACAACAATTGTTACCATTTTATAATAATTAGTAAAGAGGAGAAGTAAGTTTATGACAGTAAAGAAAATTGATATTTTTACGGCTTTTTAAGCTCCTAATGATGCATGTATTCTCACAAACAATTTTAATTGAATTTGTTTTATTAATAAGGTGTATATCTTAACTGCTAACTTATTCCAATTTTCAAGTATTCAATAATAAGATTTATAAACAAAATAAACTCCATTGGAATCATTTCTTTGGAAATTATTTTCTGTCAAATTTCTTATAATTAACACACAATTTTGTCTATTATTAAGTAAAGTTGAAATAAAAAAATAAATATAACATATGCTAATTTTTTTTTAACGGTCCTATTGCTACTGCTACTTTATGTATGAAAAACAACGTGATCACATCATTTAAAAC
Source organism: Thalia democratica (assembly GCF_965202585.1). Lineage (NCBI taxonomy): Eukaryota > Metazoa > Chordata > Thaliacea > Salpida > Salpidae > Thalia > Thalia democratica. The sequence continues at coordinate 64,742,603 of NC_139171.1, forward strand.
TTAAGCAACAGTTTTTTATTATATTTGTAAGAATTAAAAAAAACTTGTAAACGTTATACAGTCATAGGGTTGCTTAAAATATTTAATAGTATTTCATTTTATGATTCTAGTTAATTAAGTTCGATTATAAACAACTTAATCTAGAAATTAACTTTTTAGTTTTAGAATTAAAAAGATAATCAGTTTGTTCAAATCAGTAAAACAAATACATCACTCTTTGAAAAATAATCATTAGTAATAAAATTTAAATTTATAACAAACTTTTTTTAAAGAAATTAATAACTAAAACCCTAAATTAGTCTATAAACTTTTAAGTATTGTACTAAAATATTTGTAAAGCTCACAAAATTAAAAAAAAAGGTATGCATTATATTTAGCTAAATTTTTTTGAAACTGTTGTATAAAAATGTTGAACATCTACAATTAACTAGAAAATTATAAATTTGTTTTTTTAATGTTTTTAAGCATAATATTTTATAAAATATTTCATTTTAGTCCAAACACTACAAAAAAATGGTTTTTGTAATTTGTAACTAATTGAAGTAGTGCTATTTTTACTATGCTTTTTGTTTTTATAGTTTTTTACATATTTTGAATTATAATCTTAAGCTAAATAAAGTTAATTTTCAAAAAATTAGTGTAAAATTTGAATTTTTTTTGCAAAAAATTCTATCGTTTTAAGTTAGAAATTGATAATTATTTTAATTAAAACAACTATAAAAAATGCACTACTTATTAAGTATGAATATAATTTATCTACGCTTAAACCGCAATATATTAATAACTAGTTTTATTGTAAACCAAAGTAAAGTTGTTTATGTTAATTTTGACTTTAAAAAAGTTAGCAAAAGTAGATATTCTAAAATTATAACAACTTAATGTTTAAGAATATCATTTTTTAAACCCATATGGCTTATCAGTTTTCCTTTTATTAAATTATTTTGCTTTAGTAACTTCCTTTTATCATTATAAACAGATAACTTTTTTTTTTGTAAATCTACAATTAAGTACTAATTAGTTGTACTCTTTCTTATTGTAACACTAGTAGTAGCTAAAAATTTAGATTAAAAAAATAAAAATTATTTGAAAAAAAAACCAATTAACTTAACTAATGACACAAAAAATTCAAAAGACTAATTAAGTTTATTAAAAAAATCCATAGGAAGACTTGAATCAGACAAGAATGAAATAGAACCCATTTATAAATAGTTTACACTTTTTATTGAGCTGTAAAATAGCTTTTTTTATATAAACTGCTTTTTATCTTAAACAGATTATTGTTTTTTAATCAGTTTGATATAATAATTATGCTATGGATTAAATTAGCAGTTTTATTTTAAGTTTTAATAATAATTACTGTAAATACAACTTTTAACCAGTTTAAAATATACATAAAACCACATATAGTTCAACAGTGTCTATTAAAACTATAATTTATGTTAAAAACAAAAGTCAATTAGAAAAAGGTTGATAATATTTTTACACATAAAACATAGCATATACTTAAAGTTAGATACAAAAATACTCTTTATAGGTGATTTGAACTCAAAATAAGTTACTAAAAGTTTAAGTTACTACAGTAGTATAAAACATGATACTGAGGACATTTAATTAAAAACATCATATACATGAAACAATATAAAAAAACACCTCGTAGATTTTTCAACTTACAGAAGTTATTTAATTCTTAATTCAAAGTATTAAAATATAAATCACTTTAAAAAAAATCAATAAAATTAGGCTTAAAATGTTTAATTACAAAAGTTTTTCTTGCTTCATTGTTCTAAGATTTATAAAAAAACGTTGGAATATTTTTAACAACATAGAGAACTTAATTAGTCGAAAACAGTTCAAAATTTTTTGAGTTGAGTAACCCGTATATTTAATAATTTTCTTTTTACAGTAATAACTGTTAATCAATTGTTATTAAAATTTACTGATTACCTGGTTGTAGCTTATTATATATAGTTATAATTAAATAGATGAAATAGTTAATTAAACGTCAGCATAAATTAATTAACCTTTTTTTAAAGTAATGTTGCAAACACCGTTTAAACAGATCAACGTTTAAAAACCAAACTTTGTACTAAAACACTATAAAATTTATTCATAAACTTTTCCTTTACAGTGAGAATAAAGTTTTTACCTATAACTTAAGTATTTGATTGGTGAATAAACGTTTAAATATTGAAATAAGTTTTAATTTATAGTTTTATTTATAGTTATTTAGTTTTAAAAATATTGCATTTCAAAGTTATATAACTACAAGCTTATTAAAAAAAAAAAAAAATTAATCTCCAAAATAACTTTCTGAAATAAATTTTCTGTAATCAAAGACTACAAGAAACCTTAAACTTTAGCTTTTTAGAATAGAAACAGTTCTATTTCTACGATACCTTGTCTTGTTATAGTTTTTAGTTTAGATTATTTATAAAATATATTTAGCTTATTATAACTAAGCTTCAATAGGTAATTTTAAGTCTAGTAAAAAAGCTTTGCTTATAAAATAAGAAGTTTATATTTATTCATAATAAAACCAAAAACGTACAAATTAAAAATTAACTTCGACTCTTAAACACAAACGTTAAGAAACATGCATAAATTTAAATTAAGAAGTTGGAAATGCTAAGTGTTACGGAAATACAACGGTTTTTTTTCGATTTTTTGAAATTAGCTTAAGGTTTAAAAAAAAGAAAACTACGAATGATGAGAAGACAGTTTAATTGTTTACCTTGAAGTGATTATAGTAAAAAAACAAAGAAAAATTTACATACTGTTTTCAAAACTGATCTGCATAAAAAATTATTTAGAATATGGTAAAATTGATTTAAATTTTAGATTAATAATTTAAAGTTCGTTTTAACTTTTTAATTTTTTAATGATAAGATGTACTCCACATACAAAAAATACTTATTTCATTAGTTTATTGTATTTTAAATGTATTGTAATATATCTTTTTAATGTGCAAAAGCTAATCAAGATTAGATATATTTTTTCAAGTGGAAAAACTATTTTATTTAAGAACTTATTTAGTAAAAACTGTTACTAACTATTAAATTAGAGTTGTGTTGTATTTTTTTCTTCTTTATGTTTTAAAAAAAACTTAACATAGTAAACTTAACTACAAAAAACTTACTATACTGTTTTTTTTTTCATGTTATTTTAACAAAAATATTTCCTATCGTAGCAAAACATAGCTTTATATTATAAAAAATACTTTTCTAATAATATTAAATTTTAAACGTTTTTTAATTTATTATATTTAAAATATTATCTAATTCATGTATTCATAGAATTAAACTATTTGTTTAGTTCAATTGATTATCAAATACACTAAAATTTTAACCAATAATTTTAGTGTTTATTTTTATTCTTTACTTGAATGAAAAATTACTTTATAATAAAACAATAAGTTAGAAACTAAAAATAATTTATTTATAAAAATTATTTGAAAAAATATTAGAGACAAAATTACTAATATAAGAAACGCTAAAGGTAAGCGAATGAAATTTTTTTTTATGACAATTTAAAGCTACTAGATTATTTTCGTGAAGAAATTTATAAATATATGCAAGCTGAAGACAACAAAAATAAATAAATATAAACTGTTTACGGCTCATTAAGTTCCTAATGATGTAATAATTTCATATACAATGTTACATACACTTCGTATGTTTACTAGTTTTTGTTATATTTTAGTTGTAGATGTTTTATTTTAAAAATTTCAAATTGTTAAATATATAATATTCTCTATTTTTTACAATTTTAATTAATAAAATGTAAACAATATACAAATTTAAACCAGTTAGCTGTTTATCGTCTTTAAGTTCCTAATATAAATATATATGTATTAAATACATTCAAAGAAAAACTGCTTTATTAAGACCAATAAGTTGAACTTCATGTTCAATAGAAATTGCTTTAATTTTTATAAACTTCTTACATTCATGTTATTGTAGTCAAGTTTCTTTAAAAGATGAAACTTTTTTTCTGAAAATATCTTGTTATGTGCAGTATATTTATTTGAATGAAAGCTTAAATACATTATTTAGATTTAAAACAAATGTTATATAAAAAGGTTATATTAATTATAAAGAACAGTTCTTAATATTTCATAATTTTCGTAAAATTATTTTATTTTTATTTTCTGATAAAGTTTTTTGTTATGTATTTTAAATAGTAATATATAATACCAATATACATCAATAAAAGTAGAAACAATTGTATGTTTTCTATTTTTCACATATATTAATTGATAAAAATTCAAAGAAAATAGGTTTTTTCTTAAAATGCACGTAAACCTAAATCAACATAAATTTAAAATAAAATTAATGCTTTGATTAAAACATAAACATTATACTATACAAACAAAATTTTAAAAACTATTGTAACCTGTAGATTTTAGTTTTATAATCTGCTAATGTTTTTGTCGACCAAAAACTGATTTGTTTTTGCTAAATCTACAAATCTTTATTTTTTTCTCTTTCTTTATTCTTAATTTTCGTCCTTATAAGCTGTTTTTATAAAATTGTGATCAAAATAGCTGAATTAACAAGAAAAATCTTGTTTAGTAATAGATGTTTGTATAATAAAGTATTACTATTACTTTTAGTAACTTTATAAAAAAAGATATTGTAACATAAGATAACTTAAAATTTTGTTTTACTTGTAGTTTTTTAATTTTATAATTTTAAAAATAACCATACAATTAAGTTTTTTATTCTTGTTTTTTTTTTATAAATTGATGGGGTAATGTAATCTTAAGAATGTTTTATATAGTAAAAACTAAAAGGTAGACGTTATTTCGCAAAATTATTTTTACTTAAGTTACGATTATAGTTTTAAAAAACGTCAACTTAGTTCTTTACATTGAAAAACTACTTTAATTTAAATTTTTTTAACGATTTACATAATACTTACTTATAATTTTACTAATATGCAAGGACAATTTAGTTGATACAAATTTGAATAAACTTTATAATACTTAGCTTGACATAAATAAAATGTGGTTTAAAATAAATATCAATTAACTATTAAACTTTGCTTTTTAATACAAATTAAATGTTAGTAAAAATTTGTTTGCTAAACTTAATTCTTGTGCTTATATGTTTAGTTATGTCGTTAGACTTGTTAGTAGTTAAAGTTTTAAATTCATCATACTTTTAGCTTTAACATTTTTATACAACAATACAGATTTCTTTAAAACTAACTTTTAAATGTGAAAATAAAAAATTAATGTGATACAAATTTCAATGAATCTCATGAGGTTTAGATTGATATAAACCAATTGTTGTTTAGTATAAATATCAAACTTTGTTTTTAAATAGCAACCTACAAATTAAATATTAGTAAAAAATTTGTTTGCTAATCTTAGTTTTTGTGTTTATATGTTTATTTATGTCGTTAGAATTGTTAGTAGTTAACGTAATCTACATCTTAACTTTCATCATACTTTAAGCTTAAACACTAAATACAGTGATATAGATTTAGAAACATATGTATAAAACTTAGTTCTATATGTAAAACATCTTATTATTCGTAGCAGACAAAAATATATATTGTTTTTGTAGAGTTGAACAAAGCACAAATTTATACTTTTTTAATTACAAATTGAATGATGAAGCTCAGTAAAATTCTAACTGATAATGAACGACAAGCTCTAATGATTATTTAGATCAAGAATAAATTCCTTTAAATTTATCTTTTCGTGTATGGATGTGTAGTTTTCTATGAAGTACTTGGCAATTATAAAGATAAAAGTTTAACTTAAAATATTAAGTTTAACAACTTCAAAACTTACACAATTATTTAAATTAACTCTTATGACGAAAATACAAGTATTAGATTATTGTCTATAAGCAAAAAAAAACAACAAAATCTTATAGGAGGAAGTAGTTAATTAAATAATACAAAAACTAATATTGGAAATACTATGAAATTATAGGTAAAAATTTTTTTAAAATGTTTGTTATTTGAACTATAGTTTAGCTTTACTGAGGAGTGTATGGGAAGTTATACCTCATGTACAAAACGGTCGTCTGAATCTAATTGTGTATTGTATATTCAAATAAATAAATGTATATATGTATATATATAGGTTATTATTATTCTTTAAAAACTAAAACTTTAGGTTTTAGTTCTTCTTTATTTAATGTTAAGATGTAAGAGTAAGACTAATATGACTTAAATTAGATATACCGCCTTAATTAGTTGTAGAGAACTTAATTCAAAAGATAGTATAGGCAATAATATAAAGTAACTAGACAAAAAGTCGAAAATAGTGTTCCTTCAAACATATGAAATTAAAGTTTTTCAGCATTCAAACTAATGTTCATACTGAAGACTAAATAACTTTTTAAATTAAAAACATTTACAACTATTTTAAACTTAAGCTTCGATAACACTTAAATTTTGTGTTTTTTTGACACTGATCCAATTTAAAAACTATTTTTTTGTTTGGAGCTAAAATTAGAACTAAAAAAGAGTAGTTAAGAAATTTAGCGAATACTCTTTAGATATTTTTTTTTAGAAAAATTTACTAGATTTTTTTTCGTTTTCAAAACTTATCAAAAATATTAGAAGAAAGATTTTTAAATTTCTAATATAATTAATGGTTACTAATTGATTTGGAAATTAAAAAAGTGTTATATTTCATCTTTTATAAGTATTAATAATCTTCTTTAAACAGTTGAATATTTATTAAATATCTGAAATTTTTAGCAAAAGCTTGGAAACTTTTTAAACTACACTTTGTATATTATTACTCAGAACTATTTTTGTAATTTAATGATAAAAAATATAAAACAAATCAGCATTTTAACCTTAATTAATTTTCAGCGACTGTTTTATAAAAACTTAAAATTCAGGTATCTTTTTATTAAACCACTACTTTTAGATTGAATTAAATTAAAGCAAAAAATTGCTTTAAAAATTAAAGAACCAAAGGGAATAACTTCACTGCAAAAACTTTTCTATACAACACTTTTTATTAAAAAAGATAAATTATAAGTGTTAGTGGTTCAATAAAATTATAAATACTTAAAATTTGGCAGCTAAAACTTTTTCCAATTCAAACCATAACTTTATGTATAAATTAAACATTAAAGTTCGTTTTTATATTGTTATGATATAAAAATTTTTTGTCCCTAAAATTTTGATCCGTAACATAAAGCTTTTTTTTACACTATCAAAATTAATTTCATCCACTAAAGTCTAACACAAGAAGAAAAAAACTAAAAGAATTTATAAAACCTTAAGTAAGCCTTATAAGAGTTTTTCATATTTTGAAATATAAAAAGAAATAATTTACAACTAAACCATTAAAGTACAATTTTGTCTAAAAATATAAGATAAGTAGATAAAATAATATGTCTTAAATATACAGTTTTTGTGTAAGACTACTTGAAAATATAAGTATTCGGAAGCCTACATTCAAATTTTGAAGTGTTAGTTTGTTTATATTCTTGCATATACAATAAGATATATATTTTTTTATAAATCATTAGAGAAATGTCTTATACAAACGTTTTTAAAATCTCAAACTCTTATTCATATATGTTAAAGTTTATCATGAGTTTGATATTACGCTTTTTTTACGCTCATTTTTATTTAGCTGGTTTTTATACATTTACAGCATTATTATGCTCTGCTTACTTTCTTCTTTTCTCTAACAAAAAAATCTTTATTAAATTTACAGTAAAATACTCTGTGATTTTTTTTCTAAATTTCCTTGCAATGCTACGAATTAAATTAAGTCATCAAAGAAAATTCAGAAAAGCTTACTCAAAGTGTTAATAAAAACGTTTTATTAAAAAAAATGGAGCTTATCATTTCTTTATCAACTAAATTTTGTCAAAACTCCTTCCTCATGCAACTAATTAAATAAGTTTACTTATTTAACAAAATAACTAACATTAAAACAACTAAATTAACATTTTCTTTTATTTACTTACACTAAGGATGTTTAATATTCAGAAGTAGATTTAAACTTTCTACTTATAACATTTTTTCAAATAAACTTCTCTAGATGCATAAAATTTTCATTACGAAAAATGTTGGTAGTTGTTTTTGAAGAAGTAAAACTACAACTACATAATGAAACAATTCAATATAGCTTTTCAAGATTAAACTAGTTGTTCTGAATACTAAAGAGAGCAAACCTTAATAACATATACTTTTTATAGCCTATTGTAGTCCAGTTGTAGCAAACTGTTTTTATTATAGTATCTTAACTTAACTTTTACATTTTTATCAATAATTAAGTTAAAAGTAGCGTTTATATTATTTTTTTATAAATAATGCGTTTTGTTTAGTTTTGTAAAACAATTATGACTAAAATTTTCGTGTCTTAAATTTACAAATGTTTATTAATTTGTCATCATTGCATAAGGCATAAAACACAGTGTTAATAATAAACTCTGAACTTAAAACTGTTTCATTTGTATATATTTGCTGTTTTTTAATCAAGCTCTTTCCTGTAGAATATTAACTTATCGTAAATTACCATTCAAATTTACTAAACCAAATGAATCTAAACATCCTTAATAGGTAATAAGAAATGACTGAAAAACTGATATTATTAAATTAATTTTCATTTTAATAGTTAATTGTACAATTTAACACGTTTCAAAGTTTTTAATTATTAAATTCAGTTTGTATTTCAATTTATTTACTATATTATACTCAACATATGAAGAAAATTGATCAATTTGTGCCACTTAGATTTTTCATAAAATATTTACTAGCATGTCGTTTTTTTTCAAATTTAGCTAGACTAGTAAAAACAGGTTATGATATATTTAATCAATATTTAAAGATTACTAAATATTTTAAAAATATTATAAATATTTTAATTAAAAAAAAATAAAAAATTGTTTAGACATTATACAATTTAAAAAAGTTATAACTCTTGATAAACTATTAATATCACTATAATTGCGTGATTATAAATAGAACATAAAACTTAAAATTAATAAGAGTTTGAAATTACACATAGTGAAAACAGTTAAATTTTTCATAAAAATATTTAGTTTAATTAAATCTTTTATAATAAATTGTAATACAAAATTAAACTATTTTTAGTTTGTATAACTTGTTTGTTTTTGTATTTTTTTTAATTACTTTCAACAAAAATTTCAATATTTTAAACAGTAAAACATTAAATGTTTTACATAGACAAAATTTATTTTGTTATTATACAGACCGAAGTCTGCTATGCAGAAATAACTTTGAAAAAACTGTTAAGGTAAAGCAATAAGTAAGTTTAAAGATAAATTAAATAGTAAAAGGGGTCTCATTAACATTTTGTAATAGTAGAACTACTATTTGTGCAATAAAAATTAAGAAATTTTATTATGAAAGTATCAAATATTCTCACGACTCATTTCTAAGAAAAATAAGAAAGTTGTAAACAGTTCTTATTTTTAGAATATTTTATAAGTTTATACAAGTTTTTTTTTTATATACTACATTATTTAAAAAAAACATTAAAAAAATATGCTTTATCTAAATTACTACACTTTTTACTATTAGTACAGAATACTAGTAAACATATTATACTTTAAGTTTACAGTTTTTGTTATAAATTTTTGAAAGCTGTTTAAAATTATATATTTTCTAATCGCAAAAAACTATAACCGATCCTAATTTTTTAGTTATAAACCTCTGTAGCTATTAATTTTTTCTAGTGGTTAAAAAAAATTATGTACAAATTATCGTTTAGTCATGAAATTTATTGCAGAGTACTTTTATTATATTTTCGCAGATTTCATCTTTCATAAGCTTGCTAATTTTTAAAGTTATAATTTAGCTTGAAATTTTAATTAAATATTCTTATTAACAATGAGTTTAGTTGTTTAATGGTAGAAAAATATATTTAACTGAATCTTTTTAATAAAAATCAGATCTTTTAGTTTTTTAAAGTTCACACCTTAGATTAAATATATTTTTTTCTTGCACAAAACTGACTATAACTTATTTTCATAAACATTTTTTCCTAACAACAATAAAATTATTAATTTATGTTATTCTGTTAACATAGTATACTCTACAGAAAAATTAAACAAGCTTTTTAACGATAAATTCAATTATTTGACCATGTCATCAGCAATAACCTTAAAAAATTTGTTTTACAAAAAAAAATCTTAATAAATGTTCATCCCGCTACTAAACTTTTCTTATTGAAAATATTTTGTTACCTAAAATTTAATAATTTTCGGTAACATTAAAGTATCTTTATAATACTAAGGAAATTTTGTTACTTTTGTAAAAAGTTACATCTTCAGTTTTATGTAAAAAAACTTGTAGACTAATGTGATGACATAGAACACTTACTCAAGGTACTTATATATTAATAATTACTTCATTGAAAGAACAAATCAAATTGTTTTGGTAGTTTTCTCAATTTTTATCTACTATGCTCTTAAGTAGTTATCTTAATAATTTAATAAGCTATAGCTTTAAATTCAAATTAAGTCCATGTCAGTCTGTTAAAAAAGTATCAATATAGTTCAAACATGTCAAAACGTGTTATGCTAATAATAGTAAAAAATAAATAGTTTTTGCTTTTTAGTATCATTGTATCAAATAAAACTAATCGTAAGAAAAAATAATTTTAATTCTAAAAATAAGCATCTTTGGTATATAACCTTTTCTCTGTCTGAGTTTGTGGAAAGTACATTGTCTTCCTTTAGTAATAGAAATGCATATAATGATAAGAGTTTAAATTTTCGCATTCAATTTGTCCCAATTTTAATTGTGGAAATTTAACTTGTCAAAGTTTAAATTGACGCATTATAGTTGTCCAAATTTGAACTGTGAGAATTTGACTAACCCGAGTTCAAATTGTCGGATTTAAGTTTTCTGAATTTAAATAGTGGGAATTTAACCTTTTCTTAGTTTAAATTTTCGCACTCAATTTAATCGAATTTGAACTAGGGGAATTTGATTTCTCCGCGTTTTAATTTATGCGAATTAGAATTCTGGAAATATCACTTGTCCGAGTTTAAATTGATGCGTTAAATTGTTCGAATTTAAATTCATAGATTATAAATTGTTCAAGTTTAGTTGTCTCTTTAAAATTGTCCCAATTTTAATTGTGAGAACTTGATTTGTCAAAATTTAAATTGTTGCATTTAAGATTTCCAAATTTGTATTATGGGATTTTAGCTTGTCCGAGTTTATATTGTCAAATTTAGTTTGTCCTAGTTTAAATTGTGAGAATTTGACTTGTCAGAGTTAAAATTGTTGGATTTAGGTTTTCTGTATTTATATTTTAAGATTTTGATTTGTCTGAATTTTATTTGTCGTATTAAGTTGTTCGAATTTGATTTTTCTGATTTTGAATTGTCCGAGTTTAAAATGTCGCATTAACCTTGTCTAAATTTTAGTTGTGAGAATTTGAATTTCAGAGTTTAAATTTGTATTTAAGTTGTCCGAATTTGACTTGTCCGAGTTTAAATTGACGGAATTTAATTGTTCGAATTTTGGTTTTCGGAATTTGAATTGTCTAAGTTTGATTAAATGGTATTAGAATTGTCGAACTTGAATTGTCCAAATGTAAATTGTCGAGTTTGGGTTGTCAGAATTTAATTTGTCCGAATTCGTTTTGTCAGAATTTTAATAGTCATGCAACCCAGTTTAATTTAGTAAAATACAATTTTTCACAAGCCCTAGTTGAAAGCACTCAAAAGAGTTATTTTAATGCTATGTTTTTAAATATTATTTTGAATAAGTTTATATTTATTTGTAAAATAACCAGATTCGATTAATGTATACAATCTAACCTAAGTAAAGTGTTTCTCATAAACTTTGTTAAGGACACTAAAAAATATTTCGTATTATGCTTACCAAAGTTAAATAAAATATAAATCTAGATTAAGCTTACTAAGAAAGCTTTCAAGTTGACCTTAGTACTTAAACCTTATCTTCATTTATAGTTTGAGTTTAATATTTATACATTTTACTAAACACGCAGTTTGTTGTTAATTTCAATAACGTTACATAGAGCTTTAAAATATTTTTATTTTGGAAGAGCGTTCGTGCATAAAATAATAAAAACTAAAACTTAATAATAGTAAGTGTTAACCATAAATGACTCAATAAAATTAGATTGTAAGTAAGTTCAATTTTATAAAAGCAGTTAATAACTATTATTGATTATTATTATTCAAACTTAAATTAGCAAACTAATATTAAATAACATTACTAGTTTATAAAGCGATATTTATAGAGGTATTTGCAAATGTAATTGCTACACTAGAACAATAGTATTACTTTTAGTTGTCTTTTATAGATTATAAACATTTTTTTAATCAGCTGTTACAATTATTGGTAAAAGTGAAACAGTTTTAACTAACCAAACAAATAGTTTATTTATGTCAAAAAAACTTGCTTAGTAAAATTTTTCACTCACTATGATAACAATTGAAAAGTAATAGTAAAATTATTAATTATTTTTACATATCATTTATTGTTTATATTTATATAAAAAAATTCTAAGCAAAAGAAATAAAAATCTTTGACACTTTGACTTTAATAAAAAAAAGCAAACTGTTTTCCATATATTAATGTTAACTAAACTGAGAGTGAGTTAAAAATGTATTTAATGTCATAAATTCGAGGCAAAATAAGAATATTGGTATACATTGTATACAAATCGTTACTTTTTTCCAAGCATAAAAATGAAATCTTATTATTGACTTACATTTAAAAATTTCTAAAGTAATTCTCTCAAAAGCACTTGCAAGTATTTTTAAGCGTATAAAGTATTACGTATAGTTGTTCCGTATTAACTAAAACATTTCAAAGTGCTGATTCTAAAGCATTTTTAAAGTAAATTCAAATAAAATAATCTAAGTTCTTAACGACAACTTTATTTTATATAAAGTTTTTCTACTATCACTGTTACCCGTAACCCTTATCCTTGGTCGGTAAGTTATTTTAGTTATTTAATTTTTATTATTTTTTTAAGATTATTTATATATATTTTCTTTTAATTTTCAAACTTTATCTTTTTTACTATCACTGTTTTCCCTAACCCTTACCTTCGATACTTTACTTTTTTTTTTTAATATTTTTAGTTCGTTGTTTTTTTACACTCTTTTTCGATATATTTTTTATTCTCGTGCAAAAATGTAACTCTTGTAATTTTTGCTTTTTGTAATTTAGATCTGTATCCCATAAAAGCACTTGCATAACATAAAATTAAATCTTATTATTAATTTACGTTCACAAATTACTACAGTAAGACTCATAAGAGCCCTTGCAAGTATTTTTAAGCTTATATAGTATATCAAATATGTTTTCCATGTTAACTATAATTTTTTCAGATTTCTGGTTTTAAAGAATTTTTAAGGTAAAAGAAAATAAAAAAGTTAAGATAATAATGAGAATTATAAAAGTATTGAAAAATTTACAAAGTTCGAATCAGTATCTTGATTCCTTTTAAATCATTAAAAAAAATATGTATTCACGAATATACCGAGAAAAAAATTTATGAATGTTTATAAATGTGAAAGAAATCACATAACTTATTAAATAACTTAACTGAAGTATAAATACTTTTAGTGTATCTATTCCATTTTTTATTTTGTTTTACGAATTTTCAGCAAGATATAAAACTAAGTTATTAAAGATTTTACATGGACTAACATTTGCTCATCAGAAATAAAATAAATTATGTAGAATACTTACTAAATAATTTAGTGAGCTATAGATCTAAATTAAAATTGAGTCCAAGTCAGCGTGTTGAAAAATTTTTAATATAGTTTAAACACATTAAAACATCTTATGCTAAATAAAGTCTTAGTTAAATAAATATGCATTATAGTATAATTGTATCACGTTTAACTAATCATAAAAAGATTATTTTACACTATAAAAATCATTATCTTAAGTATATAACCTTAGCTCTGTCAGAGTTTGTGAAAAGTACATTGTCTTCCTTTAGTAACAGAAATGCATATAATGATAAAAGTTTAAATTGTCGCATTTGAGTTATCTAAATTTGTATTGTGGAAATTTCACTCGTCCAACTTTCAATTGTTGCATTATAGTTGTTTAAAGTTAAAATGTGAGTTTTGTAATTCGTCCGAATTTGAATTGTGAGAATTTGATTTGTCTGAATTTAAATTGTCGCATTTAATTCACCAAATTTGAATTGTAGGAAGTTGACTTGTCCGAGGTAAGTTGTCTCTTTAAAATTCTCCGAATTTAAATAGTGAGAATTTGACTTATCAGAGTTTAAATTGTTGCATTTAAGTTGTCCGAATTAGAATTGTTGGAATTTAACTTTTCCGAGTTTAAATTATCGCATTTAAGTTGTCCGAATTTAAATTGTGAGAATTTGAGTTGTCAAATTTCTTTTGTTGCATTTAACTTTACGTGTTTGTATTTTCAGATTTTGAATTGTCCGTGTTTAAATTGTTCCACTAAAGTTTTTCGGAGTTTGCCTCGATTAAAATTAAATTGTCGCTTTTAAGATGTCCGAATTTGATTTTTCGAAATATGAATTTTCATAGTTTAAATTTGCATTTAAAGTAATCTGAATTTGACTTGTCCGCGTTGAAATTGTCGAAACTTTATTATTAAAATACAAATTTTAGGAATTTGTACTGTTTAGTTTTGATTAGTCGTTTTTCAGTTGTTTCATTTTGAGTTATCCTAATGTTAATGTCAAGTTTGGGTTGTCGATTATGTTCGAACATGAGTTATTGTAATTTGAGTAATCTGAATTTTATTAGTCATGCAACTCAGTTTAATTTAGTAACATACAATTTTTCACAAGCCTTAGTTGAGAGCCATCTAAAGAATTATTTTAATGCAATATAAGTTTATATTTATTTATTAAATAATCAGATTTGATTAATATACATTATCTAATCGAAATAAATTGTTCCCCATAAACGTTATTTAGAACAATAAAAAATATTTATTAGTATGCTTACCAAAGTTAAATAAAATATAAATTTAGATTAAGCTTACTAACTCAGCTTTTAAATTGACCTATGTACGACAATCCTATCTTCATCTGTAATTTAAAAAGGTATTATACTTATATATTATACTGAACATACAGTTTGTTGTTAATTTTAATGACGTCACAAAGAGCTTAAAATTTTTTTGTTTTAGAAGAGCTTGCGTGCATAAAAATAATAAAAACTAATACTTACAAAAAGTAAGTGTTAACTATAAAAAACTAAAATAAAATTAGCTTATAAGTAAGTTCAAAATTATAAAAGCAGTAAATAACTATTATTCATAAGAAACTTGTAGTAGCAATACTAGTAGTAAATTACATTGCTAGTTTATAAAATGACATTACTAGAAGTATTTGCAAATGTAGTTATTACATTAACAGAAATAGTATTATTTTTAGTTGTCTTTTATAGATTATGAATATTTGTTTCATCTGTCGTTACAATTTTTTGAAAAAGTGAAAAAGTGTTAACTAACTAAACAAATAGCTTTTTATAACAAAACCACTCGTAAAGTAAATTTTTTTACTAACTATAATGCCAATTGATAAGTAATAGTAAAGTTATTAATTTCTTATAAATATCATTTATTGTTTAAATCCATTTAAAATAAATTATTCTAAGCCAGAGAAATATAAATTTTTGACACTTTAGCTATAATTAAAAAAATCTAAACTTTTTTAAAATATTAATGCTAACTAAACTGAGAGTGAGATTAAAATGTATTTAATTTCATAAATTCAGGGCAAAAAAAGAAGTATTCGTATACATAGTTATATAAAATTTTACTTTCTTCTAATCATAAAAAATAAATCTTATTATTAATTAAAGACTACAAATTTCTAAAGTAATTCTCTCAAAAGCACTTGCAAGTATTTTTAAGCTTATAAAGTATTACATATAGTTGTTCCGTAAACAATTTAAAAGTGCTGGTTTTAAAGCATTTTTAAAGTAAATAAAATATTTAAAGTTCCTAACGCGATTTTTTTTTTTATAAAGTTTTTTTTTTACTATGACTGTTACCCATAACCCTTACCTTCGGTCGGTGGCTATTGTCTTTAAAATTAATTCATTTGTATTCACTCTTTTTTTAATAAATTCTTTAGAAACTGTTTTTTACTATCACTGTTACCCCTAACCCTTACCTTCGGTCTGTAATTTTTTTTCCAAATAATTTTTGTTAAGTGTTTTTTCTTTCTTTTTTCTATATATATTTTTTATTTTCGGCAAAATTGTAACTCGTGCTAATTTAGCTTCGTGCAATTTTAGCTTTTTGTAGTTTTGTGCACTCGTGTAATTTTGTCTCGTGAATTTCAGTATCCTCGTGCAATTTTTTCTTTCAGTAATTTAGACCCGTTCCCCATATAAGCACTTGCAAAGCATAAAAATTAAATCTAATCTTTAATTCACGTTCACAAATTACTACAGTAATACTCATAAAAGCACTTGCAAGTATTTTAAGCTTATAAAGTATATCAAATATTTTTTCTGGTTGGACTAAAATTTTTCAAAATCCTGGTTTTAAAGCATTTTAAAGGTATAAGAAAACAAAAAATTTAAGTTGATAACGAGAATTACAAAACTACAGCAAAATTAAAAAAGTTTAAATCAGTATCTTGATTCCTTTTAAATCATATGTAAAATAATATGTATTCATGATTATACCAAGAAACAAATTTATGAACGTTTATGAAAGTAAAAGAAATCACATAATTTCTTAAATAAATTAACTGAAGTATAAATATTTTCTTTTGTGTTACTATTCAAGTTTTTTTTTTCAGGAATTTTAAGCAAGGTATAAAACTAAGTTATTAAAGATTTTACTTTTGCTAACTTTTGCTGATCAGAAGTAAAAAAAATCATGTAGAACACATACTAGATAGTTTAGTAAGCTATAGCTCTAAATTAAGATTAAGTCTAAGTCAGTGTGTTAAACAAGTATCAATACAATTCATACATGTCAAAGCGTGTTATGCAAAATAAAGTAATAAATAAATAGTTGTGCATTTTTAGTATTATTGTATTATGTAAAACTAATCATAAACTACTTTAATTTAAAGTTTAAAAATTAAAATCTTAAGTATATAACCTTAGCTCTGTCAGAATTTGCGGAAAGTACATTGTCTTCCTTTAGTAACAGAAACTTTGGTTTGGGAGTGCATATAAAGATAAGAGTTTAAATTGTCGCATTTAATTTGTCCAAATTTGAACTGTGAGAATTTGACTTATCCGAGTTTAAATTGTCGCATTTAAGTTGTCCAAATTTAAACTGTGGGAATTTGACTTATCCGAGTTTAAATTGCGCATTTAAATTGCCAGAATTTGAATTTTCAGGTTTTCATTGTTAGATTAAAAATTGTAGCATTTAACTCATCCGTACTTATATTGTGAGAGTTTAAATTGTTTGGGTTTAAATTGTCGCAATTAAGTTGTTCGAATTTGAATTGAGGAAGTTGAAGTGTCAGAGTTTAAATTGTCGCATTTAAGTTGTCCGAATTTGTATTGAGAGAATTTGACTTGTCAAATTTAATTTGTTGCGTTAAATTTTCCGTGTTTGTATTTTCAGATTTTATTTTGTCAGACTTTAAACTGTTGCTATTAAGTTGTCCAAATTAGAATTTTCGGAATTTTACTTGTCCAAGTTTAAACTGTCGCATTAAGTTATTCGAATTTGAATTTTCCGATTTTGAATTGTCCGAGTTTAAATTTTAGCATTAAAGTTTTCTGAATTTAAATTGTGGGGATTTGACTTGTCCAAGTTTAAATTTTCCGACTAAAGTTGTCCGATTTTGAGTTTTTGGAATTTGACTTTTCAGAGTTTAAATTTGCATTTAAGTTATCAGAATTTGACATGTCCGAGTTTAAATTGTCGAAATTTTATTGTTCGAACTCAGATTTTAGGGATTTGAATTGTTTAAGCTCGATTAGTCGTTATTGAATTTTTGAAAGTTAGTTGTCCTAATGTGAATGCCAAGTTTGGGTTGTCGGAACTTGATTTGTTCGAATGTAAGGTGTTGTAATTTGAGATTTTAAAGTAGTTTTAAAAGTACAGCAAAATTTACAAAATTCATATCAATATCTTAATTCCTTTAAAAACATATGAAAAATCATGTTTATTCACAAACATACCGAGTCGCAAACTAATGAACATTTCTTAAAGTTAAAGAAATACTATTAAATATCTTAAACTGAAGTATAAATTTTATTTTTAGTGTGGTATTTTAAGTTTAATTTTTTTTTTCAGGAATTTTCAGCAAGGTATAAAACACAGCTAATAAAGATTTTACATAGGCTAACTTTTGCTAATCAGAATCAAAATTAATTATGTAGAATACTTACTAAATCATTTAGTAAGCTTTAGCTTTAAATTCAGATTAAGTTTAAGTCAGTGTGTAGAAAAAGCATTAATACAGTTTAAACATGTCAAAACGTGTTATGCTAAAAAAAGTATAAATAAATTTAGTTTGTGTATTTTTAGTATCATTGTATCACGTAAAACTAATCATAAAAAAGTTAATTCACAATTTAAAGATCAGCATATTAACTATATAACATTTGCTCTGTCAGAGCTTGTGAAAAGAACATTGTCCTTCTTTGATAAGAGAAATGCAGGCTGTGCTGTTTTATTAGATCTGCGCAAGGCCTTTCAAAGTGTAGATAGAAAGATTTTGTTAGACAAATTGGACTACAATGGAATAAATGGAAAAATGCAAAAGTTAATAAAATCATATTTAAGTGAAAGAAAGCTATTTGTTAATTTTTGAAGGCATGAATCAGTTTTGGAGGGTGTAGAAGTAAAAGTGCCACAGGGTTCTGTGTTGGGACCACAATTATTTTGTATTTATAAATGATCTACAAAACAACACCAGTCTAAACATATTAAACTTTGCAGACGATACAAAATTATATACCACATTTAAAAAAGACAATTACTTTTATGATTACAAAACAGTATCCAAATACCTTAATTAAGAACTAGATAATATATCAAAATGGTTAAAGGATAAATGCCTAAAGCTATATACTGATAAAACAAGGTACATGCTTTTACACTCTGGTAAAACAGATGTATGGAAAAACACAAATTAACATATAAAAATAGTTAATTCATCCATATTAAACGTGGAAAATTGTAAGTATCTCGGTGTTACAATTGACAGTAACCTCAATTGGTCTGACCATACTGAAGCAATAAAAACTAAGTTACTGAAGAGAATAGGTATTATGTACAAAAGAATGTACATTTTAAATCAAAACTTTTCGGTTCATTAGTTTCTTAAAGGTGTAACAACTTTCCACGCGCTGTTACAAGTAAAAATATTTGTATTGTTTGTTTTTAAAATCTGTAATAAAATTAATGAGTGTAAATAGAATTTTAACAAACTAAAACTTATGAAAAGATTAACACTTAATGTAAAACACAAAATTTAACTTAAAAAAGCTTAAAATTGTAAAAAAAAACAGCTATTTGAAGCAAAAGTAATGATAAATTTTACTCTTTGAGTTCAAAACAGTATATAACGTTAAGTTTGATAAATGTAAGCAGGAAAAATTTCAGTATCTTAATAGATTTAAAAGTAAATTATTACTTGTTTAATTAAAAACAAGATAAATAGAAAATCATTAAAAGTGTATATTAATCTGTATCATTAACATTTTTAGTAATAAACTAAAACCAAATGAGAGTTTTTCATTAGTTAGAAAATTACAAAGTATAATTTTTTATTGAACGACAAAAACAACTTTCTTGTCAAAAGAGTATACTGAATTTGAAACTTTTCTTATAATAACATCAAAAAAAAAATAAAATATATTAAGTGTAAGGGCACTTAAACTTGTTTGGCCTAATAGGTAAACATATTAAGTCATAAAAACTAGTTTTTGCTCAAAAATTCTAATTAAAATTTTATTTTTCTCTTAATTTTAAAAAATTATTTCATTCTGTAATTTAGTTTTGTAAGAAAGCTTCTCAGCGAAACTACTTAATTTTAGAAAAATGTTTTTAGAAATATTTTACTATCAAGTATGTCAAGCTAAAATTTTAGCTTCAAAAATTATCCAGCCGTTTAATGATGATCGCGTAATTACTGTATAAGTAAGTTGCAATAAACTACAATACAAAGCGCTAGTTTTACATATCTATATTTTATCACCACAAGAATTTTTGTAAAAAAAAGGAAGTTATTAAGTAGCTAAAAACGTTGTAGTTCAGCATATATATGTTTTAATTTTAAAATACAAATTTTTAATTAAAGCAGTTTCTAAAATTCTTAAGAAAAACTGTAAACTTCAAGTATAATATTTTCATTTATTCCTTGTACTAATAAGTTAAAGTGTAGTATTTGCGTACTTTGATTAACTAATTTTTAAATAATTTTAATATTTACACAACCATATTATATGATGGTATAAATGATATTACTAAATAATAACAAGAAGTTTGTAGATTTAATGAAACGCAAAGTTGTCATTCTAGTTTTTTTAATTCTCTTTACTAACAAACTTATATGAGTATTTACTGTGTATAGAACCAAAAATAATCAAAATAAGTATATAAGATATGTATTTAGCTTTTATTGAAGTATATAACGTAAAAAAGTTAAAAGTGCATTCCATAATTGCAAAATAGAAAGTATTGGCTTAAGTTAAGAGTACTTTTGTGTATATAAACTAATAGTTGTTTTTTATTTGTTACACTTTTAAAGAAATCTTAGATATGTGTAATTGTTATGAAATAGTTTGATAGTTATTAAATTGAATAATTAAAGTAGCCATTTAAAAGACAAAGAGAACAAGTTTAAAGAGATTTATATTTTATATTAATCTGTTATTTACAATATAGTCGTATTCAAATTTTTTATTTATGTTTATAAAGCAAAGTATTTATTTTATAATATTTGGTTTATATATATTATTTTATAGTTTAAAAATGGACCTAAAGTGTAATTAATTTAACTATGAAGTTGTTTTTCTTAAAAGAAACAAATGATACTTAGTAATTACATAACATTTTTTGATTCAAAAAAGAAAAATATAACTGTTTTGAAACTATATATAACTGCTTTTTAGTTTTTATTTTATATACTAAAATAACTATGACTAAAATTGTTGTAAAATATCTTTATAAAACGAAAAAATATACTTACAAGTCATATTAAGTCATATTATGCGTTCAAAATTTCTTATCTTGTAGTGAGTTTACGAAAAAAGAAGCATTGGTAAGGTTTTCCTTACAAAATTTTAATAAAGTTTCACTTACAATACTATCAAAAATTTTATACTTACTTGGTGTAATTTATACTATTCATAAAATAACTTTTAACTATGTTTTCTGCTGCTAAAAAAAATTTTAAGTTTTAAATACACTTAAAAACAATATCTTCAATCTTCTCACCTAAAGCTTTTATCTTCGATCAAGAAAAAAGTTTCAATTTTCACAAATAATTTTATTTCTTTATTATTGTTTCAGAAAAAATTTTAGATGTATGCTGCAGATATTTCAAGTGTTTAGTTTAAAAAAATTTAGTTGTTATGTAACTTCATGGAGTTTTTTTAAACTTAACTACATTATATTTCCCTTTATTTAACTGAACGCTTAAAGTAGTTCAATGACTAAAATCTTTATATTACAAATATTTTTTTAATGAGAATTATATAGACTTTTTATAAAGTTCTTATACTTTGTTAAACATAGACTAATTATTTTAGTATTTCCAAATTTTATGCAAAGTAGAGCATTTGTTAAATATTAAAGCTTCAATTTTGTTATAAAGTTAAATTTGAACGTTTTAATAATACTACTATATGATTAATAATATAGAAAGTTGTTTAATTAATTAAAATATGAAAAAAGGCCAATGTAAAATGTAAGGAAGAGTTTATACTTTATATATCGAACGCAGAAACAATTGTTTTGAGCAAAAGTATTTTTTATGTATTTCAATTTTGATGAACAAGCTTTAATGAACTATTTGTAGGCTTTTGTTGTATTTAATAATAAAAATAAAGTTTTTAAGACGATTAGATTACACTATTGCTTACAAAAATAAAAAGTATTTACTTGTCTTGTCAATTTATTAACTTTGAAAAAATGTTTTTTTAATGTTTCTGCTTAAAAAGTATACAATATTTACTTGTCTTATCAAATTTAAAACGTTAAAATAATTGTTTTGTTAATGTTTTTGCTAAAAAAATTACTCTTAAACATCAGGTTAAGTTTAAGAAAAAGAGATTATGAAAAAGTTTAAAATAAAAATTTTCTTTTAAACTGTTTCATTTTTATTAAATTATACTTTCTCTCCGTAAAAATAACAATTCGCCTTAACAACTTTTTAGTTTCTTTTTTATTTTTTCGATATAAGTTTACCTATTAAAAGCTAAAATTCTACTGATTTAAATTAAGTTTAAAACTTAATCTATTTTAATAGATTAAAAAATTTTGGATTTTTGATGGCAAATACATTTTTATTATTATTATTATAACTATTTTAAAGTAGAAGCTGTTTTAGACTTTACCAGTAAATAATTTGTCTATTCAAATGACTTTTACTATCAATAAGCATTAAGTACTGGTGATGAAGAAATTGAACTCTTTTTTCGTTGAAATTTCATTTTAGGTTTAGTACTATTTAATTTCAAATTTTGTCTGACGCAGATATTTACTAAAAACCAAAAAATTAAATTATCTAAAAACAAGAAACAAAAACTAAATCTCAGGAGCTATTGTTTGAATGAATGCTTAGATTGTTAAATAGAATAACTAAATTAAAAAAAAAGATTATATAACTTTGTAAACTAGTTTAAACTTTTGTATGCCTAGAAAGTTTACTTAAATGGTTTTATAACTATGAAAACACTGAAACCTTAATGCAGCTAAAAAATCTTTTACTCAAAAGTTTTTATTCTGTTCTAATGAAAATATTTTTATAATCTAATTTTAAACATAAAAATATTTTTTTCAATTATACTTACTAATTGTTCTTGAACAGTCGTATTGGAATGTGTTGATTTTTAGATTAAAAACTACTTTCTTAAATTCAAGACCATAAAATATTAACTTAAAAAGTATTTTTGACAATGAAGATGATTTAAAAAATCAGAATTATCAATAAATTATAAATTACAACCTTTTTTTGAAAATGCATTAAATTAAACAAATTATGCTAACATTTTAAGTTCAGTTACTTCGATTTTTTATAATATTGTTTGAAAATATTATCAGAATAAACTAACTGAAGATCAGTTCTGTTTAACAGAATAGTGAGACAATTGTTTTTTAAAACGTTGTGTTTTTTAAATATATGTGTAAATATATATATATATATATATATAAAATAAGGTTATTATTTAAACTTATACACCTTTTACCGAGACAACTTTTTTTTTTGTTTTTTTGTATAACTTCTATGTTATATATAAAGTTCTTTTTATTTTTAATTTAACTGGCTGAAAATTAAGGCGTCTAGTCTTATGAAACATATGTACCAGTATATTTAAAAAATTATTTTTCTAATAAATTATATATATATAAATATATATTTATTGTTTATATTTATATTATAAAAAACGACTAATTTTTGTATCGTTTACTCAGTTTCAATGTTTAACTTATAAATATATATACAGAAATTTAGTTATTTGTTCAAACTTAATCACTTTCTACAGAGCCCGCTTGAATAGCTTTTAAATAATTTTTGGTAAGGTACAATTTTAAAAATTCTAGAACACATGTTTCATAAAGCTAAATGCTTCAATTATCAGCTAGTTTAATTTAAAACAAATAGAATTTTAGTAAACAGAGATGCAAAAGTTATACAAAAAAAAAAAAAAACAGTATGACGTAATGATTGAATATTATACATTACAAAAACTCTCGTACAAAAATCGATCTTCAATCTAACTAATCAAAAAAGCTAAAATTCACAAAAACTACAATTAAGTGACCATAAAATACATTAAAACTTAATGTATTTTAAGAGGAGCTTTATGTTTAAATGTATACTAATTACAAGTCATTAGGTCGTTAAGTCATTAACGAGAGAGTAAATCTGTTCTTTGTTGTTTTTGTAGAATAAAATTGTATTTTATTTCAATTTTACGATATAATGATAAAGTGAGGTTGAAAAAAATTGTAAATAAAAACATTTATGCTTTTAATTTATAGTTTTTTTTTTTAAATAGTTTCTGTCATGTTTATTTTTTATTAAAAAAACAAAATAAATGTTTATTAAACAAATAAAATTGATATAAGAATTTTCACTAAATATACAAACATATTTTTGTAAATCTAATTTTAAGCCACAGGACGAAATATAAAATTAATTTTATATTTAAAACTAATTAGATATTGAAATTTTATAAATAGTAAATCGTTATTTTTTTTTTTAAGTCCTATTCTATAAGAAAAACATAAAAAGCAAAAAAATATTTAAAGGTGACATCTAGCTAACGAAACTAAAGTAATTTGAAATAGTTAATTATGTATAATTTTTAAAAAAATATTAAAAACTTAATCTGCTGTTAATATCACTTAACAACATATAATGAGAGAAAGAAAGAGATTACAAAGTATTGAGCTGCTTTTTTTCAGAAAAGTGTTTATGCATTGTACTCCGGTTACTTTATTCTATTCTAAATAAAAGATAATTACACTTATTTTTTGTAATGTAAAAGGGCCAATATTTTTTTTCATTGTATTTATCACTGGTTGATTATGTTTGTTCGTAAGAACTTATAAAATATTTGATCAAGTTATAATATTTAATTATTGTATTGGCAATCACTGTTATATGGATTTCGTTAAAGTTTCAAAACTTAAAGTTTAAAATATGTTTAAGAGTACACATCAAATTCAATGTCTTAATTCATTTTAAGACCATTTTATGAATACTACATATTATAAACCCATTTCTAAATAAATTTTACAAATAAATTGTTTACATACTACTCATGATGAACAAAACTAGAACTATACAACTTTTCTTGGTAGATTATAAACAAACCATAAAAATTTAGGTTTTTCTTTTCATGTTATATACGATCATATTTATTATTTTAGAATTTTCAATAACTGTTTCCCTAACTAGAAAAGTAGCAGTTAACAAATTCCTTTTATTGGTAACTCCTTAATTTTTAAAGTTCAATACTTTTAAGTAATAAATGTATCATCAATAATTTTATGCACAACTCTGCATAGAAAACTAGTAAAACAAAATTTAAAATTTCATAAAATAAAACATAATACTAGTTTAATTTAATACTTATATTCATTTATAATACTGTTAGTGTTTTTATCTTCATAAGTTTTATTTAAATACTTAGTTTTAAAAAAAATCTGCATTTTGTATATTTACATAATTTTGTAGCAAATATCTGTTTTGTAAATACTTCTCGTGGCGGTTTGTGATGATTAAACGTACTGAACGGTTAGTTTAAAATTACTTGTTAGTTTTCATTTCATAGTTTTGTATCGCAAATGTATTCAGGTACTAGTTGGTCGATTTTTTAAAGCTTAACTTTAGCTTTTAATCTTTATCAAAAAAATTATTTTGTGTCATAATTTACCATAAAATGTTTACATGTTTCATTCACCATAAAATCCTTCGTGGCTACAGCTTGTTAATTTGTTGTATTGTGCAAAAAGGAGTAAACTTACTTATTTTTTTACTATTTTTAGGTTTTGTTAGTACAAATTAACAATGCAATGAAACGCTAAAATATAAGAAAGTTCGTTTTAATAAATACGAGTTTATTTTGTATCAATGACATAATTTTTAATATAGCTTCAAATAAAAAATTTTAAAATGCACTAAATACTTGTAGAATTAAATATTGTTTGTTTAACAAATAATTATATAATCCCACAAACGTAAAGTTTAAGCAATTTTGTATAAATAAGTAGTTTAGCATTATACTTTACTTGAATTTTCCTTCAGGTGTCTTTCTTTATTTATAGCTTTAAATCAAGCTCATAACTACTTATTCAACTAACAAATTTTAGGCTATCAAAAACTTCTAAAACATGTTAAATATTATAAGTTAATAGTTTAACAAAGTAATAAACAGTAAAAACTTATATTCTTCTATCATTCGACAACATACTTTATTCAAGTTTGTACATATAAAGAAAAGTTAAGAAATATTTAAGAAACTTAATACGATCATAAATTATAAGTATACTGTGTACGTGCTTTTTACGATGCTATTTTTTTATTATCTTTAAATTAAGATCATAACTATTTACTGTACTAACAAGTTTTCTTCAAGTCATTTCAAATAAAAATGAAACTTAATAAAAAGTCTTAAATGTTAAAAGAATATATATGTACATTTGTCTACTTTATTTAAATGGTTCAAATAAGTTTTAAACAGAACAAAAATAATAAGATATAAAAGGTTTAACAAAAATTGTTTAAGAATCACCAAAATACTAATTGTATACAAGTCGTTATG
This sequence comes from Thalia democratica, assembly GCF_965202585.1. Classification (NCBI taxonomy): domain Eukaryota; kingdom Metazoa; phylum Chordata; class Thaliacea; order Salpida; family Salpidae; genus Thalia; species Thalia democratica. The sequence continues at coordinate 64,769,029 of NC_139171.1, forward strand.
TCGTTAAATCATTAACGAGGAAGTAAATCTATTCTTTGCTGTTTGGTAAAAAAATAGTATCATTAGTACACTTTAGGATATAATGATAAACTGAGTATAAAAAAATAGTTAATAAGTATGTTTAAGTTTTTAGTTTAATGTTTTATATTTAAATTGTTTTTATTAAGTTATTTTTTTGAGTATAAAATCCAAAACAAACGTCTATTAAACTATAAATTTATTTTCAACATAGAAATTTTCACTTAAAATACAAACATATTTTGTAGTTCTAATTTTAAGGCACAGTACGAAATATAAAGTTTGTTTCATTCTTAAAATTAATTAGATATTAAAAAATTATAAATAGTAATTCGTTTAATTTTCTTTATTCTTATTCGATTAACCTAAGAAAAAAAGAAAAAGCGAAAAAGTATTTAATAGTTACATATAGCCATCTAAACTAGAGTAATTTGAAATATTAATCTTATACAAATTAAAAACTAATTTTAGAACTTAATCTGTTGTTTAAATACTTAAAAATATATAATGAGAGAAAGAAAGAGATTACAAAGTAGTTAACTGCTTTTTTTCAAAATAGCTTTTTATGCGTTATGCTCTGATTACTCTCTTTTATTCTCAATATATTTGCTTACTTTTTTTTTTGTAATGTAAAAGGGCCAATAGTTTTTTTCACTGTAATTACCAGTGGTTGTTTTTGTTTGTTTGTAAGAACTTGTGAAATATTTAATTAATATTATAGTATTTAATGATCATCGTTGTTTGGTAAGCTTGAGCTTTTCTCAAATTTTCGAAACTTTAAGTATAAAAGACGTTTAAGATTAAATAACTAAATTCCTATTTATTTTTCTTAAGACCTTTTTATGAATACTACAATTTAACACACCTATTTCTATATAAACTTTACAAATAAGTAATTTACAATCTATTCATGATAAACAAAAGTAAAACTATACAACTGTTACCAGTAGCTTATATACAAATTTTAAAACTAATAGATTTTTTAATATTTCAGATACAAAGAAATTCATAATTTTAGGGTGTTCATTAGTTTTATTTTGCTAATTAGAAAAATAGCAGTTAACAAAATGCTTTTATTAGTAACTTCATTAAATTTTTATTAGTTGAAACTTATGAGTAATAAATATATCATCAGTTAAGAAAGTCATTTTAAAATTTTAGACTATTTTATGCACAACTTTACATAGAAAACTAATTTTTGTTTAGAACAAAATTAAATTTTTCCACGTTTTACGAATTAATACTAGCTTACTTATATACTTAATATACTTTTATAATACTTTCAGTGTTTATAACTTCATAATTTTTGTTTTAATACTACTTATTATTGAATAAACTTCAGCTTTTTTAGGATTTCTCGTCGTACATCCTGGTAGTTTATAAACAAATGTTAAGACTATTATTATTTATATTTAAAAAAAATGTTTTTTAATATGTTTATTAAGTTTTAGTTACAAAATAAAATTCTAATATTTTCTACAAATAGTAAAACAATTGAATTAGTTATACTTTTAAAGTTCTATAGTTATAAGTAGAAAATATTCTTTTAATCAGTATTAGAACCATTGAATTGTTTTTATAGTTGTTTTAAGGACAACTCTGTATAGAAAACTAAATTTTTGTGTGAAACAACAAACTGAGAAGTTTTTTTTGATATATTTAACTTTGAAGTGGTAACAATACATAAAAAAAGTGTTTCGCAATTTTTGATGACAAAAAGCTCCTAGGTATTTATATTATTCCCTCAATCTTAATGTTTAGTTGATATTTCGATAAAAAAGTTATAGTAGGCACTTTTTGTTTGCTACTTGCTATTTAATTTATTAGTAACTTTAGTAAATTGAATTCGTATTGTACTTATGGTGTTAAATGCTTTGAGAAATTAGTTGTTCTGATTTTTTTTAATGATGTACAAAATATTAGTGTACTCTTAAACGCTTACCTTAATTTCATTTTAAGAAATGTACATAATCAACACAACAGTCCGACTGCACAGAAGTGATTTTTATTAGACTAAATAAATTGCAGTTTTGCATTTAAATCCACAAAACTTTATTTCTTATTTAAAACCTACAAAAGGTTAAAAAAGTAGTTTTAATTTTAGTTTTTTAAAATTTAAATCGTCAGCACTCAAAGAATTGTAATTAAGTAAAGTAATATAAATTAACATTAAACTTGAAGCTTTGCTTACAATATAAAGTGTGTTTTTAAAGTTGGTTTAAATTAAAAACTTTAAATAGTTTGTAGAATACATTTTCTTGTTTACGTTTTTAATGCTTAGTAACTTTGTAAAAAATTTCTAATGCTATTAAGCATTATTTAATAATTTTTTGTTGGTTTTTGTTAGTTTTTAGTTTTCAGAACAAGTATTGTAAGTTGAGTCATGGTGTGTTCAATGCTTATTTATTATGTTTAAATTGAGCATAAATACAGTTATAGATACAGTATTAAATACTTAATGCATTAAAAAATTAAGAAAACTTAAATTATTTTATTTGATTTATTCAGCTCTGTTTCTAGATAACTTTTTTTACGTTTTAGTTTTACACACTATATAACATAAGCTAAAAAACTTGTACTATCTTTATTTTATAATCGATACAACTAATTTGCCTTTTATTCTTAGCAGGTTTTATTTAAATTTTTGAAATACTCATTCTGAATTTAAGGAGGCTATAAAAAAGATTTGTACAGTAAAAAGAAAAAAAAAATTTTTTTTAACAGAGTTAAACCTTTTATTGTTAATTTATAGAAAATCTATTTTTCAGTGTCTTATAAATTAATCTATCTATAACTCTAGAATAATCCGTACTAACACTAATAGTTAAATATTTTTTATAATACCATACTTGTTTTTTAACATAATAAAATTAAACAGTAATTTTATTGAAATTAAAAATAGGCTAAAAGTTCACAAAAACTTACAAAATTACTAGAAAAGCAACAACAGGTAGTTATTAATTATTGAAAATATTTGTTTTTTCTTAAAAAGAAGGTATCTAAGGCTAAAAAATATTACAGTTTTATTTAATTCTAACTTCAGATTACCTAAAAAAGTCAAAATAAGTGTATATGTTTTAGAACTTAGATCTAAGCAAAAATAAGTTTTTAACTTTAGTACTGAAAAAACTTTTCTGACAAAAATTTTAGTTAAAAAACTTTATAACATATTTTGTTTTACAAAGACAATAAAATTTAAATATTTTTGATAAAAATAACTGTTTTAAATCTAAAAAGTTAGATACGTTTTCAATCTTTTTGTTTTAAAACTTTGGATAATAAACATTAACTTGATGGTATTGATTTTAATAAGAGGTATTAAAAAAATATTATAAATACTATCTAAAACTTTTGTATTTAAAGTTATTAATTTTTTAAAAGTTTAACTTGAATTAAAGAATGTATAAAGGAAACATATTTTAATTTATTTTAATGTATACTTATAACTTTCTAATCTTAAAATGTTATGTTTAAACCACATAAACTGAGTTTATATTTCTGTTCAAAAATATTTCTTCATTTATTTTTATTCTATCTTTAACATAACAAGCCTTTACCTAAGTTAAAGGTTAAAAAATCATTTAATTAAGTACCGGGTAATATCAATTAAGTTATTAATTTGTTTTTATTTATGTAAACTTTAAACTATATAAAATCGATCAGAGTTGTCCTTATAAATTATACAAAGGTTTACAATGTATAATTTTATATATTATTGTTACTAATAAATTCTTATACTTTAGACTTTTTAAAAACTGCTAATTTTAGTTTAAATAGTACTTGTTAGAATTTAATTGCTTATCAAATGTTTTAAAACCTCTAAATTTTCAATGGATAAACAAAAACGATTTACTTAACTAGTTTAAATTTGCATTTATAACTAAAAATTAACAAAACAAAACTTATTAAACATTTGCTTTATTTTTCAGAAAAAATAATAACCTTCACCACAAATATTAGGTGGTAGCAATTTTACAAAAACTTGGTTATTTCTGACTGGTTTTTAATAACAAAACTCATCTGAATCTTCGCATTTTTTAGCTTCAATGAAGCTTATATACATTATACACTGTATGTTATACAGCTATCTTGTTTTAGTAAATTAAGGAAATCATAAATTCGAGTTCAAAACATTTAAAGTTTTTAACTAAGTTTCATAACATTATTAAACTTTTAAAGGACCAAATTTATAAGTACAAACATAATTTATCACTTTAGTAAAGAATTATTCATTAATTTAGCTCCATTTAAATCAAAGAAGATAACTAAAGTTATAAATGTTCATTTCAAACTATAACATAGATATATTAAAGCTGTACAATACAAAAAATGATAATTTTATTTTTTAAACCTTTCAAATATACAAATTAATGAAATTTAGCACAAATTTGCAATTTTTTGTAGGTTTTAGCGTAAAAAGCTAAATATATATTCTATTTATAAATATATATAGTTCAAAATTTCTAAACTGAATTCGATTTGATTATTGAACTTTTTTTCGCTTTTTTTTCCTTATTCTAATAAATATTTTCGCTTCTAACAGTAGCATAGTTGTATATAGAAAGATTTTATTTTTTAAAATAGTAAAAAATAGTATGCACTAGTAATCAACATTTTATTCATGTTCAAATTTTTTTAAGTTACAATTTTGAAAGTAAAGTTTGCAGTAAAACATTCAATTGACCTATGTGTACACAATAAAAGAAAGCATTTTACTTCTTAATAATTTAAACGTTATTTATAAAAATATTTTATAAAGTTTAAGATTTTTTTTTTCTTTGAGTTAACAGATATAAAGTTAATAACTTTAGTATATTACAAAATCTTAGCCTATTTTATTAGCAAAAACAACAGGATAAATAGAAGCAAGTAATGCCACAAAATCTCGTCTTTTAAAAGCTCACGGCTCATTAAGTCGTTAATTATGGAGTAATTCTTCTTATTATGCTACTTTTTTACAACGTAGACGGTTCAGTTGTATAATGACGACTCTAAACGGTTTCTTTATGTTTTACCATTATAAATCGTAAGAAGGTTGGAGATTGCAAATTTTTTGGTTGTGACTGATTAATGAATTCTCATTAGGACAAACATTGGTCTCAGTCTTCAAAAGGTTTGTGGTCTGATGATCGAATTGGTATGATAAAACTTTATCTTAAACTTAAGCTTGTTTATGGCATATGAAAGTCCAGGATTAGGCTCTGTAGACTTTCGCCGATATATTTAATAATAATTTTTTAACAGAATAAAGTAGTAAAATTATATAAACGTTATTTAAAAAAATGATATATTGTTTATTTGTTAAAAGTGATTAAAAAAATTAAGTACTGAAATTATGTTCTTAAATATATTGAAAAGTTTATAGTTTTAGTATACAAGAGGTAAATCCAACTAAATAGGTACTAACACATATTATTGTATTTATCTTTACCAAAGCAAAATATTATCTAAAAATTTTAGCTTCTAATATATAAATATATCGTTAGATATCTGTGTTTTGATAAGCATTTTTGTAAATTATAACAAAAAAAAGGTAAAAAATAAATATATCAAACTAATAAAATGACAAAATGTTATAGTAAATAAAAAGACATGGGCACATTATTTAGTTAAACTATTTAACTTAATTTAGTCATTGTATAAAATAATTGATCAAATGAAGACCATTAATCAAAGTTAGATGCTAATATTTAAAAAAAGCTTTGAAGTAGGTACAACTTTCAGTAAACTGTTTTTATTTTAAAAAATTTATTGTTAAGTAGTTAGTATTAATTTCGAGCTAAATTTAATAGTCTAGCTTTAGTTGTTTTTAAAAAAACTATACGTTTTAGTATGCGTGCAACATTTATATTTAAAAAAAAATTAATGTAAAAAAATTAATTAGCCTATAAAACCAAGTTTTTTTCAAATAAAATAAACTAAATTTAACTTTAAAACAAAGTATAAGGTATGTTACCAATTAAAAATTATATCTTTCTTATCAATTAACATTTGAAAAATGCTTTAACTTTAACAGCTTATCAGCAAGATTTACATCACTAAACTAACTTCGAGAACTGCGAGAACAAAACTAATTTCTTCCTATAATGCAATTTGTTTTTCAGTAAAAAAATTCTAAGCCGTTTTGTTTTGTAAACACGGAAACAAAATACTTTCAATTTATTTTACAAATAAAACAGAAGTTTATCTACATTTGTACGTACTACAAAAATATAAAAAAGGAACTTTCGATCAAAATTGTTTGAATAAGATTGAAAAACTATAAGATTAAACTAAATACTTAGAATATTTAGTATGAATATATAAAAACATCTTTAGTATTTTCAAAAAAGAAAAATTAACCACGTTAATTTAAACTAAAATTTGAATATGTACCAAAGCTTAAAAGTAAATAAAAGAAAATATATTATATAAAATAAAAATTATTTATAGAAATTTTAAAATATTTTCTATAAAGCAAAGGCGCAAAATAGCTAAATATGTTTTGATTTGTTTCTATGAATTGTTTTGATGAGTATATATTTACTTATTTATTATGACTTTTATTGTAATTACTTTGTTAAACTATTTAAATCAGTTGTCCTAGTTGAGTGATTTCTAAAAAATCAATTAAATGAAAATGTTATAAAAATATGATATAAATATTTAACTTTCAATTTTTTTTATCAACTTGACACAATCGTTAACTATTAAAAATGTTTTATAAACAGAATAGTATTTTTTAAGTTATTTAAGTCTTAGAAAAATAATATTTTTTTTACTTCTTTTGAAGTTTATTAGCAGTATAATACACGAATAAAAAAAAAAGATATTTTAGTAATTTTTAAACGTAAACTATTTTAAAGCAAGAGTTTTGACAAAATAATATATACCTTATGCAAAGAAATTTAAAATCTTTAAAAAAAATTACAGGAAACTAAAATAGAAAACTCGACGTAAACTATTATATTTTGGCTGTTTATTAAATTATTATCCTCAGAAAAAAACAAAGCTCGACTAACAGAAGAATTAATTTGTAATATTTGATTTTTAAAACAAAACTCATCACTGAGTTTACTTCAATTTTGCTTCAGTTAAAAAGAACAAAATTGAGTAAATTTATTACATGCTTAAACTTATAAAATTTAAAATCAAAAACGTAAAATAAAGCTTAGTTTTAGGTGATTTGATATACTTTTTTTACATATAATTTTTGTTTTATAATTAATAAAAGTGTTAAACAAAGACCAATCTTATTTAATTTGAATTGCTTATAAAGTTTGGGTTAGTTTAAAGCTAATAAAGATTATTTGTAAATTGGATAAAAACTTGAGAAAATTGTTAAAAAATAACTATTTAAGATTTGGAAGTTGAAAAATTGTAATAAACATAAATAATATTAAGACTAAATATAAGTTTTTAAAACCAAAAAATTTAAGTTTTCTTGTCTAAATCTTTGACAAAATAGCTTATAACGTCGAAAAAAAAAATATTAAATGGAAGAAATTAAGAATAAAATGCAAACTCAAACAACAATACAGTTATAACATGACTAAAATATTAGTAAAAAATCAAAAATTAACGATTTAGGTTAAAATTTTATCATTTAAAAGTGTTTTATAAAAAGAAATAATATTTAAATAAGCTTAAAATGTTTAAAACTAAAATTTTCTATTTTTTTAGATCATTTTAGAGTTAAGATATATATCCAAGAAAACGATAATATTAGAAAATAAACTTGTAAAGACTGGTTTAAAAATACAAAAATTTACAAAATCTGTAAATAAAACGACAGACTTTTTGCAGGTTTAAAAAATTTGCAGTATAAAAAGCAATTTTTTTTTAATTGACTTAATTTAAAGTACAATTATTAAAGACTAACACTTATATAAATATTTTATTAATACTGCGTTATCTCAATTACTTTAAAAAGATATAATTGAACTCGTATTGCTAATAAAAGTTCAAAAAATTTCAATCATCTTTTTTGTGTTTATTTTATAAATAGTTTAAGATATTAATTTTGATAAATATCTTTAATTGATTGAAATTTTTAAAAATAAAGTTTTTATTTGACAATTTTAACCTAAGAATAAAAAAAAAAAATTTTTAACTAGTTAATTAATTCTATTATAATACAAAATATGGTTTAATATCGTTAACAAATTGAAAAATAACACTATGTTTATGCGCACATTTAAAAATAAAATTTTGATAACTGTACGATGAAAACTCAAAATTTTAAACAAAAAGCTATTTAAGGTTTTCTTCAATTGATTATTTAAAAGAACAAATTACTATGAATTACAAATTTTGTTTATTTATTTTAAATATTTTAAATACATATTTTGAATAAGATTGATAAAAGTTTTAAGATTTTGTGTTAACAATCAACATCTTGCTTCAAATTTTTCTTATATTTCGGTTTCGCAAAGTTTTCCTTCAGTATAGTCTTTTTAGCTTAAATACAAGCTGTAAAAATATAATTTTAAAAGTTTTATCAAAATAAAAACAAAGTACTTTACATAATTCAATAAAATAACTTGTTGCTTAAAAACAATAACGGTTACAAGCTTAATTTTGCACTTGCATACATAATAAAGCTGAAACCTTTTGTTAGGCACTAATAACAATGAACACTAGTCAGTAAAATCTAAAAAATCTCACCAAAAAAAATATTTCTTAAAAATTAAAGTTAAGTTTTTCTTTCTAAAAAGCTAAAACTAACTCTACAACAAAATACTAGGTATGCTAGCAACCAAGAATTTTATCTTTTTTCAGTCAATATTTAAAAATGCTTTATATATAGCAGCTTATTTACACCACAAAACTTGCCAGAATATAATTAACTCCTTCTTACAATGAAGTTTGTATTTTGTACAAAATTTTACCGTTTTGTTTTTATAAACACGGAACTAAAATACTATCAAGTTATTTAAAAAATTAAACAAAAGTGTATCTACATTTCTGTATATACTATAAGTGTATAAAAAAGGAGTTTTCGACCAAAACTATTTGAAAAAGATTGTATTAAAACCAAAAAAAAAATATTTGATAACTATAAAAATAGATTTAATAGTTAAAGTATTTATTATAAATATCTAAAAACATCTTTAGTATTAATAAGAAAAATAAAACCAGCCATGATAATTTAAACTAAAATTTAAAAATTTGTACAAAAGCTTAAAAGTAAATAAAATAAAATATTCTTTTTAAAATAGTTCTTTCAAATGTTTAAATATATTTTGTATTAAAAAGACGTAAAATAGCTATACATTTATAAACACTTGTGAGGAATGTAAAAATATTATTCAAAATAAGCATTCTTAAACAAATTAATTAAAACTATACTTATATGTATTGTTTTTATAAATATAAGTTAAGTTACTTTATTGTAACTTTTATTTTATTTACTATGTTAAGCTATCTTAATCAGTTTTCCTTGTTAATTGATTTCTAAACAAATCAATTTAATGAAAAAGTTACAAAAATTTTAAAAAAAAGCTTAGTTTTTAACATATTTTTAAACTTCACACAATCACAGATGAATGTTAACTACCACAGATGTTTTATAAACAGAACAATATTTTACAAGTCATGTTGAAGTTGAATTAATAGCAGATTTTTTTCACTTCTTTTGAAGTTTATAAGTAGTAAGATACTTTAAAAAAAAAAAAAAACTTAAATAATTAGATATTTTTTATACGTAAAGTAACTTAATTCAATTTTCAAGCAATTGTTTTGACAATAGAATATTTTTAATTCAAAGCAAGTTAAACATTGAAAAAATTACAGAAAACTAAAATAGTAATTTATAATTAATTTTTTCAAACTATATAAACAAGACTCAATTTTTAGAACAAAATATATTTCATGCTTCTTTCATCAGTTCTATACTAAGCAATAAAGATAAAGTTTTAAATCTAACTTATATAGTGGAAATGCAATCTACGTAATTAATAATGTTAAGCAAAGAGTAATTAACAATACATAAGTAGTTCTAATTACAGTGTAACTAAAAAATAATAAAACAGAGCAACAACTTATAAAAAAATTTAAGAAAACAACGAAACAGTATAATCAAAATCTTTATGTTTACACAACTTAGGTTTTCTTAATAAAATACAAATAGCTTCAAGTTTAATTAAATCCGAACTGTGAAAACATTTTTAAAAAATTTAACTCTTTTTAAATTATAATTACTAGCACAATCAAGGTTATTTACTAAGTTTTCAGAAATAGCAGATTTTTTTGAAGCATTTAATACTCTAATAGATTTAATTTTCTCATTAGTCTTACAAAATTCATTAATACTTTTTGAATTATGTTCTTTTATTCTTTTGCCAAATTGTCTTGAGGCCATCCCGACATAACTAGGTTCACAGAAGCACTTAAACTGGTAAACTACCATACTTTGTTTAAATTCTGCTATCGGATCTTTTCCTCCAGGTCTGAACATTGGTTTCGATATAAAAATAACAATCGGCTTGGCCGAATGATACGTCCTACTTACTAATTTACAAATCTCTCTTTCTAACACTCCTGAGTTCTTATTGACATAAGGCAATACTAAAGGAATCAAGCATTTCTCCGGCCCTACTGGCTTTATTTTGTTCAAACTATTAAGATGTAAATTTATAGTTTTATTAACAAGTTCTTGTGGATAACCATTTTTATTTAATATCAATTTTATATGTTTTATTTCATCATCAATTAATTCTCTTGAACAGATCTTATGTGCTCGATGGCAAAGCGTTCTTATTAAATTTGTTTTTCTCTTCATGCTACAGAATGAATGGAAGTTTAAGTAGTTACCAGTGAAAGATTTCTTTCTAAAAACAATTGTCAAAAATTTATTCTTGTGTCGTTTTACTAAAACATCAAGAAAAGCTAATTCATCAATTTTTAGAACGCTTTGCAAATTTATTTATTTATTTTTTTTTTTATAATATAGTTAAGTATTTAACTACTGTACATACTCATATATATCTTAAGCAATATTAGATTTAAAATGCATATGTGCTATGAGCAAAATGTAATTCAAAGAAAAGTTTAAGTTTTAGTTATTTACTAGTATTGTATTCATGTGAAAGTTGTATTATTTTTTGAGTTTGCATTTTACTCTTAGTTTCTTCGTTTTAATATCCACTATTTTTTACTTTAAAAGCTTTTTTTTTTATTTCACACGAGATATTTTTTTTTAGTAAAAACTTATATTTAATTGTTATACTATTGGTTTTTATTATAAATATTCGACTTCCATATTTAAAAAGTCTTGTGTTTAACTAACATTTTTTATCAAATTTTAAAGACAAACACTGTTTTGTAAGCTTAGACTAACTAAAACTTAATAAGCAATATAAATAAAATAAGTTTTGACTTTGATTTAATTTTTTGTTAATTATATAACTTAAATACTATGTAAAAATGTATATAAAATACCTCAAACTAAGTATTATTTTACATTTTCTACTTTTATTCTATTAGTTTAAGATTGTAATATACTACATACTCAATTTTCTTCTTTTTTACTGAAGCAAAATAAAAGTAAACTCGATGATAAATTTATTTCTGAAACTAATTAATAAAAATTAAAAGTCAAGTTCTGTTTATTCGTATGGTTAATAATTTAATTAATAGCCAAAATGTGATAGTTCTACGACATATTTTTATTTTAGTTTTCTGTAATGTTTTCAATGTTTAACTTGCTTTGAATTAAAAAATTTCTTTTGTCAAAACACGTGCTTTAAAATTGACTTAAGTTATTTTACGTTTAAAAAATATCTAATAATTCAAGTTTTTTTTTATTCAAAGTATCTTAATACTATAAACTTCAAAAGAAGTTAAAAAAATTTGTCATAGTTTAGACTTTAAAATAACTTGCAAAGTATTGTTCTGTTTATAAACCATCTCTGATAGTTAACGATTGTGTGAAATAAAAACAAATTATTAAAAACTAAGCAATTATTTTTTATTTTTATAACGTTTTTATTGAATTGATTTGTTTATAATACCTATTAACAAGGAAAACTGATTTAAATAGCTTAACATAGTAAATAAAATAAAAGTTACAATAAAATAACTTATCTCATACTTATAAAAACAATACATATAAGTATGGTTTCAATTAATTTGTTTAAGAATGCTTATTTTGAATAATGTTTATTTAATTTGTATAAGTGTTTGTACATTTAAAGCTATTTTATGTCTTTTTTGTAAAGAAAACATTTAAACATTCAAAAGAATAATTTTAATTTTTTATAAAGTATTTTTTTTTTATTTACTTTTTAGCTTTGGTAGATATTTTTAAATTTTAGTTTAAATTAACGTACCTGATTTTATTTTTTCTCGATAATACTGAATTTTTGAGGTATTTATACTAAATATTCTAAGTATTAAATTTAATTTTATAGTTATCAAATATTTTTTCGTGTTCAATAAAATAGTTTTTCAAATAATTTTGGTCGACATTTTATTTTTTATATATCTATATTATATCCAATTGAAGATACACTTATGTTTAATTTAAAAATAATCTAGTTTCCTGTATATAAATCAAACTAGTTTAGAATTTTTTATTGTAAAGTACAAACTGCATTATAAGAAGTTTTGTTTGTCATTATTATTGCTGAACAAAAGCTCTCAGTTTTATAATGCTTGCAAGTTCAAAATCAAACTTGTAACCGTTATTCTTTTATTAAGCAACTAGTTATTTTTTGAATTATGTCAAGTATTTTTTTTCACGAAACAATCAAAGCTCTATCCTTACAGCGTTTAGGCTAAAAAGATTGTTTGGAAGGAAAAATTTGATCAATTAAAAAACAAAAAATAAGAAAAATTTGAAGCAACATGTTGATTGTCAATATAAAATCGTTAAAGCTTTATTATTTTCTCGAAATTATATAATTAAAATACTTGAGACAACTAAATAAAATTTGTAATTTGAAATAAGTTTTTATTTCCAATAATGAATATAAAAAAAAATCTTTAACTTATCTTTGGTTTATAAACATTTAGTGCTTGTTGTACAGTTATCATAATTTAATTTTAAAACGTTCATAAATATAGTTACATGTTTAAATATAAAAGCGGTAATGAACCAAATATCAAAATTAAATAAATTAAGTAGATATAACTTTTTTTTTATTTAAGTTAAAAAATCAAATAAGAAATTTATTCATAAAAATTTCATTTGTCTTAAGATTTTTTTCAAAATTAATATTATAATTTATTTCTTATAAAAGCACGAAAAATATATTTCAAACTAATATGCACTTTAATAAGAATTACGAATTCAATTATATCTTGTTTAAAGTCAGGGGTGGGCAAACTGCGGCCCGCGGACCAAACGCGACCTTCAAAACGAAAATCTGCGGCTCGCGGGGTACATTTTAGCTAAAATCATACTATTTTAAAACAATTTAAAAAAAAATGTGTAATAAAAACTTAGAATTATTAAGCTTTTAATCCATTAGACAATCTTGCTAGTGCTTTAACATGCCTTGTTTTATCACTTTTTAGTTTAAAACACTACTTTTGTAATGATTGTTGCAATTACTTCAAAGTAAGTGCGGCTTGCGAGCAATTTTTTCTATGAAAGTTGGCCTGCAAGTCACTAAAGGCTGCCGATCCCTGTTTTAAGTATTTGAGATAACACAGTGTTAAATTCAATAAAATTATTCTTTAATAACTTTACTTAAAAATAAGTTAATCCGAACAGTAAAATTTTTGCCCTGCAAATTTTTTAAAGCCTGCTAAATGGCTGTTATTTTATATACAAATATTGTAATTTTTTGTTATTTTCAAACAATTCTGTACAAGTTTTTTTTTATTCTAAATTTCATTGTTTTCTTAGATATAAATTCTTAACTCTCAAATGATCTAAGAAATAAAATAGTTATAATTTTAAAAATAATAAGTTTTTATTAATTATTGATTCTATTTATAAAATACTTTTTATAAAATATTTACCAAAAAACTAAGACATTTACCTTATATGTAAAGCTTATAATTATAACTTGGAAAATTACGAATGCTTATACGACTATCCAGTGGTGTTCCAGTAAAAATAATTTTATTATGTGTATAAAGTAAAGTCAAAGCTATATAAAGAATAAAAACTATCCACAAGAGGTAACATGACATCATTTAGAATTTATTTTTATAACTAAAACCTAGGAATTAGTACTAAAGTAAACGTATGTTATAAAGTTTGCGGACGTTAAGCAATGATATTACTAAATATGTACAAATATATATACTTCTTTCGTTAAGTTATTAATATCATTACAGAAGATTCTAGGTGTTTTTAAGACATAAACAAATTTTAAATTAAAAGCAAAAATAAAACAAATATATAAATTTTTCGCTTTTAATTTGTTCAACTTCCGTATACGTTGTCTTTTTGAAGTATAACTTTAACAGTTAGCAAAAGTTAAAAAATAATAAAATGATATTTATTTGTTTTATATGTCTTGTTTGAGTTTAAACTATAAGCTATTGGTTTACAACTACAATGTAATGTAAATGAATAATTATATACATGTTTATTTTTTTCAAAAATAAAAAAATAACAATTCATAAGTAAGTGCTGTTTATTACTAACATCTTAATTCAATATTTTTTTGCTAACCAAACAAACTTCATTTTTTTAAAACTAGGGGTTTAAAGCAAAAAGTCTACAGGCAGAACAACTTACAGTATAAGTGCTTTACAATTTAAGTTACTGTATAACATTTTATTTTTGCAATATTAAAGCAAAAAGTAGCCAAACTTCTTTTCATAACTTGTTATCTATTTTCTCAAGCAAAGTTTACTCCCTCTTATCATATGAGAGTGCTTGAAAAGGATAAACCTTGTAGTTAAAAAACCACAAAAACTAAAAAATTTTAATCTTAATTTTATTTGTTAGTGTTACCTTTTTAATTTAAAAAAAAAAACACTTTAGTTTTTTATTGCATAAGCCAAATGTTAAACTGCTTTTTTAAATTCCTGACAGAAAGGTTTTAAAAACTTTTGTCTTTTTTTAATTTGAATTACTTATAACAACAGTTCAGTTTTTTACATTTTTTTATGTTTCCAACTAAATTAAACTTTACATTTTTGATAATTTATTTCCATATAGTTTAAAAAAAAACCTTAACAATTTTTTAAACTCTCAGTCCTACTTTAGATAAGTACTTTTTATTTTTTTTTTAATGTGAAGAATGTTAAATTTGTAAAATATTGTGAAAATAAAAATAAAAAGTCCGATTTATCACGATTTAAAAGATAATACAATTATAAACTTCTATCACATATGTTATGATTTTATAAACAACTTGAACTAATTTGATTAAATTATTAAATTAAATTATAACTTCCCTTTGATAAACGTAGAATTTAATTTTTTTAAGCCACAGTAAAGTTGTATTTTAAATTTTCAATTAATTTTTTTTGTATTATGTTTATAGTTGAAAACTTTTGTCAATATTTTTAAAAGAAAAAAGGGATATTACGTTTTTACTTGATCAATTTTATAAGTCAACAAAAGTTTAAACGAAAACAACAAATAAGAATTTTTTTATAAATTTTAAGTATAGTATTTTATAAACTAAAACTAAAAGATATAAACGATTTAAACTTTAATGTTTGATGTAATAAAAAACTGTAAAAGAAAATTTAAATAATTTTATTTTAATACAAATTTAAAAACAAAAGCTATTTAAAACTATTTTGTTTATTTACTTTTCCTTTTCTGTATTTTGGTATAAATTTAATAATTTTACAGCAGTTTTTATATATTTAAGCTTCTTTTCATATAGTCTAGTTTTTTTATAGTTTACAGACTTTTTATGACTATTTTATCTGATAATGTTTTTTTTTATGTAGTGGAATTTTACTATAATGAAGTGGAATAAAACACTAACAATTTACTCTATATGTTCAAATTTATTTAATTTAGTCTATATATAAGTACAAAAAACAGTATATAAATACTCAAATTGCTTCTAGCGTTGTTTTCATAATTTCGCTAAAGTACAGTATTTTATTACAATTGCATTTATTAAAGAAGATAATTTTTGGATACCATGAACGGTATAGTATGTAAAATACATTTTTTAAGGCTACTAGTATAGCTTCTGTATAAAATAATAATTTTAAAAGACTTTGTATCAAAAATTATTATTTTAGATTAATAATATTTTAGTTTTTATATTAACTTTTTTTAAATATTTTCAAATATAATATTGTATTTTTATATACCAGCTGATTCAATATAATTTAAACAAAACAAAACTAAACATTAATCAAGTGTTTTAATGCTAAAACTATCAAGTATTTTACTGTCAATAAAAACAAAACTTTTTTATAGAATAGTTAACGTTTTATTTATCTATTGTAAACTAACGTTTCAAATATAAATGTACAAAATTTAAAAATTTTCTTTTTTAGTTATAAACTAAATGATTATTTATAAGTTTCCTATTGTAATTTTTCGTGCCTTTAATTCATAAAATTTTTTTTTTTATAACAAAAACGTAAATGCGTTTTTTTTTTAATATATTGGTTAAGCAATATTTCTAAATACTCAAAAATTTTACTTTTGATTTGTATTTTTTTACTAAAAAAAAGCTTAAATTGAAGCTACAGTAAGAGATAAGACTTTAAATTAAAACATTTTGATATGTGCAGTAGAGTATAGAAAGTAAATTGACTCAACTTGCAACTTGGTTGATTTGAATAAGAAATTGCAATTTTATCAAATATCAAGTTCTTTGTCGTTATCATCTTTTTTTTAAAGTTTCTTTTCAGAATAAAAAAACTGAGTTTTCATAACTTTATTAAAAATTTTGAGAAGTGTCTTGGTTTTATAAAATACCTATTTCATATATTACTATTATTAAGGCTTCTTAAAAAAGTACAACTTTAAACCTTACTTTATAACATGATTTATACATAAAATTGTCTTTTTAAAGCTCTTATGCTAAAAACCAACAAATAATTTTAATTTTCTAAGTACACAAAAACTTATTAGGCAATATTTAATCAAAAACTTTGGTATATATATATATATGACTTTTATATATTCAAAACTTAAAAAGAAACTTTCAGAATTTAACTGTTTTAACTAATCATACTTTTTTTTTGTGGTCTTTTTAAGTTAGTAAATTGCTAAAATATAATTTTTAATCTCAAAAATTGTGTTAGTTTTCATTTTAATGAAATATTTTACAAATTTTAAGCTTGCTTTAAATAAGATATAAGTTCTTTTTGTGATAAATATTACTTTAAAATTAAGTTTTTTAGCTTAAAAACTTATTTTAAATTCAAAAAAATTATAATACTATAAATCCAAAAAGTGTTTCATCCTTAGTAAAAAGTTTTCAATATCTACAAGCTTTTAATACAGCAAAAATATATGCATACATATTAGTTTTTCGACTACTCCGATTACTTTTAAACCATCAAGTATACTAGCTCTGATAGTAAACGCTTGTGTGAATAATATACAAAGTTATTTTTGAACAATTAGAAGTCCGAAATTTGTCTTTTGTTTTATACGTTTTAATATTGTTTTGTTTTTTTTTTTTGAAAAAAAATTCATTTTCCAAAAATAACTGGTCTGATAATATATCACAACATTTTATATATATTATCAGTATTCTTTTTTTATTTTTCAAAATGGTTATTTATTATAAAGCTATAAAAAAATTACTATGATTCACATTGTTTTTTTTGTAAATTTGTAACTTGACAAACATTTATACATATTCAAGTGTTAGAGGAACTAAGTTATGTAAAATTTTAGTTCAAATGAAAGTAAAATATTTTTAAGGTCATACATTTAACTACTTTATGTAATCTTGACTTTTAAGTTCAAGTTAAAATAACAACTCTTTATTATTCTTCATTAGAGACTAATTTTCATATTTTTTCATTGTCAAAGTTTTATTATAATTTTTTTAGTTTTTCATATACCAATGTACTTACACTGAAATCTTTTACTTGTTTGTTTTTTCTTAGAAGAACGACTTTTTTACTTTGAAGTACGATTGTGAACGACTCGAAAACCGAACACCAGATCCTAAGACCAAACTTTTTCAGCGCTTTTTTGTCCTTCAATAGATAAAATAATAACAATAATAATAGTAATACTAAAATTCTTAAGGAACTCTTATTAATTATGATAAACTTAATTATAGTTAAGTACATCTAAAAAACAAATACAATACTTAATAAAAATATTTAAACAATATAAATATAAAAAAGTTTGTAGGAACAATTATATAATGACTACAAATAAATAAAAAAATAAATCAAAACAGTGTATCGAAAATTTAACATAAAACTTTAAAACATAAACATTTATTCTTATTTAAAGAACATTTTTTTTCGTAAAATAAGATCAGTTTGGCCCGCGTCAAAACTTTTCAAAACATCCCTAAACTTATAATATTAGATAATAAAAATTATCTAAAAATCGTATTTATAAATCTAATACAGATTAAATGTAAGTTGTTAGAACTTTAGTTTTATGCTTACAAAATAAAAAGATTAGAGAAAAAAGTTACAAAATTCCAACTGCATGATAAAAAGGAGTTAATTTTATTATTCTCTGGTTTTTTTGATACAAAAAGTGCTGATAAGCTGAAAAGATAATGAAAAAAAGAAATAACATTTTACAAATATTAACTGATAAAATAGATAAAATTATTAGTTTTTAACATACATTATACTTTGTTCTAGAATAAATTTTAACTTTTAGTAAAGGGAAAAAAAGCTAAAGCTTGGTTAAACTTATTTTTTCAAAATGTTCGAATATTTACTAACTTTTCTTAGTTTTTCTTAAATGTTAACAAAAGTTTAGAGTTTGTTATTAGTTATGAATTTAGTTGCTAGCTCAATAGTATTTGTTTTAAAAATAGTTTTTAAATTTCTTTTTTTGTTTATTTTGACGAAACACCCAAAGCTATCGCTTTACAGCCTAGAAATTGAGCAAAAAAAATACTGAAGAGTAACATTTATTTTTTGATAAGCAAAAAAATTCAAGCAATATGTTGATAGCTTACAAAATTCTATAAAATATCGAATTAACCTCTTTAAAACATTTAAATAACAATTAAAAAAAATCTGTGCTTAAAATATTTTTCTTTGAAATAAAAGCTTAACATTTAAAATTTGTGGTTTTTTTATAAAATATTAGTGCTTGTTGTATAGTTATGCAAATTTAAAGATACTGCTGTTTCTTTATTTTTAATTATATTAAAAAAACCTGTATTGTGTGTTATTTTAGTTTGAACATATCTTTACTTAAAAGTGCATTACAATTAATACATACTGCTCGTTATACAGTCATCAGAATTAAGAAAAAACTGTTACTACGTTTATACAATTATGTTTAAATTTGAAAAAACTGTATTGTATCTTATTTTCTAATAATGGATTAAAATCATTACAATTTTTTGTTAATATTTAACTTTTGTATGAATAAATTAGTCTTATTTGTTTATGATATCACTAAACCGAGCTTAATTCTTTGATAATAATTTACTTCATTGTGCAAAAACATAGTTCAATTCTAAATTAAATAAAAGTAACAAAACTTATTTTAAATTAAGTAAAACGTTTTAGGTACTTTGTGGTTTAAAATCTAAAATATTTCAATAGTTTTATATTTGAAAAAAAAACTAGTCATCAAACAAATAAACTATAACTTTTTTATTTAGCTTTATTCTATATTAAGACAGTTTTCAAAACCAAAACCTAAAAATGCGCTAAAATATAAAAAAATCTGTTATACTGTTGTTTTTTATCATTTGCATTTATCATCGACATTACAAAAGTAATCTTAAATTTCAATATTACTTAGTTTAGTTATAACTTGTTTTAGTAAGTTGAAATAACACACAAGTGTTAGTTTTTCGTTAAAATATATAAAAGTTCATTTGTTTTACGTTAACTCACTGTAATGCAAGCGTGGAATTTATTTTGAGCCTTATAAAAGGCTAAACTAAATTTATGTGAAGATAAATATGTTAATAAAAAAACACTATCTAAATCTAAAAATATTCATTAAAACTCATGAATCTAAATTTATTACAAACTAAAGTAATAGTATTTGTTATAAAGAATAAACATTTTTATCAAGCAGTTGTATAAAAGGTATTGAAACAATTCAACAAATGTAAACAAAAAATCCTTAGATTGTTATAGTTGTAAAGATATTATATAATAATAATAATATAATGTAATAACTATATATAAGGTTATATACAGTAACCTCTGCATCTTTACACACTCTTGTTTAGTTACGCATTTTAGAATTCTAAAAAGTTCAAAAAAGGAAAAAATTTAATCATTTTTAATATTGCACAAATTAAGTTTATTGTATAACTTTTATTAAAAATATGTTTTTAAATACTAACTCACCTCTCTATATGTTTAGACTTTGTAAACTTATGTTCCTTGACTAATTGATAAACATTTAGTTATACCTCAATATATCAGAAATTTAGTTAACAATAAGAGTTTAAATTAAAATTCTGAAAGAAATATGACTGTGTTAAATAATGAAAGTAGTAACATAAATTATTGATAAAGTTGTTCAAGTAACATAAACAATTTTTATCAAATATTTTCTTATTTTATATATTTTCGTTCAAAACAAGAAATCCATTACAGCACCAAATGCATATTTTTGTAAAAGGCTATAGAACAGGGTTTCCCAAAGTGGGCGATATAGCCTCCCTGGGGGCGATTTTAGTAAGTTGGAGGGGGGGGGGGCGATAATTAGTATTGAAGCGAAAGAGTGGGCGATAACTAGTAAGGGGGCAAAAAAGGACGAATTTAAAATTTTAGGTTGTCATAAAATTTTTACTTTTATAATGCTATTTTACTAATTTTAGCTTGCTATTAATTATTTGACCCTGAGGTAAAACTTAAACAAAAAAGTTTATGTTGTTTATGTAAAATATAGAGAAAAAAATCAAGTACTTATGACTCCTACTTTCAAGTAAACTACATATTTTAATTTATATTTTTTTATTATTTAACAATTACATAGATCAGAGACGATTGGAATCCCTCTCACCATTTTATAACCTGACATGTATGTTATTTGGGATCATAAATGGTTTGCAAAAATCTATGTTATATATTATTAAATTCTAGGTAACTGGCAACCCTGTATACTTTTATTTTTACTCGAAATACCATGAGGTGATTTAAAACAAAAAAGCTATCATACAGATAAAAATATGGATCCCTTTGAGGGAACTAGCTTTAATTGTAGTTTAAAAAATGAAAAACTACTCAATACTTTCTAGTTTAGTTTTTTTTGATGTTTGTCTACCAACTCAACAAGATTATTTATTCTTTATAAAATAAGAATTGTGTACCACCGAATAAGCAACAGCTTATTTAAATACACAAGTTTCTAGAAATGAAAAATGAGGCCTACTGACCTTACTATCTAACTTAATTATCACTTTTATTTTTTACTTTGCTATAATTTTTTAGAACTTTGCGCAAGTACTGTAATTTATTTTAGCTTAAATATTTGTTCAATCTTAATAATTGTTTAAACTTTAGAAAGGAAATCAAGTAGATTCGAAAGGCTTTAAGTTTTACAAAACGCTTAAAAATTTAAAATATATTTTTGTTAAGTTGCAAGTGGTATTGAGTATGTTTTTAATTTTTTTAATTATATCAACTTAGCAAAAATTTTGAACAAAAATAAAATCTACTTTTTATTGATGGTATGATAGTAAAACGAATAATAGTTTTTAATAAAAGATAACACTTTTATCTGAAAACATTTAGTAATGTGCAGTTAAGGGACTAAAACTGAAACTCATAGCTTTATAAAGTTAAAAAAAAACTCAACTAGTTTAATAGCATTACCGTTATCACAAATAATAATGCTTAAAGTTACTACTAAGTCTTTCTTAAACTTATTATATTTTTGAAAACTCGTCTGATATTTTAAACGATAGTATAAAATATAAAAGCCATTAAACAAAAATTTTCTTTAAAATTATATAGTGCACAGTCTTTTAATTACAACCAGCAGTAAAATTTAACAACCTTGGCAATTAACTCAGAGATAATATTCAAAATAGAACTTTAAATAAATTAAATACTAAAATTTGTGATATTTCAAATAAATTTTGTTATTTATTGAAAGCTTGAACCTTATTTCATTAAACTGCATAATAAATTTAAAGTATTTAGCTAACGTAGATACTAATAAATTTATTTGATATTTTTTTTATATAATTTACTTAAGTATATAACTACCGTACATACTCATATATATCTTAAGCAATATTAGAATCAAAATGCAAATGTGCTTTGAGCAATATGTGATTCAAAGAAAAGTTTCAACCTAAAAGTTAAGTTTTAATTATTTACTAGTGTTTTAATCATGTGAAAATTGTATTATTATTCAGTTAGCATTTTACTCTTAGTTTCTCCCTTTTAATATACATTATTTTTTACTTTAAACGCTTTTTTCTTAATTTTACACGAACTTTTTTTTTGGTAAAAACTTGTGTTCTATTAAGATTTTTTATCAAATTTTAAAGGACAAACAATGTTTTGTAAGCTTTAGACTAGTTTAAACTTAATTAGCCATATAAATTATATAAGTTTTCACTTTGTTTTACACTTTTGTTAGTTATATAACTAAAACAATATGTATAAAAAATTTAAATAAAATCACCTAAAACTAAGTATTATTTTACATTTTCTATTTTTATTCTATTAGTTTAAGCATGTAATATATTACATACTCAATTTTGTTCTTTTTTACTAAAGCATAGTTAAAGTAATTTTTTTTTTTTAACTAATTGTTACAAATCAATAGTCAAGTTCTGTTTGTTTATATGGTTAATAATTTAATAAATAGCCAAAATGTGATAGTTCTACGACAAATTTTTATTTTAGTTATCTGTAATTTTTCAATTTTTAACTTGCTTTGAATTAAAAATATTATTTTGCAAAACAGTTGCTTGAAAATTGAATTAAGTTACTTGACGTTTAAAAAATATCTAATTATTCAAGTTTTTTTTTATTCAAAGTATCTTACTACTAATAAACTTCAAAAGAAGTTAAAAAAATCTGCTATAAACTAGACTTCAAAATAACTTTTAAAATATTGTTCTGTTTATAAAACATCTCTGATAGTTAACGATTGTGTGAAGTTTAAAAAAAAATGTTAAAAACTAAGCAATTATTTTTAATTTTTATAAAGTTTTCATTAAATTGATTTTTTTAGAAACAATTAACAAGGAAAACTGATTTAAATAGCTTAACCTTGTATATACAATAAAAGTTACAATTAAATAACTTGACTTATATTTATAAAAATTTTACATATAAATATAGTGTCAATTAATTTGTTTAAGAATGCTTATTTTTTATAATATTTCAATAGTTCTCACAGGTGTTTATACATTTTTAACTGTTTTGCGCCTTTTTCTATAGAAAATATTTAACATTTAAAACAATAACTTTAATTTTAAATAAAATATTTTCTTTTATTTACTTCAAAGCTTTGGTACATATTTTTAATTTTTAGTTTAAATTAACGTGCCTGATTTTAATTATTCTTGATAATACTAAAAAAATTTTTAGATGTTTATACTAAATATTCTTACTATCAAATTTTAGTTAAGATATAATTTAATTTTATAGTTACCAAAAAATTTCGTTTTCAACAAAATATTTTTCAAATAACTTTGGTCGACATTTCCCTTTTTATATGTTTATATTATATACAAATGAAGATACACTTATGTTTAATAGTTCCCTGTATATATAAAAAACCAGTTTAGAATTTTTTGTTCTAAAGTACAAACTGCATTATAAGAAGGAGGAAATTTATTCTCTCAAGTTTTGTGATGCAAAACGTGCTGATGTTATGAAAAGGCCATAAAATTAACTGATAAAAAAAAATAAAATTATTAGTTGCTAGCATACCTCTAATTTTGTTAGATAGTTAACTTTAGTCTTTTTTAAAAGTGTAATTAGCTTTAATACTATGAGCAATGATATTCTTTTCTTATGTTTTGTTTGAGTTTAAACAATAAACTAGTGATTTACAACTATAATGTTTTGAACTTGTGAATGATAAATTATATTTTTTTACATATTCTTCAAATATAAAAACATAACTATTTATAAGTAAGCGCAGTTGATTACTAGGATCTTAATTCACAGTTTTAAAAGATTTTTTTTGCTAAACAAACTAACTTAAGTTTTTTTAAACTAGAAGTTTAAAAGAAAAAGTCTGCAGGCAAAACAACTAACAGCATAAGTACTTTAAAAATTAAGTTATTGTATAACTTTATATTTTTGCAATGTCGAAGCGAAAAATAGCAAAAATTCTATTCACAACTTGTTATCTAATTTCTCAAGCAAGTTTTACTCCCTTTTATTATACAAGATAGATTACTTACAAAGAATAAACCGTGTGGTTGTTAAATTACAAAAAAGAAATTAAATTGATAATTAAATAAATAGTTATAAGTAGCTTTTTTTCTAATTTATATGAAACAAAAAAATAGTTAAATTTTTCAATATATTTGTTTTGTATTATGCATATAAATGAAATCTTTTGTCAATATTTTTGAAACAAAAAGGTATATTACGTTTTTACTTCAATAACTTTATAAGTCAGCAAGAGATTAAATGATAAGTGTTTTTTTTTATAAATTTTTTGTATAGCATTTTATAAACTAAAACTAAAAGATATAAACTATTTAAATATTAATATTTGATGTAATAAAAAACTATAATAGAAAGTTTAAATAATTTTTGTTTTATATAACTTCAAAAAAAAAGCTATTTAAAACTATTTTGTTTATTTACTTTTCCTTTTTCGTATTTTGGTAAAAATATAATAATTTTACAGCAGTGTTTTATACTTAAGCTTCTTTCAATATAGTCCAGTTTTTTGATAGTGCACAGACTTTTTATAACTATTTATCTGATAATATTTTTTTGAATATAGTTGAATTTTATTATATTGAAGTGGAATAAAACACTAACAATTTGATCTATATGTTCAAATTTATTTTATTTAGTCTATATATAAATACAAAAAACACTATATACAATACTCACATTGCTTCTAGCGTTGTTTTCATAACTTCGCTCAAGTACAGTATTTTATTACAATTGCATTTATTAAAGACGATAACTTTTGATAACCATAATCGAAATATCAGGTAAAACAGTTTTTTTAAAGCTACTAGTTTAGCTTCTATATAAAATAATAATTTTAAAAGATTTTGTATCAAAATTTAATATTATAGATTGCTAATATTTTAGTTTTTATATTTACGTTTTTCAAATGTTTTCAAATAGAATTTTGTGTTTTTAGATACCAGCTGATTCAATGTAAAATAAATGAAACAAAACTGAATAGTAATCAAGTGTTTTAAAACTAAAACTATCAAGTATTTTACTGTCAATGAAAACAAGACTTTTTTATAGAATATTTTATTATCTATTGTAAACTAACGTTTCAAATATATATGTACAAAAGATTTTTTTTTCTCTTTTAGTAATAAACTAAATGATTATTTATAAGTTTTATATTGTAACTTTTCATGCATTTATTTTATATAAACAACTTTTCTGTATAACAAAAACGTTTTTATTTTTAGTTAAATTGGTTACGAAAGATTTCTAAACATTCAAAAGTTTTACTTCTGATTTATAGTTTGTTAGTAAAAATAACGCTTAAAATAAAGCTTCAATAATAGATAAGACTTCTATCTGAAAAGCTTGTAAAAAAAAAAGAAAAGCTTCCTGCAGTGGAGTAAATTAAATTAATTTGCTACTTGTTCTGATTAAGAAAATAGATATTTTATTAAATATCAAATTTTTTGTAGTTATCAGCTCCTTTTTAAACGTTTTATTTCAATAAATTGTTTTTAAAAAAACTATTTGAAAAATTATGAAAAGTGTCTTGCTTTTTAAAATACTCATCTTAAACCTTCCTATTTTTAAGGTTTTAGAAAAGTAAAACTTTAAACCATACTTTATAACATGTTTTTGTACGCAAAATTGTTTTTTCAGCTCATATGCAAAACACAAACACATAATTTTAATTTGTTTAAATACACAAAATTTTATTAGGTAATATTTATTCAAAAACTTTGGTAAATTGTATGACTTTTATATAACCGAAACTTATATAAAAATTTTCAGAAATTAATTGTTTTAAATAGTCAAACTTTTATTTTTTACTATGGTCATTTTTAGTTAATAAGTGCCAAAGTTTAATTCTTAATCTTAAAAATTATGTTAGTTTTTATTTAAATGAAATGTTTTACAAACTTTAAACGTGCTTTAAATTAGGTATAAGTTTTTTTTATGATAACTATTACTATAAAGATAAGTTTTAGCTAAAAAACTTATTTTAAATTCAATAATATTATAGTATTATAAAACCAAAAAGTGTTTCATCCTTACTATAAAGTTTTCAGTATTTAAAAGCTTTAAATAAAGCTAAAAAGAAAGATGCATGTATCTAAATTTCAAGATATCTTAGAATACATCAAAACCATAAAATATATTATCACTGATAATAAACGTTTGTGTGAATACTATACAAAATTGTTTTTAAGTTATTTTATGTGAGAAATTTGTTTGATGTTATAAAATTTTTAATACTATTTTGTTATATGCTTAAAAAAAAATTTCCATGGATAACTTGTTTGATAATATGTCATAATAAATATATACAGTAGTTTTTTTTTCAGAGTTTTTTTTTTCTCAATCTATAAATAAATTAGTAAGATTCACATTATTTTTTATAAATAGGTAACTTGACCAATATTTATCCATATGTAAAAGTTAGTGTAACTAAGTTATGTAAAATATTGGTTCAAATGAAAGTTAAGTATTTTTTAAACTCATACATTTTATTTCTCTTTGTAACCTTGGATTTTTTGTTTAAATTTACATTGCAACTCTTTGTAATTGTTCATTAGAGACTAAATTTATTTTTTACTATTTTTTCTTAAAATCAAAGTTCATTGTGAATCTTTTATTATATTTTTTTTATTTTTCATATATCAATGAACTTACATCAATTCTTTAACTTTTTTTTTAGAAGTACGACATTTTTACTTAGACGTATGATGGTGTACGACTCGATAGCCAAAAGCTCCTTTATACACCAGGTTCTAAGACCAAATTTTTTCAGCGCTTTTTTTATCCTTTAATCAACAATAATAATAACAATAATATTGGAATTCTTAAGTATCTCCTTTTATTTATGATAAATTTAATCACGATTACATGCATCTAAAAAAAAAATACAATAATTAAAAAGTTTATTTAAACAATAAAAAAATAAAAAAAATTTATAGGAACAACTTTGAAATAAATATAAATAAATAAAACAATAAATCAAAACAGTAGATTCAAAATTAAACATAAACTTTAAAACTTAAGAATTTACTTTTATCTTAGCAAAACTTTTTTCGTGTAATATAATCAGTTTAGCCTACTTCAAATATTTTTCAAACATCCCTAAATTTATAGTTGTAGATAAAAAAAGTATCTGAAAATCATATGTATCAAGTCAAAAATCATATTATAGTTTATAAGTAAATTGTTAAAACTTTAGTTATACGCTTACAAAATAAAAAATAAAAACTTTTTGTTACAAAATTCCAACTACATAATAAAAAGGAGTTAACTTTATTATTAGCTAGTTTTTTTTTGATACAGAAAGTACTGATAAGCTGAAAAGATATTTAAAAAAAGATAAAATATATTACAAATTTTTACTGATAAAAATATAAAATTATTAGTTGCTTACATACCTTATATTTTGTTCTAAAATAGATAATAGCTATTTATAAATATAATATTTTAATTTAAGTTTCAAATATACATGTCCTATTTAAAATGTTCGAATGTTTACTAACTCATGTCAGTTTTTCTTAATTTATTAACAAAAGTTCTAACTTAATTGTATTTGCAAACTTAACAGTATTTGTTTTTAAATTTAGTTTAAACTTCTTATTTTTATGAAACATTTAAAGGTAAAACTTTGCAACCTAGAAGTTGAGCTTAAAAAGTACTGAAGAGAAACATTTTTTTATTAAAAAGCAAAAAAAAAAGAAACAATATGTTTACAGTTTATATAATCTATAACACATCGATTTTATCTCCTTAAAGTATTTGGTATAATAGTTAAAAACATAATTCATGCTTAACAATACAATTTCTTTTAGAAAATATTAACTATAAGAGACAAACTTTTTTTTCTGTTTATAAAATGCATTTTCATAAAATATAATAAGTTTAACTTACAGTTTAAACTTACTATTAAATTCTATACTTTTCTTTAACTATTGTTATTCTTGTTAGAAAAAGAGTAGGCTCAAAGAATAACAAAACAACAAATTCTGGTACTAGTAGTTTGAACGTATCTAAAGTTGAAAATGTATAACTGTTTATTTATACTGCTAGTTATAAAATCATCAGAATTATGAAAAACTATTTTTACGTTTTTTCAATTATGTTTAAATTATAAAAACTATATTGTATTTTTTATCTAATAATGCGGTAAATTATTAGAGTTTTTGTTTATATTTAACTTTCATATAAATCAACTAAACTAAGTTATGTAAAATAAATCTTATCTATTTTCGATATCTTTAAGTGGAGCTTATCATTTTGATGATAGTTTATTTCATAGAGCATAAACGTAGTTTTATTTCTAAGTTTAATAAAAGTAACAAGAAATATTTTTAATTTATTTAAGTTTTTTAGGTGTTTTGTGCTTTAAAAAATAAAATATTCAAATTATTTATTACCTGAAAAAAGAATTACTCATAAAAATTTTAACTATAACCTTTATATTAAACTTTACTTTATATGAAAACGGTTTTCAAACTAAAATCTTTAATTGCATAAAGTATAATAAAACTATTTTAACTACTAATTTATATTTTTTTCATTTATTATCTGCATTACATAACTAGTCTTATATTTTAACAACATTTGTACGAGTCTAGCTATATTTTGTTTCAATCAATTGAGATAACACACAAGTGTTTGCTTTTAATTGAAACACTTAAAAGTTCATTTATCTAACAAATAGGTTACATCTTTACACGCATTAAACTTTATTTGAAGCCTATTAAAAGGCTAAACAACTTTTGTAACAAAAAATAAAAATGTTCGTGTAGATAAATCATTGAAATAAATTATTTTATACCTAGTCTTAGGGTTAAAGTTATTTATTTAAAAAATATATTAAAAGTATAACATAGATTTTAGAAATAAATATAAAATAAGTATAGTAATACTTATTTATATCATATCTTATGACTTTAAATTATTTCAGAATAACGTAACAGCATTTTTTAAACAATAAATAATTTTACTAATCAGTTGTATAAAAATATTGATATATCTAATGAATTTAAAGAAAAATTTTTTAATTTGCTATGAAAAAAAAGTTCAAAACGCTACAACGTTTTGTTTACAAACATACAGTTATTTAAAATATTTAAAAGTAGAAAAATATGAAGAGGCTTAAAGATTTTATTTTCAAAAATTATTAATTTTTAATAGTTAGCTCATTTCACTTTTCTTTTAAAATTTTGTACACTGTTTAATTTTTGTAAAGCATTAGCTTTTCTAATATTTTATTAAACACATTTTTAATATATCAGTCCCTCAGTTGATTGTACATTTACACATTTTTTAATAATCTTAATATTCTAAACTATATTTATCTAACTATCTTTTATATGTTAAAATTTTTTTATACACAGATAATCTAAAATTTAGTTAAATATTTACTCGTTTAATTTTAAAACACTACAATGTAATAAAACATAAGTTTTCCCCTATGACTAGTATGTAATACAATTCAAACAAATATAATATTAATCAGAAATATTTGAAAAATTTTATGAGTTTTTTCTTAACTTAACCGTACAAAAATAAAATAGTGTACTAGCATACGTATCATTTAATTATGCTTTTTACTCATTAAATTAAGCATTATTTTACAAGCCACACAAATAGTTAGATAAGTATTTTTTAATTAATTCAATATTCAGTAGTTATGAAAATAAGCTATTAAAAGCTTTAAAACAATCTCCAAACTAAAGCATCCGAACATTTGCAAACTTTAAAATTTTGTTTCTCTTTTAACTTTATCGAATTTTTTCTGATGTTATTCTTTTTCAAAAATTTTTCGCCGGAGGTGCAAGGCTTCTTAAGGTTTTAGAATTCAAACTTTACTAATTCTAAACTTTAATGAAGTATATATTTTAAATCAAGTTTTTTTTCAATGTGTAAAAATCTTATAAATTAGACTTAAATTACCATGTTTTGTTATATAAAAATTTGAAAAATTTTTGAGATTTGTTAAAAACGATTTAAAAGTTACTAAAGTATAGCTAGTTTTTAGATTTATAAAATATAGTTTTAAAGAAGCACGCGTTTTAAATACTTTTTTTTATGAAAATTGTATTAATTAGAAAAAAATGATTTTTTTTAAATTCATACTCTTCTTTTTAAATGTTAGTTACCTTAGTATCTTTTTATAAAAAATTGAATTGTCATACTTTGCAATTTGAAACTTAATTTAACTTTAAATAAAATGAAAAGTTTGTTTCCTAAGAAACTTTATTCCAACTAAACTTATTTGAATGAACGTGGAGGTTTAAATCTAAAAATAATAATTTATTAAATATTTTTTTATTGATTTGTTTATTAAGGAAAGTTTTTTTCAAATACATTGTTATATAATAAACTTTGTATTGGTTTTTTAGTTGAAATATATAACTGTTTCTAAAAAGTAGTAGTGTTTTTTTAAACCTTTAAAAAGTTTATCTCCATACTAAAACTGTTAATTTATATAACATACTCCTAAACTGTTCAAAACCATTAATATTTAAAATAAGATGAATACTTTTACTTTTATATTATCAAAAGCTTACTTTATCAAAGTATATAAACGTTTTTAAACAAAATATTTAAAACTTTAAGTATCACCTTTTAAAACAGGTTGTGTATGATTATAATTTGTAGAAAGATTTTTAAAAATCTAACTCTTTATTTATAGTTTTGTTTGTAGCTTCAAACGTTCTTATGTGTTTAAATCCCGTAAATAATTTAATTAACTAAGACATTTTAAAAAAATCCATGGGTCAAAGTTGCAAAACGTCGAAAATTATATCTAATTTCAAAATTTCATATTAAGGGGTAATTTATACAATTTTTATATATGTGCTTAAAGTTTATTAATTATATTTATCATTTTTATTCGTTTATGCAGTTTGTATTAAATGCAGTTGACATTAAAATAACGTTTGAATAAGTTTAAAAGGTCTAATTCTTTTAAATTCAAATTTAAAAGTACGTACGTTTTATATCAATTTCATCATTTTACTCCTTTTTGTCACTCAACTGTTGAATAATTAAACTATTCGAAAGTAAAGCATAGAATTTCTTTTGTAACTAAAAAATCAATAATAGAGTATCATTTGTTTTCATTTCTTCATTTATTTTCTGTTTCTATTTTGGCATTTCGTTTTTAATGTCAAAACTGTACTTTATAGTTTTTATAAAATATTCTTTATCAAAAAAAATAAAATGTCTTAACTAAACATTTCTAAACTTATTTAATTTAAACTTTAATTTTTTTTTTTTGAATAAAAATATAAGATAAAAATTACTCTTTTTTACGTATCGAAAATATTTTAAGGAAACGTTTTACTTTGTGTAATAAACATTTATGAATAAGTGAAAATAATGTGTTAGTTTACAGTTATTCCTTTAATTATTACTATTATTTCGAATCCAAACCAGTGCCATAAAATGTTTCAAAATTTTTCAACACTAAACTACAAATTGTTAATCATTTCAAAAATAAAGTAGAGTATTTGTAAAAGGTTTGCTCAAGAAATAATATCTACACTACGTTAAAAACACTTAAATTGTGTTAACCAGAGTTATTGTCAATAAAAACAATTATTTGCTCCAAAAGTAGCGAGCATAGTATGACAATATTTTATAACTGTTAAGTTATAAAAATTTTTATATATTTTTCGAGATAAAAAGTAAAGAACTAATTATATTTTAGTTACAAAAGTAATAAAACAATCATTTTATGTATATTGAACAAATATCAATTACTTGTCTAAAAATTTTTACTTAAGTATCTATAAGTGTTTTTTGTAACTATATAAGACAAAAATTTATTGTTTGCAATAGTTTTGAATAAAATAAACATTTTCTAATTATAACAATAAAAGCTTAAATTGTTTTATTTGTAAGATTTCATCAAATTTATTAATTAATTTTTAAAGTCAATATACGTGATTCTGACTCAATTTTAATGACGTACAACGTCTGTTTTCGAAAAAATAAATTTAAAACATCTGTCAAGTTAAACTTTCTCATGTTTAAACACAAAAACTCTTCAAAAACTTTTACGCTTATCTTTTTATTGTATAATAAGTAAATCCTAAAAGTATTTTACATGATATTTCAAATAATAAAAAAATGTCCAGAAAATTTTCTTAAACAAGATTATTTTAAAATGTATTTTCGTATAAATTATTCTTTTTTTTATTTAATAATATAAAAAACAGTTAACGTTTTTTTGATCGAAGGTATCTTTATGGAACTTGATTTTTACAATACTATTTTTTATGAAAAAGAGATATGAATCAAATAAACTTAATTGATTTAGTTCACTGTCATTTCTTCAATTATTTATATTACTTCGAATCCAAATTAGTGTCATAAATATTTTAGAGTGAAATAAAATTTTTGAAAAATAAGCTAAAACTAGTCAACCGTTTTAAAAATGTTTTGCTCAAGAAAAAAGTTATACAGAGTGCTAAAAATACTTCAAATAAGTTAACTAGAATTAATTGTTTTCAGTTAAAACAATTGTTTTTTTTTCAAAAGTAGCAAATATAAGATAACAACATTAAAGTGTTAAAATTGTTAAGTTATAAACTTATTAAATACTTGTGCGAGATAAAACGTAATGATTTATTTTTATTTTATTTGCAAAAGTAATAAAACAAACATCTTCTGTACATTGAACAAATTTTAGTTAGTCGCTAAAAATGTTTATTTAAAGTATCTATACGTATTTTTTTTGCTATCTTAGACACAAATATTCAACACAAACTAACTAGTTGCAATAATTATGACTTGCATACACCGAAATTAAAAAAAAATCGAAAAATGTTTTTGAAAAAATCATTAAATTTCTTATTTACTTTTATTGCAGCCTAAAGCAACATTCTGCCTTAATTTTGATAATATAAAACGTCTGATTTCAAAAAATCAATTTAAAACATCTGTCAAGTTAAAATTTTTCATGTTTAAATATAAAATATCTTCAAAATCTTTAAAGCTTATCTCTTTTTTGTATGAATAAGTAAAATTTGATGATATCTTTCAATTGTTTTTCAAATAAAAATAAACATAAGTTCAGAACTTATGTAAAATACAAATGATTTAAAATGGTTTTATGATAATGCTTAGTGCGAAACTTATAACACAATGACAACTAAATTAATCAATAATTAATTTTATCTCAGTTAGGAAAAGGCTTCTATAAATAAAAATAGATTTTACTTTTTTAGTAAAAACGTATTTAGTACTAATTTTATCAATATAAAATGTTATTTAATTTCTTTCTAACAAGTTTACCTACAGTTTATTTGTTTAAATATGTTAAAATAGCATGATTAGTTATTGTAAATGGGGTTAGAATGGGGTAAAAAAACACAAATATACAAAGTATTCCTAAGATTAATTGAAAAATTCAAAGAAACTCATGTTAAACTTTTTATAAAAAAAGTTTACTTTAGAAAAACTTTTGAAATTTATTTTTTCGCGAAGTTTAAAAAAAATATAAAAATAGTCTAATACCCTTCTTGTGGTTAATAACAATTGTATAAGCAATATTTTCTCTAATAAAACATTACTTATACAAACTACTGTTTTAATTAATTGTAGAATTTTTTCTTGTCCATTTGAAGAAATATTTTTAAAAGCTTTAAAAAGCTTTATAAAAACTGTATTTTACGAGAAAAAATTGTGTAAACATTGTTAAAACATATAGATTATAATCTACAAATAAAAAAATACAATTTTTAAGCCTCCTTTCAAAGATTAAATATACAACTTATGATAAATGTATTATCATACTATGATATTCTATCATGTTATTACATATGTATTAAACTAATTCATAATTGTTGAAAAAGATTTGAAATTTTTAAAAGTTTCAAAGAAAAAAAGATTTATATAATGTAGTTATAACATATAAAAACACTTTCTTTTAAAAATTACACTTTAAACAAGAAAAAATAATAACTAAGTGTTCAAATAATAATGCTTCATAGCTTAGAAAAATCAAATTTAAAGTATAAACTTTAGTGTTTCTAAAAAAAAAAACATAACATTATAAGCGATTATAAAAAGTTAATTAAAAATTCATAACTTAGCTAAAATTATTTAAATAATTAATGATCTGTTTTGCAACTTTTCTTTTCTATATTATTTACCGCTTATTTTAATTTTTAGTAAATGTGTTAACTATAATTGTGCTTTACATAACAAAAGCTTTATTTTTAAGTACATGTATAAAACAAAGTTATAAATAAAATCTCATTTTAAAATATAATTTAAGTAAAAAGTACAACCTATTTTAGCGAAAAAAATTAGTTATACATGCTTAAAACTTTAGTTGAGGCTTATCATAATTTATAATATAAGTTTTCTAAATCTATCTATTTTAGTTAAAAACCATATAGTGTTCTTTTTTTGATGAAAAAGTTATGTTTTGAACTAAATAGCATTAAAAAATTACATCTGTTTGCCTTAAAAAAAAAATATAAAAATTTTAGAATTATTTTACTTAATTTCACACTTTAGGTTATGACTGAATATCAAAAAAAAAATATAAAACAGATTTTTTACTAAGAAAGAATACTTTATAAATAAAAACTAGTTAACTTGCTTGTAAAATTTAGTATAAATAAAGCTTAAGGTTAAGCTCAAAAAATATTACAAAAAAGAGCGTCGACGTTTTCTCAAACAAATAAAAATATTTTGTGTTAAGTTTTCATTTGAATTAAGTTTTAAAAACCTAATATATAAACGGTCCGCACAATGTGTTTTTGTATTCAATTCTAACTATCTGAAATTAATATTTTCGCTATCTTTATTTTCAACTATTTTTGTAAACTAATATTTCATTGTAACAATAAATCATAATAATAATTTGAAATGATATTTTATATTTTTTTTTCAATTACTTTTGTATAATACTTTTTTGCTAGATACTTATTTATTTTGAACTGCTGTACAACTTTAGTCATTTCGCTCTTTTGATTTTATTCACATTTTAAATTTTACTCAATGAAAAGTTTTTATTTATTGTAAATAGTTTTTGTATTAAATGATGTATTTTCACTTTATGTTTTCGAAAAGTATCAACAACTATAAACATCACTATGAATATCATCTTTCAAATTTCACACAGTCCAATTTTATCAATTCATAAAAATCCTAGTTAAAGTTTTCAAACATATCAACATTTGAAAAATTTTCTGTTCATATCATCTTTTAAATCTAAAATCGTCGAATGATATCAATTTTAGCATTTGCTTTGTTTAGATATAACGAAAAACCATCAACAAAACTTATTACTTAATATAACTAATAATCACATCTTAAAAGCAAATACAAAAATTTTACACTTTTTTTCATTCTATTTAAATGCATAAATAGTAAGTGTTTAATATAATTTAATAGCTTTTGTGTCTAATGTCAAATTAAAGAACTCAGATAACTTTAAAAGTCTTAAAATTCGAAAAAAAAGGTTTGTATTAAGAAAAGTTGTTTAAAGGGATTTGATAAAAGTGCTACAAAAGAAAAAAGTGTAAAGCAGACTTTTGAATAATTTATACAAGGTTTCTAACACTAATATTTAAATTTGTATTCCTTTAAAAAATATTAAGTTTTAATTTTAGTTTATTTATTTATTTAAGAAAAAGTACTGAGAAACTAACATAATTGTAATGATTTGTTTCAAAAATTTAAAGAATTTAAAGTTTGTATAAAAAGTATGAGAAACTTTTAGTTAAAAACATTTCCCCAGTTTTATTAAAATTAATACCTATGAAATACTTATGAAATACTTATGAAATACCTATGAAAATATTTCAAACCATTAAACATTCTCATTTTTATGTTGTTTCTATTTTAAATTCACGTCTACGAGTACTAAAACTAACTTACATTCTTCTTTTTAAAACTTTAATAATTTTAAACTCTAAAAGACTTTGAAAAAAATCTTTCTTTAACAAATATATTAATTATTGAAATATTCACAAGAAAGCTCAAACTTTTTTTTACGTTAACTTTCTTTGTTGCGAATAAAATGACATCGAAAAACTATTGTACTTAAAATTTTTTAACTAACCAAATTTCTTATTCTCATTAAATATAATTAAATAGGTTACACACAGGTAATATGATACATATATATGTTTTGATGAACTTTTATTTAATCTCTTTAAATGATTGCTTTGAAAACCAACAAATGGTTTTAAAAATCGAGGAACCCTTAATTTCATGCCGTTAAAGCAATTTTAAACTTTATCTATTTACACCTATTGAGTCTGTTAATTTGTGTGTAACTTGTTATGAATTCACTACTAACTGTTTACAGTGTTACTAGCGATTCAACTTTTTGAAAGTCTTACTTTATCATTGTAACCATACTTGTGTTAATTACATAAATATATAGCTTTGGCTATATTAGTTTAAAATTATTTATTTTCATTATATTTAAAAACATCTTGTAAACTTGTATTTAATTTAAAATTTCTGTTAAATGAGTAAATTATGTATCTGTTAAGTCCACTGCAGATTGTAATAAACTAGATCATTTAATAACGTGTAATCTATAAACTTTAATAACTTTTATGTTAAAACTATTATCAGTTAACTAGCTAAAGCTCCTTTAAATACAAAATTTTATTATGTAAGCTTTATTTTAATTTCAAGAAGTATTATAAAAACTCTTAGTTTTATAAAACTTCTCTTGTGGTGTAAGTGATATCAAAAACAAAAATTGTTATTAAAAAAATTATAAGTAGATGAAGAAGTGTAAGCTTTGGTTTAGAAACCATTTTTTTCTTATCCTATCCAGTAATTTGAAAGCTTAATAAAGCTTTTACAAAACTACGTTACGGTTTATTAGAAAATGTTGTTTTTTTATTAAAAATACTGAAAATTGATATGTTTTTTGATATATGTTTATAATAAGCACAAAATCTAACTCTTATTCGTAAACTTTTTATAACTAAATACACACACTATATAACAATTTAATCGTCGTAAAAGTTAAATCGTTAATTTAGATTACAAATCTTTGACACAATAATAATTACCAAGTAAATAATTAAGAAAGAAAAGTTCAATATGTAAACACATATTAATTTAGTTATATGAAGTTAAGTTCTACAAAGAAAGATATTTGGAATTTTTAAACCAGCAATAATTAAACGCTAGGAGTATAAGGAGATATAAATTATTTAGGGATTTTAAATAATTGATTGTGTCTTTTTTTTCTGTTGTAGTGTTTTGTAGACCAAAACAGAGTCTTTCATTGGGGTTAAAAATGTTTTAAATGTTGTATTCATTAAGTTATAAAAAATTAAAAATATAATTTAAATAAAAAAAATTAAACAAATGTTTTACTTTATCTCAAAAGTGAGTTGGTAAACTTTATATATAGTTTAAAAATATGTTTAGTTTATTAATACAACAATAAAAATTATTTACTTACAGTATTACAAATGTTTTTTGCAATTTTCTAGGGTTAAACCTAATTTTTAGCATATTTTTGCTTACTCTAAAATAATAATATTTAAACAACATTAAAAATTCTTTTATGTAAAATAAGAACCAACAGTTCAATTTTTTTTTACTGTGAAGCGTAAAACAATCTTTGCTAAACTTCTCTTTACATAAAGCATCTGTTTCGTTCAAATTGTTTACAAAAAACATCTGTTCACTCAAAATATATTTGAAACATATCAACATTTTTTACATAAAAATATAAGACATGTATCATGCTAAAACATCTTTATTAAAACAAAAACAAACAAGTAAATCGATTTCGACTAACTCTTATCAACTACTTATGTTAGCAACTAAAGTAGTAGTTAATAAGAGTTAGCCGAAATCGATTTGACCTGTTTATTATTTTTTTTTAATAAAGATTTTTTTGAATGAATCATGTCATATACATTTGTGTAAAATATGTAGTACAAAAAAGTTATATATCAACACTTAAAAATCACTTCTGTAGAAATCATCTTTTAAATTTTAAACAGTTGAGTTATATCAATTTAAACTTTTGTTTTTTTTTTGAGATAACTAAAAACTAACAACAAACTTATTACTTAATATAACCAATTATCAGTTATTAAGAGCACATACAAAAGTTTAACACTTTTTTTAAAATATTTGAATAAATAAGTATTAAATATTTAAAATAATTTTAAAGCCTTTGTGTTTAACATTAAAGTAAAGAACTTTTATAACTTTTAAAAAAAATTAAATTCGTAAAAAAGGTTTGTATTACGAAAAAATTACCAAAAGGGATTTGTTAAAAAAGCTACAAAAAAAAATTGTGAAGCAAACTTATGAATAATTTATACAAGCTTTCAAACACTCGTATTTAAACTTGCATTACTTTAAAGGACACCGAGTTTCAATTTTATTCTGTTTTCAGAAATAAAAGATACTGAGAAACAAAATACCTTTTTTTAATTGAAGTATTTAAACATTAAAAGTTTATATACATGGTATTAAAAGTTTTATATTAAAATAGCGTCTTCAGTTGTATTAAAATGAATATTTATAAAATACTTCAACATAGTTTAATTTTATATATCACATTTCAAAACACATTCGTGTAATTTTCTTTATCATTGCGATTTTTCAATTAAGTCACTACTACAAGACTACATTTTTTCATTTAAGACTACTTAAACTAACTTATACTAAATTTTTTTTAATTTTAATTGTTTTCAAACTCTTAAGATTCCGTATAAAAGCTTACATTAATAAAAATTTTAAAAGTCAAAATATTTTCAAGATAGCTTAAACTTTTTTCCATCAATTTTTGTTTTATGCCAGTTAAATGAACATAAAAATTATTTCAAATAAATTCAAAACTTTAATACTTAATAACTATATAACACACTCTTTTTATCATAGAAATTTACTCAAATAGGTTTCACTCAAGTAGAATGATATATATCTGTTTAAGTAAACTTTTATTAAATTTAAAAGATTGCTTTGAAAACCTACAAATGGTTTTAAAATCGAGGAACTCTTAATTTCATGCCGTTAAAGCAATTTAAACTTTATTTATTTACACCTATTGAGTCTGTTAATTTGTGTGTAACTTGTTTTGAATTCACTTCTAACAATGTTTAGTATTGCTAGCAATACAACTTTTTGATAGTCTATTTTTATCATTGTAACCATACTTGTGTTAATTACATAAATATATAGCTTCGGCTATACTAGTTAAACATTTTATTAGTTCTTTTTTAATTTTCTCATACTTATTTGTTTTCGTTATGGTTGAAAACAGCTTATAAATGATTATTTAGTTTAAAGTTTCTTTTCTAGTTTAAACTTTCCTTTAAATGAGCAAATTATAAATCTCTTTAGCCAGTCCACATCAAAGTCTTATAAACAAGATTATTGAATTATGTGTAAACTATAAATTTTAATATATTTTTGTTAAAACTACTATCAGTTAGTTAGCTAAAGCCCCTTTAAATATAAAGCTTTTGTTATGAAAGCTTTATTCAAAATTCAACGAGTCTAATAAAAATATTTTGTTTTATAAAACTTCTCTTGTGGTGTAAGTGAGATTAAAAAACAAAAACTATAATATAAAAAAATTGCAAATAGATGAAGAAGTGTAAGCTTTGGTGTAGAAACCAATTTTGTCATATCCGATCCAATATTTTAAAGCTTAAAAAAGCTTTTACAAAACTACGTTATGGTTTATTAGAAAAAGTTGTTTTTTATTAAAAAAACTAAAATTGATACATTTTTGATATTTGTTTAAAAAAACCACAAAAATTAACTCTAATTCGTTACACTTTTTATAATTAAATACACACACTCTAAAAAAATTTAATCGTAGTAAAAATTAAGTTGTTAATTAAGAATATAAATCTTTGACAAAAAATAATTACCAAGTTAATAATTAAAAAAAAAAAAACTTCAAAATGTAAAATAATATTAACTTAGTTGTATTAAGTTAAGTTCTATAAAGAATAATATTTGAAGTTTTTGAACCAGCAAGAATTAAAAGCTAG
Source organism: Thalia democratica (assembly GCF_965202585.1). Classification (NCBI taxonomy): domain Eukaryota; kingdom Metazoa; phylum Chordata; class Thaliacea; order Salpida; family Salpidae; genus Thalia; species Thalia democratica. The sequence continues at coordinate 64,809,441 of NC_139171.1, forward strand.
GAAGTATAAGGAGATATAAATTATTTAAGGATTTTAATCAATTTATTGTGTCTTTTTTTTCTGTTGTAATGTTTTGTATACCAATACAATGTCTTTCATTGGGGTTAAAAATGTTTTAAATGTTGTATTTATTAAGTTATAAAAATTTTAGAAAAACAATTTAAATAATTAAAATTAAACAAATGTTTTACTTTATCACAAAAGTGAGTTGGTAAACCTTATATATAGTTTAAAAATATGTTTAGTTTTTTAAACAATACTAAAAATTGTTTACTTACAGTATTATAAATGTTTTAGGGTTAAACCTAATTTATAGCATTTTTTTGATTTCTTGATATTATATTAATAACATCAAAAAATTTTTTTACTAATAGAAGGACCAGCAGTTCAAATTATTTCTTTTACTGTAAAGCGTAATATAATGTTAGCTCAACTTCTCTTTACATAAAGCATCTGTTTCCTTCAAATTGTTTACAAAAAACATCTGTTCACTCAAAATAAATTTAAAACAACTGTCAAGTTAAACTTTCTCATGTCAGTTCACCTAAAATAATAAGGTGTTTATTTCTTTTATCAAAAAAGCAAAAACAAAAAAAAAATTAATGATGTAAATAAAATAACTAAATGTCAAACTTAAACAGGTAGAAATATAAATAATTGTTATTATGTTAATACAAAAAAAAAAGGTTTGAAGTTCGATTATAACAACATAATAACTACTAAAAAATCTGTAATAATTATATTTATGCTTGCGACAATTTTTAATGTTTCTCTCAAACTAATGTTTTACTTTATTTTACAAAAACATTTAGTTCAATTTTTTTTTTTTATTACAAAACCTAAGCTAAATTTCAAATTGGTCTTCGGGTTTTTTGAGTAAAATGTAAATAAGGTTGTTTCTTAAAACTAATATATGCTTAATTAAACTATCATTTTTTGTTATTAACGCTGTTTACATAGTTAAATATTAATTGTAAATAGCAAATACGTTATTTACATTTTATTTAAGATAAAAAAAAAATTAACAGACCGCTAGTGTACTTTTTACTAAAACTATATGTTATATAAGTTTATAACGATAAGTTATTTTTCTTAGTAGTAGTTCACTTTTTTTAACTTTAGTAGTAATTATTGTTGAGACTTGAGACCTTTTTCTATTTATAATTAATTTTAAGTTAATTAAAAAATATTAATTTTATTTGTATTTAAAGTTTCTAATAATTAAGTATATGTTATGTCTTTCTTATCAGATATATGAAAAATTAAGTCATTATATAATAACAAACTTAACAAATTAGTTTAGTAAGAAATAGTTTTTTTATAACTTATTGTAAGAAAGATTTTTTTTTAATTTTTATTAAAGAACGTTTTGCTTATTTACATATTAAGCAGTTATATTGAAATATACTTTTAAACAAAAACCATGTAAACTCTTCTTGTGGTGAAAAATAATAGATAAACTAAAAAGTTTTTTTTTGAGTTATTATTATACGTATCACTTTTTCTAGTTGTCATAGAATCGTTCTAAGATCATGTCAAACTACAATTTTAAAGCTTTATAAGCTTTTTGCAAACTGTAATTGATAAGCAAAACTTATACTTAAATTAGTTTACACTGTTAAGTAAAACTTGATAAATACTTCAAAAATATAATTAACAATTTTTGTCTCTAAAAAACAGATGTTTTCAAATATGCTCGTGTTGAAGTGTGAGACAAAAACTAAATTTTAATATTGTTTTACACAAAAAATAAGTTCATATATTTTTATTTCAGTTCTTAAAACAATATTATCATGATTTTCAAACAAAAACTCACTGTTCACAAAATATAATTGTAAAGTTTACTAATAAAAAGTTTTATATTATTATTATTATATTTATATTATATTAAAACAAATAAAGAGACCTGCGTTTAGAGATAATAAATATAAAATAAATAAATAGAAAGAAATAAAGATCTCCTCAACTACTAAAGGAGAAATAGTGAAATTATTCTCTCAAGGCTTTATTTTACAAACTAAGTTTCGGTCGAAAACCTAAATATAAATATTAATAAATAAAAATTTTTGTTAGTAAAACAGAAATCATTGCAATCGAGAAAGTGACAAGTACACGAACAATACATGTCGCTTAATTTATTTTTACAACTATTGAAATTTATTTTTTTTATTTTTTTTTGCATTACTTACAGTCTTATTTGCTGTTTTTTTTATGTATTATTTCGTTTCTACAATAAATTTGTGTAAATAGATAGAGTTTTATAGGATAGTAGTTGAATAAGACTAATAGCATGTAATGTAAGTTGTAGTATGACATTACAATTCTTATTCTATTTGAATAAGATTTTCAGCAACTGAAGATCTCGTTTTCAAACGAGTGAAACTTTACAGTCCTTAATAAAAAAGTTACTGGTTATTTTTTTTTTAATTTACATTAATGATAAAGTAAAACATCAAACTTAAAAAATTGAATCCTTCAAACTTAGTTAAAATATAATCTTCCAACAACAATTTATTAATTTACCTGTAAGTGTGTTTTGTTTTTAGCCTTTAGTACCAATAATTTTTTGTATAATACAACAATATTAAAAACTTTAAAACAAACGTAATTAAATTAAATGATAGTTGTACACCTAAAAAAATTGTGGCAAAATATTTTTTTAATAACTTTTACTATTTAAATAAGTGACTACATCTTTATAAAAAGTGCACTAAACAATTTTTATTAATTATACTTTAGCTATATAACTCACAAAGTATTAAAAAGCTTATAATTTAGCTTTAAAATTCCTACGATTACAACGAAAAAGTAGACGTCTTTGAATAATAAAAAACAGTTTTTGTTTTAACTTTGTACTTGAGCTTATTTCTCAACTTTATTTTATTAAAACGTCCACTTGATGTGTTTTAATTATATGAAGCATCTTTAATAAGTTTTATTACCGTATAGCTTTGTAAACTTTCTTTTATTAATTAATATTAAATTAACTACTATTTAAGTATTTAAAAGTTCACATAGTTATTGTAAATGAAGTTTAACAGTATTTATTTTTGGTGAAAAATAAATAAAAATATTTATTGTTTATTGTATATTATTGACTTTGGATTATTAAATTACAGCAACCATTATGATATAGAATTTTTTAAGTTTAGTTAAAAAGTTTTAAATAATTTGTTTTAAAATTCTTACTAATAACATTTTTCTTTCAGTAAAATTATTTGTAATATTTTCTTCCAACGGTTACAAAAGTATAAATAGTTTAAACCCTCCTTATGACGAAAAAATAATAAAAAATTAATCGCTTTCTCTAAGAAATCATAAAAAAACTAATTACTCTTTCTATTAGCTATAAAAGTGTTCCTTATCCATTCCTATTCATAATTTTAAAGCTTTAGTAAGCTTTTACAACACTTTTTTAATGAAAAAAAAAATTATTAAAAACTGCTTGCAAAAATTTAGTGAACCTTAATAAACGTAAAAAAAATTTTTAATTAAATATTTTACTAGTTAGAAGTTTAATTATTACATGTTCACTAAAGTTTTTGTAGTTAGAGAGAAAGACTTAAACTTATAAAAGTTATTAGAAAAGCTAACCTTAGAAAGATGAGTTGTAATTTATAAAACAATCACTTATATACAACTTGAGTCTATAAAAAATTACACATTAAGTCCTGAAATAAGTTTAAAATAAAATTCAATGTTCAAGTAGTATTGGTGCATAGTTAAGTAAAACTAAGTTTTATAAAAAAGATTTTGTATTCTGCAAGCATCGCATTACTAGCAAGTGTAAACATTTAATGAATAATTTATAACTTTGCTAAACTTATTCTGAATAATTAATGATGTTTTTGCAATTTTTTTTCCATTATGTACCCAGTTGTTTTACTTTTTACTTTTTAGTTAGTGTGAACACTTAATTAGGTTAAAGAAACAACAGTAAACTTTAAGGTTTAATTTACAAATTACACTTTGTTTTATAATATAATTTAATTAAGAATTATTATCCACTTAAAAATTACAATAGTTTATTAATCCTTTAAAATTTATTTTTTTTAAATAAAATATTTACTTTATATATCTTTCAATATATTCTAAATTTAGTTACTAGTGTTTAACATTTTTGAGCGGTAATAAATGTTATGAAATCCAAACAAAAATTTAACTTTTATTTATCTTAACGATGTATATAACAAAATAAGTGTTTTTAGATCTATAACATATTAAAGCAAGTGTAACAAACAATATTGATTAGAAAAAATATTACATAAAATGATTAATTTTTTTGTATTTTTTATAAATAAAGCTTAACGTTAAGCTTAAAAAGTACTACACTAAAAAAGTCGACATATTTAAATTAAAAATAAAGTTTTTATGTTTAACTTTCATTAAACATTATAATTTCAAACTCACTTCATAAAAAGTCCGCATGAGGTGTTTTTGTATTCAGTTTTTGTTATTTTAATATTTTTTTTAATTTTATTTCAAATATTGTCGGAAACTCCTTTTTCTTAACATTTAACTATTTATATCGATCCATAGTACTGTGTTAATCTTTTTGTTAGATTATTTTTTATTTCAATATAAGAAAGTTGCTTGCGAAAAAGTAAAGGAGTAAAAGTTATTTTAGTTATACATAAAATCGTGTTTTATTCAAAATTTATGAAAAAAAAGTAATTCTTATAAAACATAATTAAAGTAATCCTTTTTTGAGCTTTATATAATAAAATAATATTAGTTTAAACGTAATATACTAAATCTTTTTTTTTTAGTTAAGTTTTCATTATCAAAGTATTTTATTTGCTTATTATATCCAATATTCACTTATTAAGAGCACATATAAAAAAGAAAAGCTTTTCTGTTTCTAGCTCATAAAAAATAATAATATGTTGTTACTTTCATTATAAAATTAAGTTCTTCTTAAGCTTATGTTTTTAACTTATAAGTATAATGGTCGTAGGAATTAAAGTAAAATTGTAAAATTTAAAAATAAATAAAAAATTATAGGAAATTTTCTTGAAAAACATTAAAAAATTATAAAAATTTTATACGAGCTATAAAAAACTATTTAAAACTTCTTTGTTTTAACTAAAATATACCTTTATTGTTATTCTACTTTAACAAATAAAAGATGTTGAGAAGCTTAACTAAAATGTAAAAATTAGTTTGAAAAACTTAAACTTTTTAATCTTTAAAAAAATTATAGGCTTTATAAGTAGTCTAACAACTTATTAGTAAAAAAAGTGTTTTAAATTTTCTTATTATGAATATTAATTTGAATCTACTTTAATCAACTAAATAATATAAAAAAGAGTTCGAAATAACTTTGTTTAGTTTTTTATAATTCATATTTTCCTTTATGTTGAAGACCTATTAAACAAAAGTATATATAACAATAGTATTATAAACTTTTAATACTTTTTAATCGTTTTAATGTTGGAAAAATAAAGGTTATCAAATATACAAACGACAAAGTCATGTAAGAGAGTAACTTTATACTATTGTTAAATGAAACCAAAGTTTTAGCATTATATTCGTAAAAAATAATTGTATTTAGTTGAAATATTATTACACAACCTGCTTATTATTTTTTTTTCATAAAATTCTTTTTCTTATCTTTTATAAAACCTACAAAATGTTTTAAAAAAGAAAGTTCAACAGCACTTATGCATTGAAACTTTATTTAATTAAGGTTATAATTTAAAGATTATTAATCTGTACAACTGTGTGTGAGGTATTTCTATTTTACTTTAAGCATTTTTACACTTTTAGCAAAATGCTTCTGTTTAATTGTTTATTACTTATAAGCCTACTTTTTATTACTTAAACTTTACTATTTTTAGTAGTATATAAACCACGACAAGTATAGGTGTCGTTTGACCAAACCCTTTTAAATTTTTTGTTTTATTTGGTTTAACTAAAAAAGGAAAATTATAACTAATACTTTATTGAGTTATTTGGTTTTAAAAACATAGAGTTTAAAATGTTACTAGAAGTTTTCGCTTTAGTACTACATGATTAAGAATAAATAAAATGTTAAATTAATCACAACTAATAAGTATTGAGTAATAAAAAGATGACAAAACTTAAACAAAATATAGTAAATTTATACAAAATTAAACTCACTTAATTACACAAAATATGTTAATTTTCGTGTATGTTGTTTTTTTAGTTTAATCTGAATATTGTTACTTATTTGAAAACTGTCACAATGTAAAGACTGAAAGTTAGTTTTTATTTTTAACTGTGTAACTTATCAATTTGTTTAATTTAAAAACATTTTAAATATGTTAAAAGAAAAAGATACAAAAAATATAGAACTTATTTATGTTATAAAACAAAACTTAATTTAGAGTTAAAACAAACAAAAACAACTTTAAAAGTTCCTATTTTTGTGAATTGTTTAAGAATCTTATTTTATACATACGTACTATATACTCTTTTATTCTTGTTTTATAATAATAACCTACTTTTAAACGAGATCAGATTACAAACTCATTAATTGTCTTATTCGTAGTTTTTTAGCATGGTTAAAAACTTAAATACTATATTAAGTAATTTTTAGGAATATTTTTATTAGAACTAAACTAACTAAACTAAAAAGATTTTTTGTACATAGAGTTAATTTAAACGTTTTGAATTCTCTAATTTATTGAAGAAATCATTAATCACTGTTTTAGAATTAAGCATCATTATATAAAGTTTAGCACTTTTAATGTAAAACATTTTAAGTCTTATTTTTTCTATTGAAGTTTTTAGAGTTTATCAATCTTGCAGATTTAAAAAAATCTTTGTTAAGTTTTTATTTTGACAACTCTTTATAATAATTAAACAAAATTATATTTTATACATTCGTAGTATAAACTAGAATTACTTTATAAGGGTTTACAATAAGCTAATACAGTTAATTGAAAAAAATGATTAATATTTTTTATGAGATGTACTTGCTAAAACTTTACTTTAGAAATTAAAGTCAACTGTCTAAAAAGTTTTTGTTTTCCATTAGTTTTGTTAACAGTACAAAAACACTGAATTATTAAACAGTATTGATTGTTTTTTTCTTAAATGTTTTCTGCTTAGCATAAAAGCTTTGAACAAAAAATGTTCACCTCCTAAGAATAATTGTTTTTAAGTTTTAGTTAATATTTTTTAATTTTGACTTAAGGTATTTACTACTTTTATACATGATTTTTTTTGTGTAATTTTGTTTTTTGATGTATTGAAGTGCAAATAAACTTAGTTTTGTTTATAATCATATATTTAATGTTTTTACGCTATGTAATCAATATAGTTTTAAAAGTAACGAAATTTAATATACAGAGAAACGGGAGATCAAGTAATAAAAATTAATTAATTTTTATTTTAACAGCTTATTTTAAGGAAATTAATAAATTATGGTTTAATCATTTTTATAACAAATAAATAAATTATTGTCTACAAAACGCAACAAGATTTTATTTGATATAATTTAATCTTTTTTCAAATTTCTAGTATTTTTAAAAGATATTCCTATATTTAATTATTTAGTTAACTTTAGTTTTGTTTACTTATTTTAAAAACTTTTGAATAAAAAGTATATAAAACTGATATACTATAAGTAAATATTAGTTCAATCAAACTTTTTGTAGTTACAAATTTTATTTCAGTATTCAATTTATAACTAATGGTAGTAGAATAAGTTTTGATCACAAATTAAAAAAATTCAATGACAAAAATTAAATGTTAATATGTAGCTGAGTATTACCTGTTTTTAAAAATTTTTACTTACTTATGTGTGAAAAAACTTTTTTAGTTAAACTAGTGTGAAGTTATTAGTTTTTAAAACAAAACTGTTTAAAAAACAAAAAAATGTAACCTATTAATGTGTGTATATCTAGTGGTATTGAAACTAAATTTATCTTGTTTTTTTACATCGGAAAAATATTTAAAAGCTAATATATTTGACGTAGATTTAAAAGTTTTTAATGCTTTATCATAAGCTAGTTAAACTACTTTTAGTAAAAGTTTATCATTTGGAACGTACATATTTTTAACTTAATCTAATTTAAAAATAGTATACTAAACTTCTTGCATATAAAAAAAACAATAGATACTTTTTAGCAGTATCTTATTAAATTTTAATTTCAATTATGATTTAATGATTACTACAAGCTGTTAGATTGAAAGAGGTTTCGATAACTATTGAGCTAATTTTTAGATAATTATAGTTAAAAACGTAAATTACAAATCAAATACACGAAATTTATTGTTGAAAGAATTTAAGTTTCAGATTTAAAAATTAGCACTAAACTATTCATCAGTATAGATTTGTACACCTTTATTATTTTTAACATTTACTAGGTTAATAAAAAAAAACAACAACAACCTTTTTTTTTATTTTGTATTAAGTAGCCTTAATTTAACAAGTTTTACCTTTTAAACATAGTTGTAGTGTGTTTCATAAAACTGTTGTTAATTTAATATTTTTTTTTAGTATTTTTTAATCGGTGATTCGTACTTCTTTTATCCTAAGTGTTTACAAATGTAGAAAAATTTAGGTTTGCGTTTTAATTTTGAAAATTTCAATAACTATGTTTCATACTTAACTACTGATAAAAAAATTCATTTACTTACAAATAAGTAAGTCTTTAAGTTTTTTTTTGTTTTCTATAAGTTTTTGGCTAGTCGTCAGAAATGAACGAAAGTACACTTTTGCATAGAGAGGTCGCTTTTAAACAAAGACACTTGCACGAGTTTAATATTTTTTTTGCTTCTTAATAATTATTTTTGAATTATTTTAATAATTTTTTTACTAGAATTGTTAACACTAACTTTTGTTTTTAGTCGGTAAGCAAACTTAAGACGACTCAGGCAAAAATGACTTATCGTGTAAAACTGTCATCAGACAAAAGTTACCAGTCTCCATATATACACACTCTAACTTAAACAGAGAAGCTCTAATGTGCACATTATATAGAAACTTTAATAAACTCTAATAAACTAACTTACATAAAAGCTCTAATGCTTACATAGAAGGTTTAGAATTCAAAGTTTAAAATTTTTGCGGGCTGATATTTGAGTTTTAGCAACATTTAATTAGCTAATAACGTTTTTAGCTTAAAAACATTTAAATTAATACAGTGAAAAAAGTAAAACATTTTTGTGACTAAAACTAGTATATTCTAAAACTTGTTCTAACTAGTAATCTCACTAAAACTGAAACCCGGATAGATTTGAAAACACAAAAGCTCCAACTGTCTGTTGACTTTATTTACTAATTAACAAAAACACTCTGAAGTGCACAGAGGAACTTTAACATAATTAGAGTGATATTCAAAGTGGATTTAATAAGATGTATTTTAACTGCATTTAGCAAAACAACCCTGCCAGCAGTTTTCAAAATAGTTAGAACAACGTTGTTTGAGTTCATAAAAGTCGTTAAACTTAGTTTGATGGCTGTATAAGTATGAACAGTTTAACTTAGCGTTTGCTGTGTGACGTCATAATACAATAGAACTGTAGAACGTAGCCGTCAGAAATGCGATGAAAAAATCAAACTTAGCTTTAGATGAAAAGCGATGAAAAACTGAAAAGAAACATTATTTAGTAAAAATACTTGTTGTAGAAACAATTTTGATATTTTAAAATTTAGTATTGTGAGACAATGTTCAAACACTTTGGAATTAATAAAACTAGAAGCCATTCTAATACTTTTAAATAAACCTAATTTATGTAAAAAGATATAATTTTTGGTGATAGTTAAACTTTCAATTTTATTTATATTTATTTTTTAGCATGTTGTTCGACTATGCTTGCTGTGGAAACAATTTTGATATTTATAGCTTAGTATTGTGAAATAATGTTCGAATACTTTAGAATTAACAAAACTAGAAGTTATTCTAATACAATTTTTATGTAAAATAAATAGTTTTATAACACCTTAGCCTTGTTTAATTAAAACCATATTGTGATAGCTAAATTTTCAATTTTACTTATATTTATTTTATAGCATGTTTTTAAACTAACAATTAATATGTAAAGCAAGTTCAAATAATAAAAAAAAAATTTGCTAGTAAGTAATTGTGATCTATAAACTATTTTAATAATACCACATGTTTGCATTCAAATTTACACTTTTAAATTAAATTTCTGTTTTTTTTTAATTAAGGTTAATATTCAGTAAGTTTGGCTTGTTGCTTAAAAAAAAGGTTGCTGACCACTAAGTTGAACTCATGTTGAAATTTAAAGGTAGTTACTGTAAAACGAACTACGATTTAGAAATAAAACAAAGTATTAAAGTTTACCGAATGAATAAAATTAATTTAATAATAAATTTACTAAATAAATGATTTTTGACGCATTTTGGATAGTCAAAATGCGATGAAAAAACTCAGCTTTGGCTGAAAATTTACCAGTATGAGAAAAATTTCAAATACTTTAAAGTTGATTAGACTAGAAGCCATTCTTATACATTTAAATAAACTAGATTTATGCAAAAAGTAAGAATTTGATTACACTTTAGCCTTATTTAGGTAAAAGCAATTTTGTAAAAATTTCAATTTTACTTATGTTGATTACGCTTGAATGTAGTTAATTGATTAATTAGAATGTTTTTAAGATATATACTGGTTGAAGAAACTCTCAAGTGCACAGAGGAACTTTAACGTACACAGAGAGGCTTTTAAAGTAGAATTAGTGAAATATTAACTGCATTTGGTAAAACAACTAGCAGTTTTCAAAAGAGAAGGAACAATCATGTTTGAATTTCTCAAAGTCGTTAAGCTTAGTTTGATGGCTAAATAAGTATGACCAGTTTAATTTTACATTTGCTGTATGTTATTAATGACGTCATAATACAATAGAAATGTAGAACGTCGCAGTCAGAAATGCGATGAAAATCAGCTTAGCTAAACATTTAGTAAACAATGTTTGTTGTGGAAACAGTTTTGATATTTCAAATTTAAATATTGCGAAAATTTTCAAATACTTTTGAATTAATAAAACTAGAAACCATTCTAATACATTTAAATACACCTAATTTATGTAAAAAGAAATAGTTTTATTACACTTTAGCTTTATTTAGTCAAAACCATTTTTTGATAGATTAATTTTTAATTTCACTTATTTTTATTACAGCTGAATTTAGTTAATTGATTAATTAGTACATTAAGGTAATATAAATTGATTGTACTTAACCTAAGTTTTTTGTTTCAATTCTATTTTTTCTGGGGAAAGTTGATTAAATATATTAAAAAAAAAAGAGTTATCTTATATATTCAGCAAAGTTTGAAAATAAGCATTATATTTACGCTATTAAGCTAACTACTTGCTTGGAATATTTTAGAGTTAAAGTAAGACTTGCTTATCATAACACTAAAACAATCCAAATTCATTTCTTTTAGAATATCACCAAATGTATAAATTTACTTTTCTGAAAGCCTTAGGCACTCAACGTGATTCTGCCTCAATTTTTTTAATATAAAAACATGTGATTAATTGAATTTATTTAAAACAAGTAAAACTTTGTCATGGTTATTTACAAAAGACCTTTAAATGCTTGTATGTACTTTTTGGTATAAAAAACTTTAAAACACATGACAAAATGAAGTTTGTTCATAGAAAACTTAAAAACTATGTTTAATAAAAAACTTCCTATTTAGAACTCCCGTCATGGTACCGGTTATGAAAATCAATAATTTACTTGAAAATTACAGAGATAAACACATAAACAAATACAAGTTTTGTTGTACAGAAGTGTAATTTTAGTTTTATTACTAATTGTTAAAGTTTAATTTCATGTCTATCAAAGTAACTTTGTTAACAGTCAGTACTTTTTCAACCAGAAATAAACGCTTTAAACTAACCGACAAACATTTTGTTTGTTTAAGACTATAAATATAACAAACATCTGTATTTTAAATTTATTTTTTCTCTTAAAGTTATGATTACTATTAAAAAAAGGGTTCTAAACAACTTTTTTTTATAAAAATGTTAAAAAATAAAAACTGATTGACCTGTAAATTTTTATAATAAAAAACTTATTGAGTTTTAAAATTATTAAACCGAAAAAATCGACAAGTTTAAATAACGAAACAAAGATTTTAATTTAAATTTTCACTTGAGATTAGCTTTCAAACTTATTTCCTAAACCGTTCAAACGATTGTTTTGTACTCAATTTTTATTATTTAAAATGATATTTTTACTAAGCTTTATCGTCAAATGTTGTCCTAAACATATTTTTTATTAATATCGGATTTTTTACAGCCCTACACTACAAAAGTTTTAAAAAATAGATGATCAACGCAAGAGATTAACTAATTAAACTATATTAAATTTAATTTATTTAAATTACATTGTGCATTTGTTTGTGAAGCTTTTCAAGTTTGATTAAATTTTTTACAGCTTCTAACAAAACGATTCTGTTTTAGTTTACTAATATTTCTAAGCTTTCTTTTTTTGCTACATAAAAGCTTGGTTTTAATAGTACACTAAGAAACACAAAGGTAGCTTTCGTTTAACCGAAGAGTGTTAAATTTATTGTTTGGTTTAATAAAAACCGTATAAGTAAAATATTAGTAGTAAACTTTTAAGCTCTTAGTTTATTAAAGGTATAAAAAATATTAGTAGAAGTTTTTGTTTTGGTACTACAAATTAAAAATAAATAGAACTTTGTATTAGTAACAATTAATAAGTGATAAATGTTAGTTGAGTTATTGTATTACAATTAAAAGCTTGATTAAAAATTATGATTTATCTAAATAAGAAAAACCTGTTTAAAAACTTAGCAATGTGACAATATCAAATTTTGTATACAAACTCAATTATTAAATCATCACTTTTGAGTTTTCAAAAATTTTAAGCCTTTTTTTGGTTAAAAGTTATTATCACATACCTGTAGTATCATTTTTATGTACAAAACTATTTACACTAAACAACAACAATTAAACGCAATATTGAACTACTAAGGTATCATTTAGAGAGTTTAGAGTTTATCCATCTTGCTGATTTTAGTAAAAACTTAATTAAACTTCTACTTTGACAACACTTTATAACAACAGACAAAATTTAGATTTTGACATTCGTAGTTTAAACTAAAATGACTTTTTATGGCTAAAAGCTAAGCTGATGCACTTAATAAAACGCAATTACTATCATTTAAAATAAATAAATTTATTTTTGCATCAATCTGTGTTAATACAATATTTTTTCAGAAAAAAAAAACTACAACATGTTACCCTATGAGTAATGAATATTTTTAAATTAAAGCAAAATAAGTTAGTTGATTAAAACTGCGTTTGTATCTACAAGGTTATGAGTTTTGTAAAATTATCAATTTTGTTTTTATAATAAATTTTCATATTTAAAAACGTAAGTTACAAAGCATAATAAATGTCAAAAAAGTTTTACTTTCTTTTTGTAATTAGTACGAAAACACTGAATTATTAAACAGTATTGATTTTTGCCTTAAAATATTTTGTAGCTTAACATAAAAACTTGCGAAATGTTTTTTATAGAAACAACTTTTATATTAAACCTTTTACCTTAATATTGTACTTTTCGTTCAACTTTTAAGAACTTTAGTTTTTAAATTTTTCTTTTTACATTAATTATTGTATTAAAATTTTATACTATTTTTATCAGTGATACGTACTATAGATTTTTTTTTGTTTTAATGTACTTAAATTTAGATTAATTTATTCTTACTTTGAATTTCAAAGTGTTATATTAATAAGTTTTAAGTTATGTAATTTAAAAGTTTACAAAGTACCAAAACTTAATATAGAATAAGAAACTAAATCTGAGATAGAAATAAACACTTAATTTCCTTTAACTATAAAAGCTTTACTTAACAACTTTAAAGAACTGTGTTTTACTGCTTTTTTTTAATAGCTTAATTAATAATTGTTTAAAAAATATTAAAAAATTATCAAAGTATAATTTTTACAAAAATGTATACTTATATAGGGTTGATTTCAAAGGATGCTCTCATGTTTTTTATATAACTTATATTATAGTAGTGTTTGGTTGTTGTAATCATTTTCAAATAAAAGGTATAAAAAAAATCGTTACTACAAGTATTAGTTATATTTATCTTGTTGTAGTTACAATTTTTTATGTTTATAATTTGATATACTAAAAAATATTGAAATGAAATGCTTTACACTTCTTTCAAAAATTTAAAGACAATATAAAGCTTTTAAAGCTATCGCTTAGGTTTAATATTTTTTCAAACTTTTACTTAAGCATGTGTGCGGTTTTACAAGTGTGAAATAATTACTTTTTTAGAGCATTCACTATTAAAAGTTTTTTAAACGAAAAAATTTGTAAAACAAACAACAATACTTGAATTAACTTTAAAATAAAAATTACTTTATATAAGCAGCACTGTTAGTAAGTCTGTATTTATCTAGTGGTTTTACAGAAATAAATTTATCTTGATGGCTTTAGTTGGAAAAGTATTTCAAGTTACTAAAGTTTTTAGTTTTTTGCACTCATAAAGTAAACTATATATTTTTTATGGCTTAATAATAAGCTAAAAAACGTTGTTTTGAATACGATAAGTAGTTTTATTGCTGCATAAAGAAATAATTTACTTTTAATCCTATTTATACCTAATCTTTTTTAAATACTTAAAAATAAACCAAAAATGATGTAATGGAACAATAAATTTCACTGTTATTTTATTTAATTGAACTATAATTATCTATATCTATATAAACCAGGTACAGTGATATTGGACGAGTTAGAGGACGTTATTTAAACTAAGTCTGAAATAAAACAGTACCAAAATAATATTTTAGGGAAGCATTTTCAATTGTGTTTGCACATACAACCAAAATAATTTATAACTAGACGCTTTAGAAAGTAAAAGATAGATAAACTGCAAGCGAGTATAAACAAAAAATAGTTTGCAGCTTAAAAAAAGTTAGTTGAAGTAATGAAGTGAATAGATTTTTAAAGTTTTAGAATACAGATTCCAAATACCTCAATAAGTTAAAGTCAAATTTTTATAACAAATGTTTGATTTTTTTTTAGATTTTATTTATAAATCATAGTTGATAATAAGCTTTACTTTTTAATTGTTTTAAAAGGATTTTAGGTAAAAATAAGAAATTTTTCCGAAGTTTCAAAGTTACAGTTTTACAATTTTTATTTTCTTCAGTATTTTTGAGGTTAAAACTCAAAATAAATATTATTCTATCTAACACTTTACAGCAAAAGTTAAAATTTATAAAAACTACCAGTTCTTAATTAATTTCAATTAAACTTTTATTTCTTGTCATACTATGTTTCATTCAATGAATCGAAAATATTTGTTGGCATATATTTTATTTTGTTGTTTGCTGAAGACGGTTTGAAAGTACTTTAAGCTAATATATACATAGAAAGTTTTATATACAGTATATATTTTAATTTCAGTTATAAATTGTAAAACTAAGAAAAATGTTTAGTAAATTGACTTTTTGCTAAAAAGGCCACTGAACCCTTTGTTAAACTAAAGTATGAACTTAAAAAATAAATACTATAATACAAACCATAATTTAAATAAACGCGATTAATAAAACTTAGTCTTTTATTAATAAAGTTAAAAACAAAACTAAACGTTTGATTTTTCATTTCAAAATTTTTTAGTTTTTAATTATGAATACTGAAGTATAAAAAAGCCTAAAATTGCCTTTTAGTTTTTATATTTTAAACCCGCAGAAATAACTTTAGTTAAAAACTAAGATAATAAAAATTGCCTTACAGTATTACGATTGCCTACGTTCATAAACACGAGTTACATGAATAAATACATATAGAAAAACAATATAAAATACTAATTACTTCTTTGTCTATACGCAAATGTACTTTTTAATTAATTTTGAAGTTTTTTTTTCAGTTTGTACCAACTTTTTTAAACTGTATTCAACTCTTCAATTACATAAATAAATTATTTAAGTTTTTTGACGAATTTAACTTCAAAAAATTCAGAGGCTTTTAATACACTAAAGTGCACTTTATAAACATTTGTGTAGTTTAGAATATTATTTTTTTGATGTCCGATACTTAATTACTAGTATATCTAAAAGTATAAAAACAGTATTTGATAAGCTATATATTAATTTTGTATTGGTTTTAAATCAACTGTTTGATAAGGAAAACTAGAAAAAAATACTAAACTTAAATTAAACTAAATGGATACAGATGAAGGTTAAAATTTTATTCTAACAGTGTTTAAATAAGTGTAAGAATATTCATAACTTGTGTAATGTTTTAATACGTCTGTAGTTTTAGATAGAATTAACTTTTTATGTAAAACTTTATTGCTTTTTTTTTGCCTTTCTAGTCATTTTTGTTATACTTCCTAAAATATTTAAAGTCTAAAACTATTGCAAAATATAAAGAGGCAAACATTTCATTTCGTAGTAAATTATGTAAATTTTTTTGTTCAATGTTTACTAACTTCAATGCAAATACTTAGTACTTCTTATTACATTTCAAATATACTAGTTACTTTTTAAAAAGTTATTAATTTGTAACTTTCAGTTTTCGATTTCTTTCTTTCTTATATTAGAAGTTATTTTTCTTATTAGTTATCTATGTTATATTGCATTAATTTGTTAAACTAAAAATGTTTTTAAAGTAGTTTTATATAGTTGTTAGTTGTGTGCTGTGTATTCATCTAAATTTACTTTACACAAATACTTTAAAATCAAGTATGGAACTTTTTTTAAATTAATATTCCTAATGTTAAAATCATATTTAAATTAGAAATACAATTTTATCTAAACTATTTGTACACATAGAGAATCCTTAATAAAGTATACTCAATTTTAAAACAGTTAAAAGTTTTATTTAAGTCTTTACAAGCTTACCTAATTACTAATAAATGCTACATAACATACATACTAAAACAAAATATATTTTTTATAGTTTAGGGGTTTTCTTCTATTTATAATTTGATATTTTACTTTATTGCTGCATAAAAATAGGTTTTAAGTTTATATAACTTTTTAGTTTTCGGAATAAACTAAGTTTATTGCAATATTTATCTAAACTAAGCTTTTTTTAAATAATTCGTTTAATTCTATTTGTTATTAGTTTCTAAACCAATGACCATATACATAACCTAACTAAGTAATCAGCCAAACACTTAGAACATTTTTAGAAACACAACTAAATGTGATTCGTGTTTTTAAAGTAACAAAATTAAACAACTTGTTTTTAAAGATAAACAAATTAGCTTTTAGTTACAAAGTTTTATTGTCTTAATTTTGTTTACTGTTTAGAAATTTTAGTTTTGTGATAATTGTTATCGCGTAATAAAAAAGAAACAAATTCATTTAAAGTACAAGTAAATTTATAAAATTTTAAACACAGAAAATTCCCCAAAAAATATACAGTTATGTTTTTAAACGAAAAGATTTATTACAATATTATAAAGATCTGATAAACAAGTTTAGGACATTTCAGACATAATTTTTGATTTTCAAAGAAAGGTTCAATAAATTATCATAATATAAAACGTCTGCTTTATAAAACTTTGTTTTTTAGTTAAATATGCTTGATAGAAAAGCTGAAATTTTAATATTTATATTGTTCTTTAAATAGATTTTTCTTTAAGATTAAAATACTATTACAAAATAATAGATATTAAAAAATAAATTTTTGAATTCGATTTTCAAGTACGGAATAAAATACTTATTTGGGAGTGTTTAAATTGGTTTATAAGTGTAGGTCTGCTTTAGTTTACAGTTAAAGAGTTGATAATTACTCCTTCAGTTGTTTAACTGAAAATATTAATATGATTAAGTATAAAAATTATTTCTAACAAATTTTTGATATCAAAATAAGACTTGGACTCGTTAAGCTGAGAACAAATTAGAGTTACTACTAGTAGTTTTTTGCGGACACATTTGAAAAAATAGCAACTTTAAAGGTCATTGTAATTTAATCGTAAATATTGTTTTATACATGTTTATGAGTACAATTGTATGAAAAAATATTTGTAAACCGTTATTATGATAATAAAAAGTTTTGTTGTTTTTCAGTTTTGAAACAGAAAATTTTATTTTGCGAACCGAAATTTTTAGACCAACGACATTAAAAATATATAGATCAGGGTTTCCGAAACTTTTTTTTTTCAAAAGGCTCCCTTGAAAGAAATTAAAAAAAGCAAAAGCTACAACTAGGTTTCTCAGAAAACTATCGTTAAAAACGCCAAAGAACATTTTTTTGCTCTTTACCATCGACTCCAGAATATCTAGTGTAACATCTAGTTCGAACTGTGGCCCCTTTACTCCCCAAGGGATCCATTTGGTCCACTTTGAGAAACCCTACTACAATAGTAACTAACAGTTGCAGCATAATTTGACTTTCTTGTGTTTATTAATAATTTAGTCTAAAAAATATTTTTATGTTGAATTAATCTTTTTATGAAACTTTTTATTAAAACACAGATATAAATTTTTAATATCGATAAATTTTGAACTTTTGTTGTTAATTTTATTGGTAATGCTAAAAATATTAAACAAACTAAGGTAGTTAAATTTGTTAAACTTAAAAATTCAACGTTATTTTTTTATTTTAATATTCCTAACATAACATGTTTAAATTATAATTTTAAATAACAAAGACACGTTCTAATCAAAACAAAATTGAAAGAAATAAAACGAAAATTAAAGAAAGAAATTAGTTGTAATAAAAAAGAATAAAAGTAATAATCGATTTTTCTTGTAGAAAATAATAAATAAATTAAAACACCAACAAAAATAAATTCAAACTATTAAAAAGACAATTTACTGTATTTTAAATAACAGTAAATTGTTTTTTATTAACAATAAATAATTAAAATAATAAAACAATTTATTTCCAAAACAGGTAACTTTAAGTAAAAACAAATATTGTGCATCAATTAAGTTAAGTAATTTTAATAAATCGAATAATCTTTTATGACTCACAGTACAATTTATATAAAATATATTTTTGCATTTTAAATATTTAATAAAAAGTGTGCAAAAATAATTTATATGAAATATGCAATATGTTTTAATCACTTTACTTATAACTTATTAAATATTATATAATAAAAAATTTTATTTTTAAGTATTTACTTTTTTTTTTCATTTCAATTTGTAAGACATCTAATAATAGTAACTTTAATTAAACAAAAAATAAATCAAAATAAATTTTGGCAACTCACAGTAGTAGTAGTAATAGTAAGATCATGTGTAAAATAATTCAAAAATACTAAATTTTATTTTGAAATGCTTTGATAATCTTAAAAAACATTTTAAAAGTTACAATAACTATTTTCAAATAAAACTTAAATTAAAAGCACTTTGAAAATACATTTCTCCATACCAAAGAACTTTTAAAAATAGTATAACCGAAATACTTCTACCTCTAAACAGTATAATGCAAATTAATTTGGAAATATTGAAACTTTATTGAATTTACTACCTCTTTATTGTCAAATTATTTCAAAAATTGGAGAAATAAAAGTTGTTTTATACTTTTTATAATTTTAAAGTTGTTAAAAATATTATTTACAAAATTGTTGATAGTTATCTATGTGGATTCAACAATGTTAAAAATTAAGAGGCAGAACGTTCTATGAAGTCACAATAAATACACTATGATGTCAAAACACTGACGGCTTTTTCAATCCAAGCGACAATTTTTCCGTTGTAACCCGGAAGTACCTCGTTGTCTGAGAATATCTGAAAAACATATTTATAATTATATTAATATTATTATTATTATTTTATATAATAAACTTAACATTATGAAAATTGCGGGGTTGGTACTTTTTAAGTCAAAATTCCTGATTTACGTTAAACTAGCCTGAGTTTGTAAGGAACAGAACATTATTGTTGATCAGGCTTAAATGTCTAAAAATACCAATATAATTAAGAAAATAAACTAATAAAAAACACAACTTAAAAGAAAAAAGTCTAAAAGCCAATAAAAACCTAGCTTGAAATTTTAATAAACTCTCTATCAAAGCTTGAGTGTGTGGCAACCCTGCAGTTAGCAACTTTAAAAACATCTAAACACAATTTGTTGAAAATTATATAAGATTAAAAATCAAACTATGTAGTAATCTTTAAACTAAAAATTTTACATAAAAATTTGTAGTAAATAATTTACAAATTATTTCATAAAAAATTTATACACTTTTGTACGCGGTTTGATACCTGTTTATACGTAGCTTAAGTCGGCCTATGAGTAAATCATTTAAAATACTTTTGTAAAAGCTTAAAATATATTTGATAAATTTAGAAACTGAAAGCAACACTTTGGAAAAAAAAACTATTGTTACTGTGATATATATTTAACTAAAACAAACAAGATTTTCTAATATTTAAAATTTCACAATGTTTGTAATTTCATTTTTATAACAGCAACAACTTTTTATTAAACTTTTTTGATTGAATTAATTTTACACTATCTACTGAGCCTTTTTATTTTAATTTTCTATTTTCTTAACTTTATTTATGTTGAGATACTAAAACTAAAACATTGTTTGCAATTTTAGCAGCAAAATAAAAAATATTCACAAAAATTAATATTACTCAATTTTATAAAAAGTTACATACATATAAGGTTTAAAATAAAATATACGTAATGTTTAAATCAAAACTGATTTAATCTAAAAATGGTCCACATATTTAACCTCAGATTGAGCTTTAGGTTTCAAAAAAACTAAATAGTCTGAGTTTTTAATAGTTTACAAACTATCTTAATTTAAATGAAAAAAACAATTAAAAATTGAAAAATAATTTTTTGGTATACAATAGTGTGGTCAAAATAGTACTTTGTACACTTTTTACAGGATAAAAAGTTTCACAAAACAATATTAACTAGAATATTCATTAAATTAAAAAAACATTTTTAAACATGCATATTTTCCAAAATTTAACAGTGATTGTTTGTAAATAATTAGTTTGCTATCATTCTTAGAAGCTTTTAAAAGTTTTCAATTTAAATTTTAAATAAACTTGTTTGAAAACAATTAAATTTCAATTAAGTTGTTCGCCACTATCTTGATTTTTCTATTTAATTTGTTTCTAGTCTAATCAAAATCAACACCTAATAATTAAATTAACTTTCGTAATAAACTAAATAAAGTTCATTGCTTTTTAACTAAAATATTTTAAAAATAGTTATTAAACTTTTTTTACAGAGTAAACTTGAAAATTTGGCAGACAAATGACTAGCTCTTTTAAAATAATAAAATATTCATGAAGTTATGACAGAGTTTTTGTTTACAAATAAATAATTAATTGCACTATTTGAAGAAAATTAAGTAAATTGTCCTTTAAATGTGATCTGGTAATTTTTTATCTTTTATTAGATGTTTTATTCAGTTTAAAGTTCCTTGAAAAAACTAAACTTTCTTTTGAAAGTTTGTTTGTTTTTTGTTAGTTTTTAAACGTTTATAATATTTTTACAAAGTATTCTTATAGCTTTTTGTAATATATTTTATTAATAAATTAATTTATACAAAACAACTAACTTCTTGTTTCACAGTTCCCAGTTCAGGATCCAAACTTTTGAAGACGAAATTAAAATTTTTCCAACTATTTTTGTCCGTTTTCGTTATTTGAATTAATTCTTTGAAATCTTTCAAAGTTACTTTACCTACACTTTTTGGTAACAAAAAAGTAAGACATATTAAAACTTTAAACATTAAAGATATAAGCTGTAATGATAACTTTAATATTAATGATTATGAAAATATTTAAGTAAAATTGTACTTACTAGTTGAAAAACATTAATTAATCAAAAGTTATTTAGCCTAGTTAACAATTTTTAATGGAAACTAAGAGCGTCTTAGTAAAATATTTTCCAGAAAAAAAATGCAATTTTGAAACTTTTACTTATTATGACGTCACGATTAAAATTTCATTTAAAATCTGTTTTAGCAGGAGAAAAACGAGCATTCTTTGTTAAGGAAACTTAACAATCTTTAAGTAATAAATTCAACATTCTTTATTCAAAGTATATCAAATAACCAAAAGCAAAGTCAATAAACAACGTTTTAGTGATATTCTAAGATTTTTTTTTTCAGGGGGTTCATAGGAAGCAGGAAACCAGTCAAAACACGCCCCTGCATTTGAATATAAAATTATAATACCATTTAAGTTTTGTTAAGTGTTTTTAAATAAGTATAAATTTGAACTGATTAGAAACTCTAATAAGAACTATTATATATATTAAACTTATTAGATATATTAAACTTTTTTTAAAAGCATGCTTTTTCTTATATCATTTAAGCTAGAAAAGACAGGATCAACAACTTTGCATGTAAAACTAAGTTAGGATAAGATAGTTTTTATACAACCAATTGTTTATAAATGAATATAAATGGGTTGTTGAAATAAACTCAATCATTAACATGATGCGTTTACATTAGGTTTGAATAAGGTCAGTGAATATAACTGTTAGTTTTATTGGTATATATAGGAATGTAATTTTTTTGAAGTCATCAGTTGTTAGTTAACTAAAATAATGAAAACTGTCCCTTAAAAGGTTTGTGTTATCTTTTTATGTATTCAATAGAAATAAATACTTCCTTCGTAGATACAGACTTATTAATATATACATTAACTTCTTGAAATTAATTTTTAAGTTTTTTTTTTTCAAAAATACAGTTCAGTTAGTTTTTGTTTCTTAACTTACTATTTTGATACAGCTATATGTTTAATTACTCTTTTTGGTTAAATGTTTATTTAAAATTATGTAAGTAAATAAAAGGTTTTAATTAGAATAAAATAAATTAGGTTTTGTTAAATGAAACTAATTGATGTAATAAACTAAGATATGATAGTTAAGTTTTTCGTAAGATGATATTGTCAAAATTTATCGATGTTTAGTCTATACAGTATATTTGTATATAGTATGTATTGAAT
The DNA here is from genome assembly GCF_965202585.1 of Thalia democratica. Lineage (NCBI taxonomy): Eukaryota > Metazoa > Chordata > Thaliacea > Salpida > Salpidae > Thalia > Thalia democratica. Next base: position 64,832,319 of record NC_139171.1, read on the forward strand.
AATATTACTGTGCTCTAAGTAACAATATTTTTACAGTAAGTTAACTACTTGTTTTTAGTATCAAATAATTATTAGAAACAAAATTTTATAATCAACAATTTAATGAGGTGAGAACTATATTACCATGAAAATATGTGTTATAACGTACAACTTTTAAACTACTCAAGATCTTTGTCTCTGTATAGCCATTTATATAGTAAATCTTTTTATTATTTTAAGTATTTATGCTTAACCGTTTCTTTTTTTAAGTTATTCATAAAGTGTATAATTAAAATATACTACTTAGGTCGTTTTAAATTAATAAAAACTCAAAAAAAAAAATTATCATTAAACACAAAATTTCATCACAATTATACCTACTCTACAAATAATCGTAAAAAAAAGAGCACATGACTTTTAAATAAATTAACTTAGTCATTTGAGTGAGCATTACAAAATAAGTTATAAAATCGATTAGGCTGTACTTATTTACCAAGTTAAATTATTACAACTATTCAAAAAGTTTATTGACAGTTTAATTTTGTTTTTATCGAAATTAGATTAAAGTGTTTTAATATAAGTCTAATTTTACAAGCTAACAAAAAAATTCAAAAAAAAATTTTACCTGATTTCCAGTATCTTCTTCCATGAGCAAAAAAAAATTACAATTTTATTTAAAGTAACGTGGAAAAAGTAATAGGAAATTTATTAAGTTAATTATTTTGTACGACATATATATTGTACATAAATATTTTTTGATTTTAGAATTTATATTAAAAAATTAAATATTTTTAATACTAATTATTTTTTTTAATTTATTTCTTTGCATATCATCTTTAGTTTGTTCGAAAATTATGGATATTTTATTACTCACTTTCTTTCTTTTTTGTTGCTCAATTGCATCTTAAGCTTACATGGTGTCTTTACTTATTTAGAGTTGAATTTTGAAATATTTTCCTTAGCATATTTTGTGGTCAGTGATGCTTAATAAACCAGTAAAACCTGCTGTATTTTTGAAGAAAGAAAGTTAATGTTTAGTAAGACAACTACTCACATTTTAATACATTTTAAGATAAAGCTAAATAAACTAGCCACAGTAAGATTGCAGTGAGTTCTAGACAAGACTACCAGATGTATTTCCAGATTTTTACTTAATTATTATTTTGATTATTTGTTTCAATGTTACCTTTTAATCAATGTTTAGTACTTATATATTTTTTGATTTGACTTCCACTTAAACCTTTCTAAAAGTAAATTCCTTTTAAAATTAATTCATGTGTAAAAGTTTGACTATAACAAAAGTATGATGTTCTTTATATAGCTTTTAGCATTTGAAATGTAATTTATTATAAAATATAAACACCAAAATTCATTATTAGTATTTTTAGGTAGTATGGAATATTTTAAAGTATCATTTAGTTATGAAGTAAGTTTTAATTAGAATATGGTTTTCAGCTTGCTTGTACTGTCCTATATATACAAAGCTACCTCAAGATTAAGAACCGACAGTCCTTTAGGTAATAGTTAAACAAGACCAAGACAGTATAAACAATTTATATTTTTGTATATAACCCTTTATTGTAAGGCAGTATTTATCACATTTTCATCAAACATTCTTGTATATTTGACATTTTTCATCCAAAATAAATTTTACTTAATTGTAGATATAAAGAAATATCAGATCTACAAAAAAGCTTACACATTTATTATTTAGGAAACAATACTCAAACTTACTATTTTCAATTTAAAAGTCCTTGAGTTTTCACATGAAAGACATGGGGATTGAAAAAACCATCAGAAAACATGTGGTCATGTTGACAAAAATACCAGAAGGTGTTGAAATTAAAAAAAAAACAATTAGTATCATTCTAAGGTAACTACACGAAGTAATTTTTAAAAATAGCAAACTTTAAGTCCACAAAATTGAAATAGAACTGACATTTAGATAGAACTTGAGCATTGTAGATTTTTTAGTTTTAGTCAGACTTCAGTATAACAGAGTATTTAGTTTTGATGAAACTTTAGTATACCAGAAGTTTTAGTTTAAGTCAATCTTTAGTATGTTAGAGATTTTAAATTAGGTCAAACTTGACTTTTTCAAACAAACTAGATGTTTTTGTTTTATTAAGACTTAAATAAACCACAGCTTTTAGTTTCAGTCACATAATTAGATTCAACTTTATTGGTAGGTGTCAAATATGCACGAAGAGAAACTTTTGCACGGTTTGAAAACTTTTTTTTGGTTTTGTGATTAGTCTAGTTTTGACTTTTTATATTTTATTTACCATCAACAAACCCTTAACCCTTGGTCAATAATTTTCTCTTCTTCTTTTTTTCAAGTAATATTATTTATGTTTTCTTTCTTGTATTTTAGTTGTTATTTTTACTGTCACTTTTATCCCTAACCGTTGGTCGATAGTTTTTTGTTATTAATTTATGTTTGTTAAACTTTTATTACTTTTGTTAAATATTTTATTACTCTGTGCAAAAATAACTTTTCGTGCAAAATTGTCTTTGTGTAAAAATGTCTTCGTGCCTAAGTGACCACCGTGCCTAATTGACCAACATTAGTCTTAACTAGTCATAAAGAAATTTAAAAAAATAACTTAACTAGCTTAGGATTTTTAGACTTTTTGCATAACATAGTTAAGAACTTGGATTGCATTAATTTATTGATAGAATTAATCTTTGAATGTATTTAAAACTAAAAGATATTAACTAAGTTGCAAACGTAAGACATTTGTATAACATTGTACGAAAAATTTAGAGATTGTTAGGAGTTAAAATGAAAAGAAATGCAATTAAACAACAAGAAGTCATTTCAACTGATAACAATCGGAATGAAATTGACTTAAAGAAAATAAAACTAGAAAAAGTATTACTACCATTAAGTAGCCGTGTGAAATTTCAAATAAATTGTAAGAACTCTGCGAAGAAGAAATTACAAGGTTTCAATAAATCTAGTTAGTTATTGTTGAAAATAATTATTTGCGGAAAGGTGCAGTTGTTATAGAATTAAAGTCAATTTTTTTTAATTAATTGAAAAATGTATACACGTTAAAGTAAAAAATTGATATTTTTATAAGTAAATAAAATAATTATAAAAACTCTTAATAACAAACAAATATTTTTTGCATGTAACATTAAAATAGGACTTATCATAAACCGGGTTCGTGCGCTTCAGGCTAATTCAGACCAAATCAGGCTTAATCAGTTTTTTATTTGAAAAATTTGAGAGTATTAGTTTATACTTAAGTTCAAATACTTGAAAGTTCTTGATTAAAAAAAAATTGAGATTTATATTTTAAGATTAAATTAAGATGTGAATGTATTCCTAAATATAAATTTTGTTATTGAGGACCAAATCAGTCAGTATTTGTTAAAACAAATGCTTGAAACTTTATGAGTTTTAATAGAAATTATCTTAGTTGTCTTTTTTCGAGTAAAATATATAAGTCATTATTTTAAAATTTTTTTCAGAAATATACAGTTTAAACATTACAGTTGGACAAATGCATGACGTTTCAAATTCTGACGATTAAAATTCTGACTATTTATGTTTTAATTTCTAATCAAAACTCATTATTTATTTTTATACTACTTTTTTTGAATATATTTTTACAATAATGATTATGATAATCAGACCTAATGTGCATTTTTTATTTGTAAAAATTCAAAATTTCTGTCAAGGTAGAAATTGAAAACTTTAACAAAATATATTTTCTTAGTGTACTTAATAAAATTTTTATTACAAGAAATTTTAAGTATTTTTTTTTCATATACATATACTTGTTAATCAGATCAAGATACCTATTTTTATTTTTCTCAACTTCAGTTTATATTTAGAGATATATCTTATTTAACTAAATTTAAATAATTGAATTGACCTAATTGAAGTGTGGTACGCTATTCTACTGTTCTTCGTAAAACTTCAAATAAATATTTTATTTTTAAACTTTTTTTAAGCACTGACGAGGTCTTTGACCAAAACTTAGTTTGTAAAATATATTCTTGAAAGAATAAGTTCATAACAACTTTACATTAAAACTTCATTATAAAACTACCACATTTTATTCATTCAAAACAACTTGCGTTAAAAGCGAATATTATTTAAGTTGACATAAATAATTGTTTATTTAAAATTTTATTTGAGAAAAAAAATTAGAAGCATGCAAAAGTGACGTTCCGTTCAAAATTGACCGATTAAAAATAATTTTTGAAGTTCATAAACATATACACGAAAAAATATGGCCGTGCGAAAGTGACGCTTTGCTAAAGTGTCGCCATGCAAATGTAACGCCGTGCAAAAGTTTTGACATCTAAAAATTTTGCCGTGCTAAAATTACCCTGCATGGAAATTGACAACCATGTAAATGTGTCTCCTCGTGCAAAAGTGACGCCGTGAAAAAGTGTCCCCTCGTGCTAAAGTGACGCTCATGCAAAAGAGTCGCCGTGCAAAAGTGTCCACTCATGCTAAAGTGACCATCGTGCAAAAGTGACGCTCGTGCAAAAGTGTCCCGTTCTTACTTAATAGAGAGTTTGTAACTAAAACTTTTAGCCTTATAGACTAAAAACGGGTCTAAAACTTTATTAGACTTTTAGCCTTTATAAAAAAAAACACTGACATAAGTTTTCCATCTGGTTCAACAATTTGTAACTAATAAAAGGTGCGTACTAAAGTGTGTACTTAATGAAAGTGCGTAACATCTATGTGTAATCTCAAAACATGCATACTAGATATGCACACTGAAAATGCGTATTTATTGAGAAGTTAGTATTCAAAACAAATACATAAAAGGAAGGTGAACATCAGGCTAAATCAGTCAAAATTGTAAAAAAGTTTTACTGATTTATTTCATTTAAAAAAAATTGTGCACAAACCCTAAATCACCCTTTTCACAGTTAAGTCTTATTTTTGAGTTGTAAGTAAACTAAATGTCGCTTTCTGAAAATTTTAAAAGCTCCAAATAATTTTTAAGACAGAGCTGGTTTAAGTCGGAGACTACAAAAGTACTACTTAAGATCCCCTATACCCAAAACGACTTCTTAAAGGGAATTTTCCTTACTTGAAAAAATATTAGGCTAGATCGGTCTTAATCAGGCTGAATGAAAATAATTTTGCGCACGAACCCTGATAAGTTTTTATACTATTCACAAATTTTTAAATAAAAACCAGATATTTTACTACAAACTTTTTAAAAAAATTTGGTTTTTTATACGTAAGTTTTTTAATTGTTATTAATATGTTCATAGTTAAATAACTTAAACTAAGTTTATTTCAGGTGAAATAAAGAATGATGATTTGAAACTAATTTCGATAGTTAAGTTAAGTTCGTTGCTTTTAGATGAAAAATATAAAGGTAAACTAAGCAATGTCATTAACAAAAAACTACAAACTCATAATGCTGCAACTTATTATCAGTTATCAAAACTGTTTACCTTGCTAAGTCTATATAAAACAATGTTCACTTATATAGAACGTTGCTTTGCTATGGTGGTTGAAACTACAAGCTTTCTTGAATTGGATTTTAATTCAGTCTGTCTAATACTTGCAAGTTCTAGTTTACAAATTGATTCAGAAGTTGAAGTTTATAATGCTGCAAATAAATGGTTAAATTACAACATAGTAGAACGTAGAAAATTTGCAAAACAATTTTTATTAAAAATTCGACTTAATCTGCTATCTGAGCAAACTTTAAAATGTTCTTACTTTAAAATGAATCTTAATGTATTTCAATGAACAATGATTGTGTTGAACTGATTAACAGTAGAGATAGTTTTACTCAGTTGATAAGTACTTCTTATAATAAACATAGACATTGTAATCAGTGTATGTTTAATGTAATTATCCTTGGAGGTCATGATTTAAACTATTGGAAAGATTTTATTGAAGTAAAACAAATGGATGTAAATAATTTGAGTAAGGTTACTAATTTTCTTCGAATGACTAAAGAGCGACGTCGTTTAAGGAGGGTTTGTTTAAAAGGAGCAGTTTATGTATTCGGTGGTTTTTATAAAAGGGCTCCTATAAAATCAGTTGATAAATATTCTTTTCTCAGTAAAACCTGGAGTAAAGTAACTGATATACCTGATGAACGTCAAAACTGTTGTGCTTGTGCATTCATGGATAAAGTATTCCTTTTTGGAGGAAGTATTAAAGAACTATATAGATCATCCAGTTATTGTCTGCAATTTAATACGAGAAACTCAAATTGGAAAGAAGTTTCAAGAATGAACGAGTCAAGATCAAATGCAGCTTGTGCAATATTTGAAGGAAATATTGTAGTTTCTGGTGGATACAACACTAATATTTTAAAAACAGTAGAATCATATGATGTTTTTGCTAATACTTGGGTATCAATGCCAAGTATGATTGGAAGAAGAAGTAGTCATAGTTTGGTTTGTGTTAAAAGCAAATTGTTTGCAATTGGTGGTGCATATTTAAACACAAATTGTGAAAGAAAAAAAAACATAATGTTAAATCCGACTCTTATATAACTATATAAAATTTGTTAATATTAAGTCTAAATTATTAAAACTAAAGTTAAAACACAAAATAAAGTCCCAAATCGTAATATAAACTATATACACAAAAATGAAGGAAGTACAAGTTTTAATTAAATATTGGTTACTAATCATTGAAAAATATTACATCTAATAACTACGTCACAATGTATATTAACAGTAGGACTTGTTAATTAACTTATACTAAAACTATAGATAATTTATTCTTTATGGTTCGAATATATAGCAGAGCGTTTTATTTTAAAAAAGTAATATGTAACTATTGTGAGTAAAAAGTAAAACAAGAAACATTTATTACTGAATTAATAAGTTAAACAATAGACTTTAATCTTTAATTTAGATACCCGACTGCTCCTTTCTAAAACTGTAATTAATTTTTTATTTTTTACATATTTTATTATACATCTATAGATCAACTCATGGTGGTTTTATGTATGGCGCTGTAACATAATTATTGGTCAGGACTTTGAAAGGTTAATAACAAGTTTGATTTTTGTGGTTTGTTTTTATAAATTTTTAAACTTTTAAATGTTTTCAACTCAATCTGTTTTTTATTTGTATCTTTCTTTAGTTTTGTTAAATTTAAACTTAACCATTACAAACATTCAATAAATAAAATATATATTATACCAATTTTTTGTGACTTTTATTTCCTTTGCTATTGTTTATTTTATTAATTCAATAATTAATGTTTGTGGTCTTATTTTTTATTCACAATGGATTACATATTACTTTTTTAAGTTAAAGCGCTTTACTATTTTTTAAACCAAAAAGAATAAATCATTTATCTTTGTAGTATAAGTTAACTAACTAGTCCTATTGTTCTTAGATATTGTGACATAAATATTAGATTTTTTTTAATGATTAGTAACCAGTAAATGATTAGAACTAGTACTTTCTTCATTTTCGTGTAAGTAGTTCATATTATTTTTTGTTACTTTATTTAATGTTTTTACTTTAATGCATTTTTTTAGACTTCATAATTACAAATATTATATAGTTTTATAACAGTCGGATTTAGCATTAAGTTTTTTTTTCTGTTATGAACCATTATATTAACCTTTAAAACTCTTTAGCAGCTATTTTTATTTTTAATGGACACATGTATATACCTACTTTATCTTCTATTCTTTCCTTACAGTATTTTTTTTTACAGAGCTCTGTTGAAGTGTTTTAATCGGCTAACACACAGAAACATGTGTTAGTGTAATAAACGAAGGAAACTTTATAATTTGTTATTATTATAATTTAAATGTATATAAACAAAAATCTATATTGTATGTGAAGTTCTGTTTCAATAAGATAAGTTACAAGTGTAATGAGGTTGACTAAAATGTAGTAATTTAATAAGTAAAACAACAATTAATATGAGTAAATTTTATTAATTAAACTAATTTGTTTCTTATTATTCATTTTTTTATCAAAATGTAAAAAAAATTAGAATGAATCTACAATGCACAAAAAGTTGTCTGATATAAGGCTGATTTTTAGTAAGTATTAATTTGAAAAGAATAATCTTTTTTTTTTAATATTATTTCAGTGTGGGTGAATTTGTTAACAGTTAAACAAAAAAGAATACAACCGTTTTTTGGTAATTTGACCATTTCGAATAAATTAATTATAATAAGTGTTATTTCATACTATAACATAATAATATTTTAGATAAATAACAAAGTTTATGAACTTATGATTTTGAAAAGTATTTTAGAATAAACATAGATTAAGAAAGTGTTTAAAAGATTTAACTTATACAACTTTTTAATGGAAAACTATGTTAAACAAATATATGTATCTTCAATTATTAAAAGTAAACATATTTTTTTAATTCACAATTTTCTGCTTCTTTGTCCAATAATCGTTATTTACTAAATTTAATGGTATTTTCTATAAATGTTGATTTTATATGTAGGTCCTTTACTTTAAGTTATCAATATCAATAGTCAATTAACTTTATTTCAGTTAAATAGTATAAAAAAAGAAAAAAAAATTGTAGATTCTAAAATCAAACATGTTTACCTATCGTTTTTAAAGAAACATCTTTTTGTTAAAAATAGTCTTGTTTTGCTTAAATTTATAGTTTATATCTAACTGAGATGTAAGTTTATCTAAGATAAGTAAAGTAAAGTAAGATGTGTTTATTATCGTGATGAATTTTATTAATCTATATATTTTTTTAACTCTTTTAAATATATTCAGTTTAACGGTAATTTAAAAATAACTTAATTTTTTTCAAATACTCTTCAATATCTATTAAACTCGCGAGGAATGTAGATCCTATACACTTTTATTGTATGCGTTTTTGCATTACACAGCTCTTTTGAAATAAGTACAACTATTTATGCTTTAATTTAAAAAAAAAAAAGTCAACAATATTTCAGATAAGTTGAGTGGAGAATATTGCGTTCTAGTTTCAGCTATTAAGTCAAACAAACATTCATTGAATGAAAACTTTTTTGGAGAAAAAAAAAAAAAGGTTGAAGAAAAACTAAAAATAAAAAATGCAGTATTGTTTTACCATCTGGCTAACAGTTTCAACATGCCAAATCTTTACAATATAGCTTTCAAACTTATTGAACATTGTTTTATCATGATAACTGAAACTAAAAGCTTTGAAGAGTTAGATGTTGGTTTAATAGTTAAGTTACTTGCAAGTTCTAATTTACAAATCGATTCAGAAGTCGAAGTTTATAATGCTGCCAATAAATGGTTGAATCACAACATAGAAGAACGTAGCAAATTTGCGAAACAATTCTTATTAAAAGTTCGTCTTAATTTGCTTTCAGATCAGTATTTAAAGTATCTTTTAAATGAGTCTTTGTGCATTTCTAATAATGTTGTTTGTGTTGAAGTGTTAAAAAACAGAAACGTTTTTTACCAAAAAAGTCTAACATTTATAACAGAAGAAGATACTGTGATCAATTTATGTTTAACTTTGTTATTTTTGAAGGTAAATATATTACAAAAATGAAGCTTGTTGGTAAAGTAATAAAAATAGATGTTAGTTGTTTTGAAAATGTCAACAATCTTCATCCAATGAAAGAACGATATGGTATAAAGTCAGTTTGTTTAAAAGGAGAAGTTCATGTATTAGGAGGTTTTTGTTATATAGGACATGTAAATTCAGTTAAAAAGTATTCATCAGTCACTAAATCTTGGAATGACGTAACTGATATACCAGATGAACGTCAATCGTTTTGTGTTTGCATGGATAAAATAATTTTGTTTGAAGAGAACGTCATCATGCATTCAAAAGTAAATATCTTCAATTTGAAACCAAAAAGTTAGAATGGAACGAAGGTGCTGATTTGAATGAACCAAGAATAAATGCTGCTTGTTCAATATTTGAAGGAACTATTGTTGTGTCTGGTGGGTTAGGTAACAGAAACAATAATTTAAATACAGTTGAATCATATGATGTTTTTCTAATACTTGGACACCAGTGCCAAATATGATTGAAAGAAGAAGTAGTCATAGTTTATTTTGTGTTAAAAGCAAACTATTTGCAATCGGGGGTGTTTGTTCAAGTTGTGAAGTTTTCGATAAAACTTGCAACAAATTTGTAAATTTTAAATCACTTGACTTTCATTCATATGATGTTAAAGCAATTTCAGCTGGAAGTAAAATATTTATTTTTTGTAGTAGTACAAAGATAGTACTGAGTTACGATGTTGATAATGATAAATGGTCAGAAGAATCATGTGAAGCTACTGAAAGTATTTTAGACTATTCAGACATCAAAATACCTATGTATTAAGAAAACTTTGTAACATAAAGTACTAAGCATGTTTTTAGTGATTTTTAAAAATTAATAGCTAACTAAACATCAGAAACTTTAATAACTTAAATTGGAAGAAAAAAATAAGTACCTTACATCTTAGAATATTAATGTTAATTATTTTTTGTGTGTTTTCAAGTTTGACAATATTTTTTTACATATTCTAAGTTCTACCGATGTTTATTTTATAATCATTTATGTCATTAAGGTCAAAATAAACCTAGTTCTCGAAAATTAAACACTATATTAATAGATTTTGTTATATTATATTTATAAATGTTTGACATCGATTATGAGGTTTAATTTGTAGAAAAAAATACTTTAAGTCTATAGAAATATCAGTTTTTTGATTCTAGATAATTTTTAATAAAATAATAAATCATTTTTTTGCTTGATTTTATATGTTTTATAAACAATAATAAAAATTGTAACTTTTATACCATAAAAATGTTCTAATTTCAACTTTTAAGCTTATTTGATTCGTGTTATATTGAAAATAAAACAATGTTCGTTTGCTATCTTATACTGTATATTGCAAATTCTTACTTTTTTTATTTGAAAAGTATAAGTTTTATAAAGTAAAAAAATTTCACTTTTATGTTGAGCATTTAGCTTACTTAATAGAGCAAGCTAAGGTCTTAGAAAAAAAAGTTACAAAACCAATCAAAATCTATCTATAGGAGATTAAAAAAAATTACACCATCAATAATAGCGGCCTCAATTTAAGCAATCAGACCTCGTACGCTTTCGGTAAAACGTCAATACAAAGAAGTTTAAAAATTAACCTCTTGAAAACTGTAAGCTCTTTTTAAAAAACTATGCCGTACGTGATCCGGCTTCGGAGGTACGTTTTTTTTTGCAGACCGATGTACGTCCTAAAGATTCACCACTGACAAAATAAAGTTTGAAATTCTTCAGAGATGTTCTGATATTATAGATTTTGTGGAAACACATGACAAACACAGAACGTACAGCGGTCTTATAAAGCTTTAACAGGGCAAAGGTAATAAATTTCCTCGTGTCTTAGGTGCAAGCCTACCATGGTCAGAGCCAGTAAAATTACAGGATCTGTTTTTGTCAGTTAAACAATAGGGAAAGGCAAAAGAGGAAGATAGGGTTAAATATCTCATGCACAAAATTGCCTCCAATAATTAAAAAAACAAGATTAAGAAATGTTTTAGGCTCGAATATGACGAGTTTCTTAGGCGTACAGAGTTAATATGCGACATTGAACAACAGAGGGTCTATGAAAATTCTAAAAAAATGTTATACAAATCTCAGCGTTTAAAGCATATTAAGAGATACACTAGCAAACAAAAATGGCATGAGACCATCCCACCGAGAAGGGAAAATTTCCACAACTATGAGCACAATCGTAGCCGATGGTCTTTCGGCAAAGGATATAACCAGCACGTAAATTAGTACCAAAACACTCTTTGTCACAAACATGCTAATTTCGGATATAGTGCAGGCTATTGTGCTGCAGTCGTAACTTGTCCTATGTCTCCATTAGGGCAACAACCCCACCAAAAAACGAGCTCCAGTCCTACACACAGTAAGAGGAGTTGAGGATACGGTAAAAAAACCTCTTATAAAGATGGTTGAAGCATCTCATTGTTTGTCATACCATTTATTTCCAACCAACGTGACAAGTAAATCCACTAAAAAGCACTCAAAAGTATCAAAGTTATCTAAGCAGAAAACTTTTAATCCAAAAAAACCTAGACTCTTAAGATAAACTGGTCAAGTCAAATGGTTTTATGTTTGCAAAGTTTCATCCTTTTTATCATCAATTTATCTATTCTAGTGCCATAATAAACAAAAACCCTAGAAGTTCTTTGAAATCAGTTGCAAAAGGGGAGGTAGTTATGTTTAGTGTTGAAAATTTGTGTAGTAAATCACCAAAACAACAATCATTGCTCGGAAATATTTATTTACACAATTAAAAATAGTAATAAAAAATTTTACTTTTGAATGATGTATATTTTATTAGGACTTTTATATTAGAATAACCAAATAGCATCCAATCTGTTTGCTGGAAAATACTATTGTTGCTAATAAAAAGTGTTATTATATTTTCGATTTGAAAATTAGTTTTAACTATTTTTTTGTAATAGAGTCGTTATAAATTAGTTTTTATTAAACATGAATAATGTTTTTTTTTGTTGACTCAGCAAATTTGCGAATCAGACTGACCTATAAATATTAAAAACTTAAGTGTGACTAAAACTAAAAATTTAAAAACTTAAGTATAACTAAAACTTTAAAGATTTTCAACTAGTTGTAAAAATTAAGTTTTTACATTAAAACCTAAACATATAGTTTGTTTATACTTTAATATAACTCTTAAACTTTAAAATATATAATTTGGTCCATATACGAAAAAAAAAACAATAATTATAAAAATCTTAAAAGTTTTAGTTACAATAAGTTTTATTAAAAACATTAGCAATATCAAAATGTATAATAAGTTTCAGTTTTAGCCACATTTTAGTTTTACTTTAAAATCAGAAATATTAAAACTTTACAAACTGTTGCATGTTTATGATGCTTTAGTTTTAGTTACACCGTAGTTTTAAAGAAGTTTTAGTTTTAGTCATGTTAGTTGTTTAAAAAAGAATTTAAAACAGCAAAAATTCCATTTAAATTCATAAAAAAGGAATTTATTGACTCAACGTTCAAACATGAACATTAAGTAAAACTATTAAAGAAAAAGCAAGATTACTTTTCTTTTCTTACGTAAATATTTCTATTCAGTTCTTAAATATAATCTTATATAATTCATTTTATATAACAATAAGACAAAACTAAATACTTTAGCCAAAATACAATACTGCCGTTTTAAACAAAATGCGCATTTTTATTACATACTTCTGCCACTAAACTTTGTTTTTAATCATCGTCTCATATTTATAAAATAAACAGTTTTATAGCGGCGTTTTTATATAATATTGTCATGATAATCAACTATCTATAGTTATTACAATATTTGCATACTTTGGTTATGATTAGTACTTTCAGTGTAAAAATTAGTAGTAAAAAATGTTAGCGTGATTTTGTATTTAAAATTCGTGTAGTAAATGACCAAAACAACAATCGTTGTCGGTATCATTCATTAATACAATTAAATATAGTATAAAAACAATTCAGTATTGAATAATTTTTATGTTCTATTAGATTTTTTTATTATAATAACCGAGTAGTATTCAAACTACTTGCTAAAATAACTTTCTAATACGAAGTATTATTGAACTTCAGGTTTAGAATTTTGCTTAAACTTTTTTTTGTAATGATGCGTTATAAGTTAGCTTTTATTAAAATCTAATTAATTTAAACATTGTTTTTATATTTTAACTTGTAAAGATTAAAAGATCACATGCTTGAGAAGTCTAAGGAGAAAATTAAGCATCCTCAACCGCTAAAGGTAGGTATTAGTTTTTGTTATGGCGTTTTTTATTGTTAATATCTAACTAAGAATAATTTATTAAGTTAATTCGCTTTTTTTTTTTGATATCAGATAGATGTTTCGTCACTTTTAAGTACGAAATATCTACAATGGTGTTTATTAGTGTTGTAAATACTCGTAAATCGTCTGTAGTTAAATTAATTTAATAAACAACAAATAATAATATCATTTATAGTGTATAAATATGGAAAGTTTTTATTTTTGCAAAAGTTAACAACTTTTTATTCAAATCCAATATATGCTTCTTAAATAAGCACGATATCGAAACAAAAATATTAAAACTTACACCTTTTTATTCAAAATACATAGAATGACGATTTAAAATTTAAAAAGGCATTTCAACAAAGTTAAAATAGCTGCAAATAGCTTAGAAGTAACAGTTTGTAAAAAAACACATGCTTTAATTGACAAGACACCAAATATAGTATTAATAATGAAAAGCTGACACAACGAAAAAATAGAATAAAATTGACGCTTCAAAGTCAGCACATTCTTCTTTTCTTCTGTTTTTCGTTGGCAACTTTTACCATGACTTCTTGGCGTGACTTTTCTCCTACAAGACTTTTTTTATTTAAAGCAGCCTTATGCAATTGCTTTGATAAATATCGTTGTTCTTTCCTAAAACGTTTGCGAAACCAACGAAACTTTTGCTTAGTTCCTTTGACTCGAAACAAGCTATATCAAACACTTGAGATTGTGAATAAAGAAACAACTCATCAAATTTTTGAACTAATATTTTTTCAAGGCTTTTTTGTTCTTCGGTGTTAAGCTGTTTACAAAACTGCATGAAAACTTTTATAACGGGAGATTGGTTGTTGTAACATATAGGCCAGTACTTTATTATTTTTGAAACTATTTGAACTCGCTGGAACTTGAAAATACTAAAAGTAATTTCAAAAACTTCTAAAAATATCGAAAATGCTTTCTTTTCCTCTTCGCTCTCAATCCAAGTTTTTAACTGAAATTCTCTGTACAAATCAACAATGTAGAAAATGAATCTCTCTGAAAATTTAGATTTTCCGAAAACAAACTTTCCATCGGATAGAATTTTCAATCTGTTTTTGAGATCCGACAAACCGATTTCAAAACTATCTAAACGCTGATTGTTATTTTTCCAAATACTTTCCAATTTTAAAGTATCATTAAATTTAACGATGTTATTTAAAAGAAATGTTTTAAAACCTTTTTCTGACAGCTCACTACCGAGTTTTTCATCTTTTAAAATCGACCTCCAAAGCATTATTCGAAAGGCGAAACCCACATCTTTGTCGGACGCTAAAATTGTCATGTATTGTGAACTAATATTCTCTACAATTTTAGTGAATGGACGAATGTTCAAAGCAGCAAAAGTAATGGATACAATAAAACCACAATAGTATTTGTTTGTCTCAATGTTCAAGTCAGCTCTACTTTCTAATAGCTTTCCTGGTAGAAAAAGACTGAAAACATCAGCAGATCTTAAATCCTTTTGATTTAGTTTGATATCCATACAGCTTTCTATGTCCCTGGTTATTTCCTTGTAAGACTTCATGTTGAACCAAGTTCTGATTTCTTGTTCAGAAAGGTTTTTTCGTATAACTTTCATTTTATTATTTTATTTTATTTACTGAAAAAATAAAAAAATAGGAAAAAGTTCAAATAGAGCTTATAGTAAATATAGTGGAAGTAATGCAATTTTACTGACAATTTTAAGATACAAAGGATATTGTGATGAATAGACACATATAAATAATAAAATTGAAAAAAAATCTTTTTTATATTTATTTTAACAACAAAAACTTGTAATCTGATACTTTTGTTTTAACAGTTCAATATACAGAATTCGTAATTTATTTATACAAATGAATTTTCCGCAGACTTTTCAATCCTTGTAGAAAAAACATTAAGCATTTTAAGGTTTTAGTATAATGTAAAAGCACACTAAATACCGTAATTTAATTTAAACTAACTTTAGAACTAAAAGATACTTAAAGATATTCCATACTACCTATAAACTTGTCATGACTTTATATTGTTTTTTTATATAAAAGAACATATTTTAGAAAATACATTAAATGGTATCAATTTCTTGTGAACTTAAGCACAAGAATTAAATCTAGCAAGAATATACTATAACAATGTATATTTTAACAAATAATTAACTACTTGAATCAAAATAAATAAACATTTGTAAGTAATAAAAAATATTTAAAAAGTAATGTATAGTAAACAATAAATAGTCAAATAAATACAGTTCTGTATACTAAAGTAATTTAATTAAATTTGTTGTAGTTCACAATCTTATTAATTTTATTCTTCCTTTTATCAATTTTTTATCTAGGAAATGGCCAAGGCAAATGAAAGTGTAACATACATTATTTTGCTTTGGGGCCATATCGTAAAATATATTAACATTATTTATAAATAAACATTTAAAAGTTTAAATAATATGCAAAATAAGGGAAAATATAGAAAAATTTAAAAAATAAATATTTATTTTTGGTTCTAAAACAATAATAATAAAAAAAAAACCTTTATTTTTGGAGGGACCCAATGAAATAATTCTAACCCCAAACCAAGTTTTTTTTTTTAAATTAAAGACAAAGGTGTGTTCTCTAAAATAAAAAAATATTTAGATAGCTTTTAAGATAAGGTAAATAATTGACATTAAAGTTTTATGTTTTTTGAAAAATTAATAAATTTGCCTATAAAATTAACTTTATGCTCGTCTTAAAATTTTATATAAGCCATTTCAAAATGTTTTCCGGAATAAGTTTTCTATAACTACGCAAAGTTATAAGACCAACATTGTATTAAAAACAATGTTTTAAACTAAAAATAATACTCAAATTTCATGCCTATGCAGTCCCTATTATCCAATTCCTACAAATTTGTAGCATGTTACTGGTCATTGCTGTTTTAGTTACTAAAACAAAAATTATTTTATAATTAAATTTGACTTGTTAACTTAAAACTTGTCTGTTCTATTTTGACTTTGTGGATTTAGATTTTGTCAGTTCTATTGTGACTTTGTAAATAATAAAAATTGTCAGTGCTTTTTGACTTTGTTGACTTAGAATTGGTAGTATTCTTTTCTTTTTGTGGACTGAAAATTGTCAGTTGTATTTTGACTTTACGAACTTGAAATTTGTTTGTTCTGTAGTGACATGGTGAATTTACACTGGTAAAATATCTTTTTATGTTTAAGTTTTAACATCTGTGGTGTTTTTTCAAATGATCCCTTATTGTTTTATGGTTTTTTGTCTTTCTGGTTAAACCTCAAGGGCTTTTAAAAGAGCAAATAGTTAATGTGAGTATTACTTCTTAAACACTAACTAAGTGCAAGCATCACTATAGAATTTCTCTAAAACTTCTGTTAAATAAAAAGCATTATGAAATAAAAATGTCAGACATATAACAATGTAAAATAAAAATGTGTGAACACTGTCTTAAAAATAGAGGTTGTACAAATAAGTAATTTTATTTTTCCAAAAATTGTTGGACTAGTGATTCTATACCTGGAGGAAGCCATGTAGGTTTATAGTGTAGTGTACAAACTTATTTAATTATGACCTTAGAACTACTGTATGCTGTTTTTATGGTTGCCACAGATCAAGCTGAGAAAAATTTCTTGACTTTTTCCTGACTTTTTACCGAAATTTACCTTACTTTTCTAAATCAAACTCTTAATTTAAACTTATTATTGAATACATAATCTAACACTTAAAACTATATAAAAATTTCAACCTAATTTTAATACAGGTTAAAACAACAAATTTTTTTACTAAATTTAATCATCAAACTTCCATTACATCATTTGAACCATCTGTTTATGATTGATGTATTTGTAATAAACAGCTCTATCAGCAAAAACTGTATTATTACCTTATAACAGAGCTTGTCTGATAAAAGACAACTTTTTTAGCATTTCCTAGCATTAATTTTACTTATTTAAGTTGTTTACTTGTTCAATAAAATACTACCCCAACTATTTAATATAAAACCTATAACCTAAAAATCAATTAAAAAAGAATATACTTAAGTAACTGTAAAAAAGTTCATAAAAATACAAACTATATAACTGTTGTATAAAATATTATCTTATCATTAAGTATAAAGTTTGTAACACAAAATACACTCTTATTTATTTTAAAAACTAAAGTTAACTAAAAAAAATACAAATAACAAGTAAACTTAATCTTGGCATACATCTCTCTTATAACTTATTTTATAAATTAAAACAACTTTGAAAAAATTATAAAATGGTGAAGTATACACATCAGTTTGTTATATAAAATATAAAACTAACTGCTTAATTATAAAGAACTCAATTATTCACTTAAACAAAAAAACACTTTGATTCTAAAATTATGCTAAATAAACCTTTGTGTACATATCACAGTTTCACTATGGAAGTGTCCTTACTACAGATAATCAATACTTAAAAGCATACAAAAACTGCTTGTTCAAATAGGGTACTTGTTCAATATTTTAATAGAAAAGTTTTGCAGTTTTACTAAGGATATTTTACTAATTTTTACCATATTAGGCTTTGAAAATTATGAATCTGTAAATTTAAATTGAAAAAGTCTGACTTTTTTTTTAATTTTATCAAATTCCTGACTTTTCCTGACTTTGGTCATTTTTTAATAATTTTTCTGACTTTTCCTGACCATGTGGCAACCCTGTGTTTTAGTCTACTTTATATAAATTAAACTAGACAGCTCCAACAATGTATATTTTATATAAAAAACCATAAAACAATATTATAGAAACTCTACTTTAGAAACATAAATAACTTTAATAAGCCAAATGTAAATAAGTACAACTTAAAAAACTAAGTTTAACAGAACAATACTGATAAAACTATCATTTATAATAACAATTTAAAATCTTTAAACAAGTCTGAAACATTTTAGTATTGTTTAAATTACACATTTTAAAATAAAACTATAAAATAAACTACTAAGTTTTCATGCAGATTTTACTAAAAAACAATTGTCTAAACTATCAGTCTCCAGGTCTTATCAACAAATCTTTGTCCTTACATTGCCTGAGATATTTGTGTTCTGGTTGAATGATTTTGTTACACTCAACATTCAAACAACTTTTGAAGTGTGTCGTAATTTTCTTTAAAATTAACAGTATTAATACAAGTATGTATACAAAAAATAATTACTTAAGGTCTTAACGCATAAGATTGAGTCAACTTTTTATATTAATATCTAACAGTCTCAAAGTACCTTAAAAAGTTTAAAAATGCTAATTTATACGAAAAATTATTGTAACTCAAATATTAAACCATACAATGCTGCAAGATTAATGTAACTTGAATTTTCATTAATTTTAATTATATGTGAGTCTTTTTTTATGTGACGGAAATCCCCCAATATTTGCTGAGTAAGCATAAAAAATTAAAGAAATTTAGTTTTTAATTAGATTTTAATATGTTTGGGTAAGGTAAGTTAGGTTTAAGGGTATGAATAAAAAACAATATTTTGGTTAAGCTTAAAGGTATAATATTTAAAAAAAATTTAAAAAAAATTGATGATTTAGCAAATATTGGGGAAAACACCTATGCTTTAAAATCGCACCAAGTATATTTAAGAACATTTTGAAACTTAAATACTTTTTAAAATGTGGAGGGTAAAACTTACTTTAAAATAAGAAAACCTGTAAAAAGAAAAAATATATATATCTATAGTAATATAAATTAATAAATAAGGTTATAGTTTATAAATTTAAAAAAACAATTAATAAAAAATATATATTTAAATGAAATTAGAGAGTAAGTAACATTTGATTAAAGAAAATGTAACATTTAACTTTAAGTAATTTTAAACTTATTTTATTATAAAAATTAAAGTAAGTATATGTCTGTATATCAGTTTACATATTGTTATTAGAAAAAAATCTTTACTGTATTCACAGTCTAAAACAAATTTTCCATTTAATTATAAAACATATTTTTAAAACCAATTGTTAATTTTTAACATCTTTTAAAATTTTTATTTTGAAACGTTTATTGTTATACTGTTGTCACTTGTAATTACTTAACCTTTAATATAATAACAATATGTACAAAATTGATCCATGTAACTACTAAAAAATATAAACTTTGTGTTATTTTTAATAAATTCATTTCTTAATATTTCTATTGTAAAAAGCTTATATGCCCAAAAACTGTTAATTGAGTTACACTTGAATTGAATTTTTACTTTTTATTGAGTTCTTAATTTCCTGAAATAGTAACTAAAGTCTGTTAAAAGTTTTCTCAATAGAAGTTAAAAAGAGTCTAACACTTTTTTTCAAAGTGTTAATAACTAAAACATCTAAAGTTCAAGTATATGACAAAAACTAAGATTACTGGCACACTCAAGTTTATTTAAAACTAAAACCTTAAAAGCGCTGTTTTACTCAAGCTTAGTTAATTTTAAAGTAGTGTTTTCCAAAGTGGGCCAAGTGGTACTTTGGGGGCATGGCAGATATTTTGCGGGGAATGAGCAGCAAAGGAGACACAAGGGGCCATGACGTCATAATTTCAAATTTACACTATTCCTCAGTTGATAATGAAGAGCAAAAAAAGGTCTTAGGTATTTTTTTGGTAGTTTTTAAGTAATCTTACTGAAGGGAGCCACGGCTTTCTTAATTTTTTAAAGGGGCCATGTGAAAAAACTTCGTGAAACTCTGATTTAAATTCTAGATTCAAGATTTAAAATATTCTCAAGCTTGATTGAAACTAAAACCTTCTGTATACTTAAGCTAAGCCAAAACGGGTATGCTCAAAACTGACTAAAAACACCTCTGTTGTACTCAATAAAAATCTAAATAAAACTAAAAACTCTACTATACTCAAATATGTCTTAAGCTAAAACCTCTAGTAAAGTTAACTTGTCTTAGATTAAAATATTTGTATTATCAAGGTAAACTATCTTAAATATTCAAATACAAACGTGTTTCTGATTAAAACATTGTTTAATAAACAAATCAAATAAAATCTGTACAAGGATATGAAATACTTCAACAAAATAAATAATCAAGTTAGAAGTACGTATAATATTTGTTAAAATTTTATTTATTTTTTCATGATCAAAAAATAATCTTATAAGATTCTGACTTTAGTAACTTAGCAATTTAATTAAATTTAATAATTAAACAAAAAAAAGTCGCTAAAACAAGTAATTGTAATTAATAATTAAAAAAAACAAAGCTTTATAGTTTATTTATTGTTACTTTAACTAAAAATTAAATTTTAAGCTACTTTATTTCTCTGTTGAAAATATGAAGAACAATTTTTAGAATATTCTATGGTGTCCAGACAAAAGTCTCCATGGTTGCATTTAGTTAAAGTCTTAAGTTCTTGAATCACATTGAAAGCAATAAGTTGTTGTAAACTAGCTGACGTCACAGAAAACAAATATTTATACTTATTGTAGTCTAGTAAGCATTATTTTTAGATAATTTTTAGTTTAGTTTTGAAAGTACTATTTTATTATAATTAATACAAAGCATTAACTTGGTCTTCAAACTTATTAAGTAGGAATCATTTAAGTAGATAGTTGTTAATTTTTATTTTTAAATATGGTTTTAAAGCTCTTAGTTTTAACACTTAACTGGTATAAAAATTTTTATATTGCAAAATGAAAAAAAATACTTATCAAAGATACTGTTTAAATTACTTTAATATACCATAAAAGAATAGACAGTTTCTCTGCTATTCCATTTAGTTGAACATCAAAAGTTATAAAACCAGTCAACCGAATAGAAAGTTTTCATTTTTTACAAATAGCTATGTAAACTAACCACAGTATGATTGCAGTGAGTTATAGTCAAGTTTTTCCAGATGTAGTTCTAGAATTGTACTTAACTAGTATTTTATTTGTTAAGTGCAATATTTTGTTAAGTAATTTATAGTACTTATGTGTCTGAACGTTTAATATCAGTTTAATTATACAATCAAAAAGTATATTCCTGTTAGATTTAATTCTAATGTAACAGCTTTGACCACATTTAAAGTATTTTATATAGTACAATGTACATGGTGTTTAACAATATATACTGTTTGGAATTGTTCTTTAACACAATATGTTCATTCATCTGTCATGCCTACTTTTTATAAAATAAATTTAGTTATAGTTCAGTAAATATAATTAGTTAAATAAAAGTTAGCTTAGTTTAAGTTAGTCATGGTTTCCAGTGTTGGTGTAAAATATACAAGTACCTTACAATTTTTTATTCAGGAAACATATGTAGTTGATAATTGGCGTCCTAGAGATAAAGAATCATTACTTTTTAGGTAACAGTGAAAATTTATTATCCAAACATTTTTACTTGTATATTACTTTTTGATTTTAAGGTAATTTTTGTCTCACATTCCTATGTTTATGTCATTTTAACTTTAAAAAGTGTATTTTATTTACATAAATTTTAAAAGTTTTACAATAAAACTTGAAATTAAATTTTAAGAAACAATACTCAGAATTAACATCTGCCTCTTTTAAAAGCCATTTAGGTCTAACTATTAAGAAAACTGGGGTAGAAAAAACTACCAGGCATCAAGGGGTCATATTGATAAAAATGCCATAGGGGAATTTAAATTTCCACCAAGTCACAATAGAACTTTAAAATTTAAGTTCTGAAATTCAAAGTAAAACCAATAAACTTTAAGTCCAAAAAGTTACAACAGAACTGAAAATTTTAAGTCAAAAATTCACAAAAGAACTAAAAGTATAATTCCACAAAGTCACTTTAAAACTAATATAAGTTTAAATAAGTGACAAAAGTATTGGTAATGTATGAATACAAATAAGTTACAAATAGTGGTGATCAAATTTTAGTCACAGTGAGTAAAATTAAAATAATGTAAGGTACTAAATCTAAATAGCATAAACGAAAAAGATTGTTTTTATTAATAACTATGACAGCAAAGACAAGTAGCATGATAAAAATTTCTAGGATTTTGTATTTAAGGGGTTTGCTTAGATATGACAAATGAGTGATATTTTTATTTGAAAAGATGTTTCAACTTAATATTGATGTTATTTTTTGCCTAGTAATTGAAAATAGGGGACGAAATTGTATGATGCCACAAGTTGCACAAAGATATTTTTGCAGGTAGACACTTATGCATAAAGAGATAAAGTTGCACGAAGACAATTTTGCACAAGAGGAGATTTTTGCTAAGAGACATTTTTGCACGGGTTGAACCTATTATTTTATATTTTATCATTTTTTTTTCACTTTTTTATTTCTTCTATCACTGTTACCCCTAACCCTTACCTTCGGTCAGTAACTCATCTTTTTTTATAAAATAGTTTTTTTCTTATTTTAATTATTATAAATTTTTCTTAATAACAATTTGTATTTGATATTTAAATATTTTTATTTTTACTATAATTATTAACCCTAACACTTACTCTTGATCCGTAACTAATTTTATATATTTTAATTATTTTTATTTATTATTCCTCTAAAAATTATTAAGCAAAAGAAAAAAACGGTTATGAGCAGTTTTTTATTTTAGATCTTAAAAGTAATTTACAGCAGTTTTTATTTGTAAATACTATTTTTAAGATAAGCTTACATATTTTGTAAGTTCTTGCAGTGGATTATATTTTAAGCGTCACACTTAAAATATTAACATATTTTTTATAAATTAGTTATTGTCATTATGTAATAAACAAAATTTAAATAGTTCATCTGTTTTGATGTCAGATAGATTTTTCCTTTTTAAATATCTGCAGTAGTCTTTTTTAATATTGTAAGTACTCGTACAGCGTCTGTAGATATAATAGTCAAATCAATTCCTAGGACCTAGTGCATGAATAGAGAAGTTTTTTTAAATATCTTATCTTGACTCAGTTTTACATCCAAAATTGTCACTCCTTACTTTCTAGCTTCAAATGATACAAAATAAAACATGTTTTTTAAAACAGTTTTACATTATTATAGTTCTTATTAGAGTTCCTAATGAGTTCAAATTTACGAGTGTGAAGTTAGTTTGAATAAATTTTCTTTAAAATGTCCAAACTTTAAATCAAATTAATTTCCTTATCTTAATAGCTAAATAAGAACTTTTATTATAATTATATTATTAAGATAGCGGTCCTTTGTATTTAACTTAATAAAAATTCATTAGATTGAGCCTTGACTTTAAATATGGGGCTACTTAAAAAAAAATTTAATTAATTTTTACTTAGCTCGAATTAAAAAAAAATATTAACAAAATTGATTTTTTTTTTAATATTCCTATTTATTAGTTAATAAATTCTGTACAACACTTTTTTTTACAACTGTTATTATTTTGTACTATTTAGCCTTCGTCTAGAATTCCTAATTCCGAAATAAGGCCAAACAGTACGAAATATGAGTTTTGTTATCGATTTCTACTTAGCTCAAATTAAAAACAAAAAAAAATTACATTAATTTGTTTTAGTATTTATACGTGAATAATGTTATACAATTTTTTTTCAGTTGTTAATATTTGTTTTATTTGGTCTTATTTCGGATTTAGGAAATCCAGAGTAAGGTTAAATAGTACATAATATTAACAGTTAAAAAAAAATTGTTGTACAGAATTTATTTAATAACAAATATGAATAATAAAAGAAAAAAAAATTATTCTTTTTTTCTAATTCGATTTAAGTAAAAGTAGTTAAAAACCTCATTTTTTCTAAGGGACCCCACATTATAAGTCAAGCCTCAATCTAATAGATTTTTTGTATATTAAAGACAAAGGACGCTATCGAAAGTAAAAAAAAAGTTTTTATTAAGCTTTTAAGATAAGGAAAATAATTGGATCTAAAGTTCAGACATTTATTTCAATTCTTGAAAAATGTTACCAAGCTAACTTCACACTCGTTATAAATTTATACTTATTTAGAAACACTTAACACAACTTAAATGGTGTTATAATTCTATATCCAAAAATAACAGAAACATATTAAAAAAAAATATTGTCAAAATTACTTTATTATGTCTTAACGTAATACCCAGTTTCTCTGCTGTACTATTTAGTTAAACATCAAATATTATAAAATCAGTCAACCGAAAAGAAAGTTTACATTTTTTTCATGTAGCTACTTAAACTAACCACAGTGAGTTCTTTATAGATGTAGTTCCAGATTTGTACTTCTTTATTATTATATTAGTTATAAATAAAAGTTTTTTTAAAAGTAATGTTTACTACTTATGTGTTTGTATGTTTGACTTCAATTTAATTATACAATCAAAAAGTATATTCCTGTTAGATTTAATTCTAGTGTAAAACTTTAGTCCACATTTAAAGTGTTTTGTAAAGTACAATGTACATTGTATTTTATATTTATTAGTGTTTGAAACTGTTGTTTAATTAAATCTGATCATTAATCTGTCATGCCTAGTTTTATAGAATAAATTTAGTATTATAAAAGTTTACTTAGTTTAAGTTAGTCATGGTTTCCAGTGTTGGTGTAAAATATACAAGTACCTTACAATTTTTTTATTCAGGAAACATATGTAGTTGATAATTGGCGTCCTAGAGATAAAGAATCATTAGTTTGTTTGGTAACAGTGTAAATTTATTATCCAAACATTTTTACTTGTATATTACTTTTTGATTTTAAGGTAATTTTTGTCTCACATTCCTATGTTTATGTCATTTTAACTTTAAAAAGTGTATTTTATTTACATAAATTTTAAAAGTTTTACAAAAAAACTTGAATTTAAATTTTAAGAAGCAATACTGAGAATTGACATCTGGCTCTTTTAAAAGCCATTTAGGTCTAACTAGAAACAAAACTGGGGTAGAAAAAACCACCAGGCATCAAGGGGTTATATTAGTAAAATGCCATAGGGGGATTTAAATTTCCACAAGATCACAATAGAAATTATTAATTCAAGTGTAATAGTCAAAGTAGAACAGACAAACTTAATTTCCAAAAAGTCACAAAAGAATTGATAAATTTTAAGTCCAAAAACGTCACAAAATAACCTACAAAATTCAAGTCCAAAAGTTCACAACTTAACTGAAAATATTTAGTCCACAAAGTCACTATAAAAGTAATATAAGTTTAAATAAATGATAAAAGTATAGATAATGTATGAATACAAATAAGTCACAAATAGTGGTAACCAAGTTTTATCCACAGTGCGTCAAGTTTAGATGTTAGGCACTTAATCTAAATAGCATAATAGAAAAAAACAATATTTATTAATAACTGAGACAGCAAAGACCAGTATCATGCTACAAATTTGTATCAAAGGGGTTTGTATAGACATGACAGCTGAGTGATATTTTTAATAGAAAAGTTGTTTCAATTTTAATGTTAATGTTATTTTTGCCTAGTTATTGGAAACTTTTGCTATTTAAATATTATAACAAAGCTTCTAGAGAATTCTAACTCAAAACATTTTTTAATTGTGAGACATTTAAAACCTATTTTTGAAAACTATTTTTATTATTACTGTCTATTTAAACTGTCCTATTTTAAAAAAAATTAATGCTTTTTTTTTTCTGCTGTTACTTAAAAGAATTGGGGAAAATCGCACTAATTGACATAGAAGTTACTTTAATTCACAACTTTTCTTGCTAAGAGACAAGTAAGTTGATATTCTCTTCAAACAAAAATAGAGACAGATCAGGCTAGATTGTTTTTTAAAATAGCAGGAAGAGGAAGTGTAACAGAATACTACTTTTACTGATGTTCCATTTAGTTGATAATATTATAAAATCAGTCGAAAAAAAAGCAACTTGATCTGTAGAAAGTTTACAACTTGTAAAGTTTACAACTTAAATTATATTCCTTTTACAATTAATTTTTTGTGTTACAGTTTTGACCACATATTTTTAGAATTAGTTTCTGGAGTAAATTTGTAGAAACTAAGCAAGTTTCAGACTTTTTTTTGTATTTGTTTGTAATAAGCTGGGCAAAAAGTTAATAATTTATAAATATTTATTTGTTTTGTGTGTTAAAAGGATAGAGTTACTATTTTAATAGTTTTTCTTATGTTAATATGTATATAATAAATAGTTATATTTATGAAAACATCTATACATTTTTTATAGATACAGATAAAAATAAAAATTCATCAATATAGTGTTGAATTGAATATAACTTGGTATTTGTATCAAGCTAATAAATATGTTTTGTATTTTAATTTAATTCAATTTCCTATTTTTTCTTACTTAAAGCTTGTTAAGTATTTGAAATTTGACAGTAAACTTGATTCTAAACAAACTTAAAAAAAATTATATAATTGGTTTCTAATACTTATGTAGCATAACATTTGATATATAAGTTTTTGTTTTGATGTCTATAATTAATACTACCACTACATTGCTGATTTAAGTTATAGTAGTAAAAAAATAAAACTTAAAATATTTATATCTTTAATAGAAATTGTTAGAAAACTTTATTATTAAAGTTGAATAAGACTTTTTAATTTATACCTAGGTTTGTATTCACTCTAAAAACATAATATTTTGTATTTTTTTTTTTTAATAATAAAAAACATTTTTTATTGAATTAAAACTAATTCTTTTTAAAAAAATTTCTAGTAAATTAGTTTCCTTTTTTAGTAACCATTTAGTACACATAATTGTATAATAAAAAGTTTTAAACAAGACTTTAAAAATGTGTTTTATACTTTTTTTCAATGTTTTGATTATTTATGATGGATTTAACAAACTTTTATTACTTAAACTTGACATTTTTTAGATTGTTAAGAGTAAAAATGAAAAGAACTGCATTCCAACAACAAGAAATCATTTCAACTGAAAACAACCAGAATGAAGTTGATTTAAAGAAAATAAAGCTTGAAGAAGTATCACTACCACCAAGTAGCTGTGTTGAATTTCAGACATTTTGTAAAAATTCTGCAAAGAAAAAATTACAAAGTTTCAAAAAATCTGGTTAGTAATGGTTTAAAATATTTAAAAGTGTGCGGATGACCTTTTATCCTAAGTTGAACTATTTAATAAAAAAGAAATATATAAATAGTTAATAAATGTATCGACTCTATCATTTTATTACTATTACTAAAAAACAGTAGCTACAAGTATATATATTTTTTAATTAAATAATTAACAATGTCTGTGTTACATTCTAAAATTCTTATTAATATAAATTTCAAAGATAAAATTTTTCAAAAATTTTTTATTTAGATAAATATTTTAGGTTGCTAAAAAATTCTATAATCTAATTTTAGGTAAAAAAAAGAATAACCGATTAAAGATGATTTTGATGGTAAAGTCTAGTTTATTACTTTTAGATGAAAATAGTAAAAATAAACTATGCCAAGTTATGAACAAGAAAGTAAAAACTCATAATGCTGCAACTTATTATCAGTTATCTAGACTTTTCTACTTACCAAGTCTTTATAAAAATATGGTTAGCTATATAGAACGTTGTTTCGTACTGGTAGTTGAAACTAACAGCTTTGTAGACTTAGATTTTAGTTCAATCTCGAGAATACTTCACAGTTCTAGCTTACAAATAGATTCAGAAGTTGAAGTTTACAACTCAGTGAATAAATGGTTAAGTTACAACATAAAAGAACGTAGCAAATTTGCAAAACAATTGCTATTAAAAGTTCGTCTTAACCTTTTATCAGATCACTGTTTAGAACATCTCTTAAATGATTCTACATTTATTTCTACGAATGATGATTGTGTTGAAGTGTTTAACAACAGAAATAGTTTTTATCAGTTAGATTCTACAACTTGTAATAAACGTAGATACTGTAGTCAATCAATATTCAATGTAATAATTTGTGGAGGACTTAGTCTTAAAAGAGATAGAGCCATTTATCAAGTTAAACGGTTTGATGAAAACATCAATAAAAGACTTTTAAATCTTCCCTCAATGATAGCAGAAAGACATGGTTCTTTAGCAATTTATCTTAAAGGAGATATTTATGTTTACGGTGGTTTTGATAGAAATTTTGATCATATAAAGTCTGTTGAAAAATATTCACTAAAGAAGAAAATATGGAGTGTAGTAACTAATATACCCGATGAACGTAAATACTTTTGTGCTTGTGCATTTATGGATAAAATTTATGTACTTGGGGGTAGTAATCCCGAACCTCATGAAATATTAAACTCTTGTCTTGAGTTTGACACAAAACAGTTAAAATGGAAAAAAGTTGCTGCAATGAACGAAATGAGAGAAAGCGCAGCTTGTGCAACATTTGAAGAAAAAATTGTTGTTTGTGGGGGATATAACAACTACAATAATTTAAACACAGTAGAATCCTATGATGTTTTTGCTGATACTTGGACACAAATGCCAAATATGATTAAAGGAATGGGCGAACATAGTTTAGTTAGTGTTAAAACCAAATTATTTGTAATTGGTGGTTTATATTCTAGCACAAACTGTGAAGTTTTCGATAAAACTAGCAATATGTTTGTCAGACTTGAAACTCCAATGTTTGATTCACTCGGTGTGACATCAGTTTCGGTTGGGAATAAAATATTTGTTCTTCATGACTATGAAGACTATGTGTTATGTTATGATGTTGATAAAGACGAGTGGTCATACAGCTCGTGTAAAGCTCTTAAAAGCATTTCTGCTTACCCAGCTGTCAGAGTACCTTTATATTAAAAACTAGCATACACAGTGTACCAGTTAAGTTGTTAGTGATACCTTGAAAATTATTGAATTAAAGGATTCTAATTATTAAGGGTATAATCTAAGATATTTTTCACCTGAAAATTTTAAATTTTAGATGTATGTTTGCTATTGCATTAGTTTACTTTTTTATTTTTTAATTTTTCTTGAAAAAAACATCAAATTACATGCATTGAGTATTACATGGTAACTAAAATTATTTTCGTAAGGTTTTTAGACGAACCTTTTTGCATTTTTTTTTTGTCGTTCAATAAACTCTATAAGCTCTAAAGACGATTTAATAGAAGCACAAGCTTTTCAGGTTTTTTTATACAAGTGTTTTGACAATTATAAGACTTTTCTTTAAAAAGATATGTATTTTGATATTTGTGTATAACTTTATTGTACTTACTGGAGGTTTTAGTATTTGATGAAAATAAAACTTTGTAGAATTGTCCGTTTTGTATCATGTGAAAGTTTTATAAATAAATTATGTTATTTTTTAAAACGTGATATAAAGAAAATAATCCTTGCTTACTATTTATTTTACGCTGAAGATATTGACAGTATCTTTATATTGAAACAACTTAATTATTTATAACTTTTAGATTAATTTTTTATATCTTTGCTTACTCTTTCGACGCAATTTATAAGTAAACATATGTTATTGTAACAAACTAGTCATTTTATTAATAAATTTACAGATTTAATTGAGATGAAACAGATAAATATCAATTGCTTAAAAAATTAAAAATTATCTAAGTGTTGTAGAAGCAACTGTTTTGTTTGTCTTATTTAACTTTTGACGGGTTAATCGTTTCGAAAGTAAATTTTAAAAATATGCAATAGATAAATGAGTTTCTCAAACTAATACTATTAGTTTATTAACATACATGTAACTTGTTCTTAATGAATATTAAAAACTTTAAGAAGCCATAAGCTATGTATTTCAGAAAACAATGTAGTCAATAAGTTTGTTTAACATTCTTTATTACACTAGAAAAACGTTGTAAACATTTATTTTATTTACAAATCGTTAACGACGTTTCACCTAAAAATGTGGTTATTAGTTCTGCAAAGTAAAAATAATTGATAAATATTGATAACTAAATAAACATTGTAAAA
The DNA here is from genome assembly GCF_965202585.1 of Thalia democratica. Lineage (NCBI taxonomy): Eukaryota > Metazoa > Chordata > Thaliacea > Salpida > Salpidae > Thalia > Thalia democratica. Next base: position 64,862,761 of record NC_139171.1, read on the forward strand.
TAATTGATTTAATCGAATTTATGAAAATGTGTAAAGATAAATTTGATAGTTTAATATTATTGGTGAATTAAAAAAAGTAATAAATCATAGACAATCAAAGAAGTTTATAATAATAAACTTTAATATATTATACAGTTTTAGATAATTATAAAAAAAAAGCTTATAGTGACACAAATCGTAAACAAAAGTACGGTAAAGGTTTATGAACAAAAACTAAAAATAAGATAAGTTTGAACTACAATTTTCTAAAGTGCGGGCAGGTGTAAAAAGGATCTTATCTTTATAATTGCGTTTTTTTTAGTTCTGTTTTTTTAGCCAGTTCAGTTTTAGCTTTTTCCAAATGGCAGGTTTTCCAGATATTACTTGCATTCTTTAGTTCCTAAATCTTATGCATGATTTTCCATTTAAGTTCAAACATATTATTTTGTTTTTTAATTTCAGAATGTTCTTAGAAAGTTCCTTTGTTTTCTTCACTTAAACGCGCTACCATCTCCTTTTGAATGAACCTCCCGTATAACCTGTGTACTATTTAAGTTCGTTATGTGTAGTACTTATTGCCTTGTATACTACATTCTCTTTCAAAGACTTACTACTTAACAGGCTGGAATTTTTTCTGGGGCAGTTGCACATATTTTGTCTTCATCTTTCTTATTTTTTGTTCTATTTAGTACCTTATTATTGTGTAGACTCATAATGACTTAACATTTTCCACAGAACAGTAGGATAATTTGCAGTTGTTTCTGTTAAAAATATTTTCCATGGTTTTTAAAATGTTTATCAATTAGCTCTAAGAATTTTTTCCCAATATTAGTCTTAATTGGTTGGCAGTAGGGAAGTTTAAGAACATAATCTTTCTTCTTTCGTTTCTTTTTATCTATAGAGTTGGTCTTCTTTTCGTGCTCCAGTTCGTTTTTTGAACTTAGATTGGCGTAGAGCAACTTAGTAGTTATGTTTTAAACTGTTGAAGGCTTTTTGGTCTGTGGGCAGCCTAATTAATATTTTCGCTATCATCTTAGGTAGGTTTTTCCTAATTATTATCGGGTCGTTGGAGTTTTTGTTTATGTATTTGATTCAGCAATTGTGAATATGGAAACAAAACTATTATTGATGTTTTTTACAAAAGAAATATTTTTGAGATCTCTTGTGTTAAAATAACATTATCAGATAAACCGTAAACGTTATCAAAATAATTTATATCTTGCTAAATTAATTTTTTAAAATATGTTAGCTTCCATTTCCTATATATCAGTTATGTAAGATTACCATCTTAATAAAACTTAAGACTTTACAACTCCAATAATTCAATTATTTTTGTTCTTATTCATTTATAATAAAATAAATGTACAGTTAAGAATAATTTTTTAGTTTGTTTAAAAAAAGAAAATTTTTTGACGTTATCGGAAAGTAAGTCTAAATGTGTACTTTTTAGAGTAGTAAACTACGTTACCTTTTTTTTTCTAATTTATGTAAAACTAGTTATGTTCTTGGATACTTTTTCATTCAGTACTTTTTCATTCATTACTTCTTAAGCAAATTTTATTTGTAAAATTTGTAACTTCTAAGTCCATTCTGCATGCTTTAAACTTAGTTCCCTAAATTTTACAATTTAGAAACTAAGTATAATTATTTAACAATTAGTTGTACATAAAAATGATCTAAACATACTAACTTATAATGTAATGTACAAATATAGGATCCAACAGAAAGTTATCAAAAACTGGTGTTTGAAACCTTCAAGTTTTTCTTTAAACTTATATGTCAAGCGTCTAGTTGATTCATTGTTTGTTTAAATAATTTTTAATTCATATAAAAATATCTTTGCATGAACTTAGTATATAATAGTTTTAGATTTATATCAACTTGTTTAAATCTTAATTACAAATAAAACAATGAATGAAAAACTATTAATTTTTTATTGAAATTCGTCATTATGATAATTGATAACTTATTCAATTTTGCCTTAATAGTTAAAAAATAATGTCAAAGATTTCTGTATCAGATCTTTAGATAATACTAATGAACCTTTTTGTTAAAAAACTTTTCTTAAGACACTTTAAATTTAAAAAGGTGGTTTCAATAAAAATTTTAAAGGATTAATACTGCAGTGTTTTTTGTTGGTTTAAAACATTATAAGTAACTGATTTTTATGTTTTTAAGACTTTAATTTAAAACCAGCATAGAATTTAAGTGTACTTGTACACTAAAAATTAATATAAGTTACCCAATATATATTGTAAAATAAAATTTAGAACCAGTATCAGAAGTTTGCTTCTGCTTGATTCATGTGTTTTCATAATTTAAAAGTTTCTACAAGTTTAAAATAAATGTTGCGTTTTTTGTTTTTTTATACGTCATAACAATTTACACATATTTAAAAAACTAAAACAGTGACCAATATCAAAAACAATAAAACGTTAAAAGTAGAATATCATCCGTTTAGTTTTAAATTTTAATGAGAATTTTGTTAAAGTTCATACTGTTTATAAATAAGTAACAGCTAACAGCTTTTTGCATTGAATAAGTTATGTTTTAAAGTAGCAATTAAAGTTAAAAAAAATAACATTTAGTTAATTAGTTTAGATTAGTTGGTTAATAATGTAGAAAATCTAGGTTATACTAAAAAATATAAAGCAAAACATATTTAAAATCAAAATTTATGTATCAGTAAAGTAAACAACTAATTCATTGTTCAAAAAATCGTTTAAACTTTTAGTAAAATATTTAGTTTTAAGTATGTTTTTTATGTAGCAAAAATTAACAATAATGTTTTTATTATTGGTTCAATCACGTAAGTTTGTCCATTATTTAGTTATTATCTGTTTAATGTTTGAGTAAATTTTAATAAGGATACTTTTAGTCTACAACTTTATATGTTTTTAATTAAAATGTTATTCTAACATATTACCACAAGTTTTTTAAAGTTGTAGCAACTATTAGTTTTTACTTTTTTACAAATGCACCTAGTGATGATGTGTGATAAATAAACGTACTTGGTGTTTAAAATGACAATAGTTAAAAAATTTGTTTTGATGTTATTATAATACCAGAATATACTTATGTTCGGGAAACTATTTTTAGCTAATATTCAGCTAATAGTTCTACTATTTTTTAATTTTAACATAAACTATGTTTATACTTTTTAACATTAAAAGAACTTGCATACTATTCTAAATAAGCCGTAAAAATTGTTTTAATTGTTGTAAAGCGATTGAAAAAAAAATTTAAACATTTAAACAAAAAAGTAGTTTAATTTCAATTAAAAGGTCATTCTTTCTAATACATAAATTTAATGATTAGATTTAAACGTACGAAGATTTTGAAAAACAAGTCATATAAAACTTTTTGAAAAAAAAAAAATTTTTGTTAAAGTTTTAACAGAGGTACAATTGAACAAATCGTAAAATGTTTCATGTTTACAGCTTGTTAAATTATTTATGAGGGAGTAAATTTACTTATTTGCTGATTGTTAGCTTATTAGAGGTGTTGTTAGAATAAACGTCTTTACAATAATTAAACGATAAAGAAAAAAAAAGAGTTAAAAAAAATGATGGTTCGTTTTTTAATAATAATAATTATATTTAAACAACTCCTTACTATTAATTTAACTTTTAAAATATGCAATTACTAAAAAAAAACACTCTTTTATTAACTTTTCTAAATATTAGTCTTAATACTAAAACAAAAGTTAGTTGTTTCTTAGAACAAAAGTTCAAAGTAATACTTTATCTAAGTCAGAGTTAAATATAGTTTTATTAAATTATTATTATTAATTATTAAAAATAATAAATTAAAATTAATAACCGAAATAATCTGTAAACATACTTGTAACAAAATCATACCAAACAAGCTGAAATACTATTTTTAAAGTGTTTAATTTACAGTTAAAAATAAAAAAGTACCGTAAACTTTTTAATGCTTGTAGTTATTGCAATAAGTTTAATTATACAAAGCGAAATTTTTACTTTATAATATAGCCACATCACGGAGTATAAAGTTTCACTTAAAAAAATATTAATTAACTGACAAAAAATAGTGTTTCTTTTCTATTCATTTGAATAAAACCTAGAAAGCTAACAAATGTAATTACAATTGAAATAACAAACTAAATAAAATTGATTTAGAAGTCATAAAGGTGAAAATAACATAACATTATACCTAAAAATAGTTTCAATGTTGTAATTATTAGTAAAAAGTACTTAAAGGGTAAGCTTTGATAAGGCCCAAAGAAATTAAACCCAACAAATACACGATATATGAAAATTATTTATACAGTTCCTAGTATCTCTAAAACCTGTAATAGTTATATTTTAAACTTTACAATTTAAGTTGTAACCTGCTGAACCATCATTCAAGGAAACTATTTTTAGTTTACAACATATCATGGACAAGATACTGTTCACTTAATAATTGAATAAGTTCAAACCTTAAGTTTCTCAATTATTTTAAAAACGTGTCAAAGCACTAAAAAAATCAAGTTTCTTATATCTTCTGTGGCCTACATAAATTTTTCATAATGTGAAGTCTTTTTTTTACAATATACATTAAACTAGTTTTATTAAAAACTTTTAAAGCTATTAAAAGTTTAAACTTGTTGTTATATTGTTTAAAAAAATATGATGAGTGTAAGATTATGCTGTGTTTGGTTTGTATATGTATTTTGTATTTAAAACAGAAGTCTTTTGTTTGAAGCTCTACTTACTATTTTTTTTCTCAATCAAAAAATACTTACGTTGTTAATTTAATGTAAAATATTTAATGTAAAACTTTTTGCAAAACTTCTAGTTTTGCATAGTTCTCCGCTTTATTTCTTTTTTCTCTAACAAAACATACTTACGATGTTTTTCTATTGTAAAAGACTAAGATAATTTTTAAAATTTAAAAAATATTCTTGAATATTAAAAACTTTAAATATCGTTGAATTTTTGTCTTTTTTTAGTAAAAATAATGTATCAAGATACATTTTTTGTTGTTAATAACTTATATATATTAACTTAATGGCTTAACTTAGCTTTAAGTATTTCAATAAAAATAGTTTATAATTTTAAATTTTATCCTCACTACTATTTAAAAAAATTTAAATAAGTAAATGAATTTAAAAATTTAAGGAAACTTACGTATGAAGTTGTAAGATAATTATGATTAAAGTATCCAACTATTGCTGATAGTAAATAAACATATGCTAAAATTATTATTTTCAATAGCAATCTAAATACTATCAAACATATGTTTAAATAGTTTCTTTTAGTTAATTTTTACAAACAAAAACACAGTTTACATACTGTTTTTTTTAACTAGCAATTATTTAAAACTGGTTTATTACTTTAGACTTATAAAATTAATTTAAAAAAGATTTTGTTTATACCTAAAAGAATTTAGGTGTTTATTCTTTTTTGTTCTTTGCTATCATTTAATCTGTTAGTAAACTTTATATAGCTAAATTTAAAATAAATTTAAAGAAACAAGTGCTTTAAGAAGTTATTTACTTTATAAAAAAAGTCACACATAACAAATCAAATGTTAACGAACATTACTTACCTCAATGCAAAGGCTGAATAAAACAAACTTAATTTAGATTAATTAAAATAAATTAACACAATAGTTCAACTACACAGTAGCAAATATAAAAAGAAACAACTTCTTGAGTTTCCTTGGTAATCGGAATATCCTTAGATTTTTTGAAACCTTTTAAAGGTCTTTTTAACAATTTTAGATGTATTTTTTCTAAATTTTCAACAATATTTAGTTTTTAGTAAGTAAAGAAATGTAAATTGACATAAAATTTAAACCTCTGCAAACAATATAAAACGTGATTTTGAATTTGAGTTAAATTAAAAAGTTTAACTAGTTTTTACAATATATATTCTTACTCATTGTTTTAATGCTTTGTATTTATTAAAAGCTTACAAAATTTTAGCTTATTATATGGCAGACTAAATTCATTCAGTTTATTTTAAAATTTACACATATAACAATAGTCTACTAATTATTGCGTAGTTAATGTAAATACTTTGTATTAGTTTAGAATAACAGCCGGTGTATGTTTTAAGTACATATAATATATATTAATATTAACGACTGAATCATTTGAATTCAATAATTTTACTAATTAGTTTTATGTTCCCTATAAGTTAAATTCAGTTTAGTGATTAAATGTAGAATAGTGCAATAAAGATACAATGAAGAACATGTTTAATCAGTAATGCATATTTACTACCCAAATGTATTGAAACTGCATTGTTACCAGCTCTATTTACTTCAGTTAATATAATATTAGTGTCACTCCTGCAGCTTTACGATAGTGATTACCACTTTATAATAATAAGTGAAGAGAAAGTAAGTTTATGACATTAAATGGAATTGATATTTTTACGGCTATTTAAGCTGCTAATGATGCGAGTGTTCTCACAGGCGATTTTAATAAAACTTGTTCCATTAATATGGTGTATATTTTAACTGCTAACTTAATCTAATTATCAAGTATTCAATAATAACATTTATAAATAAAATAAACATTGGAATCATTTCTTTGAAGCTTACTTTCTATAAATTTCTTATAACTAAAATAAATTTTAACTATTATGAACAAAAATTCAAATAAAAATATGAAATAAAAATAAGAATAAAAAAAACCTATATAGCATCATCGACAGAACTGTATAAAAACATACTAAATTTTATGCATACTCAAAAAGTCTTGCTGTATTTTATTTATATATTAGTAAACAGAATCAATAAACTAAGTTTATTTAAATTTATAAATGATAGCGTAAAAAAAGAAAACGTCAACAGCATAACAATTAACAGTTGATGAATTTTTTTAATTAAACTAAAAAATTAAAAAAGGGAAAATGTATTAAGAAATAAATTATTAAATAGTTACTTTTAATATTGTAGCACTTTAGAATTTACAAAATTAACTAATATTTTTAAAAGGAAACTGTGTTACACTCTGTAGTACAAAAAGTTATTTTCTAAGTATAAATTTTTGTAGATTAAAAATTGAACTTGTAGTTTTACATTGTATAAAACTATATTTTATTGTTTTTTCACGTTGTATGTATCTAATGACCTACTGGTAAAAAAGGCGTATTAATTAATTGTAAGGTCTTATGGGAAAATTAGATTTTTATAAACCTAAGCAATATAAAACACTGAAAAGTTTATAAAACGATCCTAGTGCAAAGACCTATGATCAGGCACCTTTGCTGATTTTTTTAAATGTACAGTTTACTAACAAGTTTTGGTTCAAGACTAAAATACTTGATAATCTAATTACATAAATCAAAATCCTTCAAATATGGGTTCCGCATGGGCATCTTTTTGCAGCCGTAAAGCGGCTGTGGTTACATAATATTAAATGTTTAATTTTTATCTCAATAATAACATAATTAAGAAAACTTCGGCTTAAGTCAACAGAGCCTAAAGCTGGACTTTCGTATGCTATGAGAAAGGTTCAAGTTAATAAAAAAGTTTGATACAATTAAAAATATAACAATCAAATACTTTTTTCATAGAAAAATCATGGCAAGTAGTGATTAAGCAGGTTGTGTAGAATATTTATTTAGTTAAAAGTGTATTAAGGAACAATGAAATATGCTTGAAGTTTAAAAATTTTGTGTACCCTGTAGTTTTTAAAATATAGTCGATTTTCTTTTAAATTTTTTTATGATTTTGCTAACCAAACATACAATATTCTAAAAATATTTTTATATAATAACAACTCTACGCTTTATACGCAAAACACATACAAAAAAATAGGAAGTTTTACAGGTGAAAAATATCCTTACAATTATTAAGTCATGAAAAAAAAACAGTTTCTCTTTTTTTAATATTTAACCAATTTCATTCTACAAGTGCTACATAAACAACTTCTATCAATTATTAACTTCAATCTGTTTGATTTAAAAAATAAATTTTAAATTATAAATTTTAAATTTATGACATAACGCTCATTGATTTTAGGATTTTTTATTTTAAGATTCTATTAGACTGATTTATACTTTTTTTAGTCCATTAAATGAAATTATTCTTAAATATAATGTTATTTATTGCTTTAGTTTTAAACAATTTTGAAATTTCATAACAGAAATATATATTATTTTAATTTGATTAAAAACTATATAAAAACTGATTATAAAATATACATGAGCTGAATCGTTTTCACAGACTATCATATACTAAAAATTAATCAAAATACTTTTTGTTTGTTTAAATTTTTTATACTTATATCGAATTAAATAAATTTATTTTATTTTTTAAATACAAAATGTCTTTATTTAAATCATAAACTAAGCTTTTGTCATACAAAAAGTGAAAATTGGTAATAGTTTAAAATAGATCAGTTTTTAAAAGAAAAATTAATTAATAAAAAGACATTAATTTTTTCATGTTCGTTTCAACAAAATAATGCTTAAACCTCTTAAATAGTTTAAATACCTTAAGTAATGAATAAAATTATTTTTATTTTTAGTTTAAAAAGCTTATATAATTTCTCAGAAAAAAAAACTAGTTTTGATACATTTAGTTACTGCCTTTTAAAACTTTTCTATGAAAAAGTTACTCAACTTTTTCTTAATAACTTTATAATTATCTGTTTTATTTTAGTTTATCAGCATATTTCTCTAAGCAAAATGTTCAAAGGAAAATTTTTAATTAAGATTTTATTATAAAAATTACAAGAAAATATGTTAGAAGTTTTAAATTGTGTATAGCAGTTTTATTTTTATTTCGCTTCGTAGTTTTTATACATTTGAAGCTTTTTAACATATAAGTTCAAATAATAAATTTAAAAACTAAATTGCTATTAGTTGCATATAAGAATGTTCCATTTAAAAACTGGAAGTTGATAATTATTCGTTTGAAAACAAACAGCGTAAAATTTAAATTTCTAACACATTAATGGAATCGTTAAATTCCATACTTTTGCTTAAATTTAGATTTGCAGGAATTAGTTTCATCATTTTTAGTACTTCTACTTAAATTTTGAAACCAAAATAAGGGTTTCAACACAAAACTTTATAAACTTACATCTTGATTCTATTCCAAAAACACAATATAAAACTTTTAGCAATTTTTTAACAGTTACAATAGTTTATCAAACTTTTTTTCTTAATTACTGAACACATAATTCTAGATTATTAGATTTTATTATAGTTGAATAAATAAAATATAATATTTAAATGTAAAATACATGTTTGATTTTTTTTTAAACTAATGTTGCAAACAACCGTTTAATAAGCAAATTCGCTACTATAACATTAAGAAATTTGTTTGTAAGCTTTTCGTTTCTAACTAGAATCAAAAAAAAGTTTTTATGAATAACTAAAGCATCTGATTATCTAATAAACGTTTAGTTATTGTACATAAAAATTGTTTTAGCGTTTGGTTTAAAAATCTTATAAGTTGAATAAACCTTATTCATATTTTATTTAGTTATTAACTTTTAAAATTATTGCATTTAAAAGTATTTAAATCTATTTAAATACAAGCTTATTTAAATAAATAATCTATTTTACTATAATTTTCCTAAGTAACTTTCTGAAATTAAATTTTCTCTAATCCAAAACTACAAGATAACTTAAACTTAAGTTTTTTTGAACACAAATAGTTCTTTTTTTTATGATGCCTTGTCGTGTTTTAGTTTTAATTATTTTTTAATCACATAAATTAAACTTAAATAGCTAATTATTATATATACCAAAAACGGTTTGATTTTAAAACTAGAAACTGTTAGTTATTCATTATAAAATAAAAACCTTTTAATTTGAAATTGGAATTTTGACTTATAAACACAAACGTTAAACTACATGCATTAATTTAATTTAAAGAGTTTAAAGTACAATGTATTACGGTTGCTATTATTTCTTTCCTTGATTTTAAAAACCAAATGAAGGTTTAAAAAAATATTAATGATAAGAACACATTTCAATTGTTTAGAACTTGATTATATTGAAGAAACACAGAGTAGATTTTTAGCAACCGCTCTCTATAAAATTAATTTAAAGTATGGTAAATAGATTTAAATTCTAAATTAATGATATCATGTGCTAGCATGTTCTCAACACATACTAAAACATTATTTTCATCGGTTTATTGCATTTTAAATATAGTGTAATATAGCTATATAATGTGCAAAACTTATCATAATTAACAATGGCTTTACCAAGTAGAAAAACTGTTTTACTAATTAACTTAATTAGTAAAAATTAGTACTAAGTAATAGAGTTTTGTTATTTTTTTTAATTTCTATTTTGAAAAAAAACTCAAACCAGTCAACTTACTACAAAATAAGATGTTGTACTTTCTACTTATTTTTTGATGTTTTTATCACAAAAATATTTCCTACTGTACCGAAACAATGTTTAATGTTAAAAAGATGTTTTTCTAATACCATTTAGTTTTAACAGTTTTTTTTCATGTTGTTTTAAAATACTATTTACATTCAAAACATTATATAATATAAAAAAAAATTATATTAAAATTTATATAATTATATATCACTATTATATGTAGATAATGTGATCGCAAAAATAAAAAAAAATATTTTGTTTAGTTTAATTGAAAATAAAATACACTATAATGTTAACCATATTTTTTTGTGTTAATTTTTATTTTTAACTTGTGTGAAAAATTTACTTTAAAGCTAAACAGTGTAGAAAAGGCGTTAGAAGCCGAAATTATTTTAATTTATAAACGTTATTTTACAAAAATATTAAAGACAAGATTAGTGATATACAAAACGCTAAAGATAAGCGTACGGAAGCTATTTATATATTTATAGCGATTTAAAAGTATTAAGATATTTTGGTTAAGAAATTGTAAAATTTTATTCAAGTTTAAGACAACAGAAATAGATGAATCTAAACTATTTACGATCCATTAAGTTCCTAATGATGTAAAAATTTCACACGCAATTTTACAATCACTAAGTATGTTTACTAGTTTTTTATTATGTTTAAGTTTTAGATATTCATTTTAAAGTTTCCAAACTGTTAACCATATAATATTCTTTATATATCCAATTTATATTACATAAAAAGAAAACTATTTATTAATTTTAATTCTTTATCATCTTTAAATGCTTTATATAAACATATGTGTAATAAATATATACATTTATATATAAAAAATAAATAAATATAAATATATACATTCAAACAAAAACTGCTTTAACGAAACCAATGAGTTAAGCTTCAAGTTTAATAGATTTTTTTTTAACATTTATGAACCTCTTACATTTCATGTTATTGTAATTAAGTTTCTTTAAAAGATGAAACTTTTTTCTGAAAATATCGTGTTATGTGCAGTATATTTATTTGAATGAAAGCATAAATACATTATTTTGATTAAGTACAAATGTAATATAAAAAGGTTAAATTAATTAGAAAGGACAGTTTATTATATTTCATAATTTTCTTAAAATTATTTTATTTTCTTTTTTGATAAAGTTTTTTGTTATGTATTTTAAATAGTAGTATACCAATAGTAGTATATCAATAGTATGCTTCTAATAAATTACATATGTTAAACAATAAAAATTCAAAAGGTTTAGGTTATTTTTTAAATACATATAACTTGAAGTCAACGTCAGTTTCAAATGAATTTAATGCTTTAGTTAAGAAATTACCAAAACAGTATACTATACAAAACAATTTTTAAAAACTTTTGTAAACCTGCAGATTTTAGTTTAATAGTATGCTAATGTTTTTGTCGACCGAAAACTGCTTTTTTTTTTTTTGCAAAGTCTGTAAAACTTCAGTTTTTTCTCTTTTTTTATCCTTAATTTTTGTCCTTATAAGCAGTTTTTCAAAAGTTTAGATTAGAAAAGCTAAGTTAACAAAAAAAAACTTGTTTTTTAAAGATATTTAAGTGATAGCGTTTACGATAATATTTAGTAAACTCGTAAAAAAATATATTCTTATATAGGATAATTTTAATTTTATTTTGCATGCTGTTATTTAATTTTATATTATTCAAAATAACCATACGATAAAGCTTTTTTTTAAAGTTAAAATAGGATAAATTTTTAAACTAAAAATTCAAATTACTTTAGTAGTTTAAAGCATCATAATGAAGGCTTTTTTTAATTAAAAACCTAGTGATACATAAAACAATATAAAAAAAAACATCGTAAATTTTTCAACTTACAGAAGTTATTTTTATTTTAATTTTAAAGTTTTAAAACATAAATTAATAGTATAAAAAAAATCAATAAAATCGGGCTTAAAGTGTTCAACTATACAAAGTTTTTCTTGTTTTAATGTTCTAAGGTGTATTAAAACACTGTTTGAATATTTTCACAACATAAATAACTAAACTTCTTGTAAATAATCCAAAATTTTTGAGTTGAGTAAACCGTATATTTAATAATTTCCTTTTTACAGTAATAACTGTTTATCAATTGTTTTTAAAATTTAATGATCACGTGGTTGTAGCTTATTATATTTAGTTGTAGTTAAATAAATAAAATAGAAAATTTAAACGTAAGCATAAATTAATTAACCTTATTTTAAAGTAATGTTGCAAACACCGTTTAAAAACCAAAATTGCTACTATAACACAATAAAATCTATTAATTAATTATTCGCTTACAATGAGAATAAAGTTTTTATTCATAACTATAGTATTTGATTGGCGAATAAACTTTCAAGTATTGTACATAAAATTGTGTTAGCATTTAGTTAGAAAAACTTATATATTGAAATAAGTTCTATTTATAATTTATCTAGTTATTTACTTTCAAAAATACTGCATTTCAAAGTTATTTAGCTACAAGCTTATTTATATAAAAAAAAAATTTCTAATCTCCAAAGTAACTTTCTGAAATAAAATTTTCTTTAATAAAAAACTACAAACATTTTAAATTTAAGTTTTTTTAATAGAAACAGTTCTATTTCTACGATACCTTGTCTTGTTATAGTTTTTAGTTTAGATTATTTATAAAATATTTTTAGCTTATTATAACTAAGCTTCAATAGGTAATTTTAAGTCTAGTAAAAAAGTTTTGCTTTTAAAATAAGAAGTTTATATTTATTCATAATAAAACCAAAAAGGTAGAATTTTTTAAAATAACTTTGACTCATAAACACAAACGTTAAGCAAAAGGCATTAATTTAAATCAAGAAGTTGAAAATGTTAAGTGTTACGGAAATACAACGATTTTGCTTCGATTTTTTAAAAACCAGCTTAGGTTTAAAATAAAGAAAACTACAAACGATGAGAAGACAGTTTAATTGTTTACATTGAAGTGATTATAGTAAAAAAACAAAGAAAAATTTCCATACTGTTTTCAAAACTGATCTGCATAAAAAATAATTTAGAATATGGTAAAATTGATTTCAATTTTAGATTAATAATTTAAAGTTCGTTTTAACTTTTTAATGTTAAGATGTACTCCACATACAAAAAATACTTATTTCATTAGTTTATTGCATTTTAAATGTATTGTAATGTATCTTTTTAATGTGCAAATGCTAATCAAGATTAAAAAATATTTTATCAAGTGAAAAAAATATTTTATTTAAGAACTTATTTAGTAAAAATTTTTACTAACTATTAGATTAGAGTTTTGTTGTATTTTTTTCTTTACTATGTTTTGAAAAAAAAAACTTAACATAGTAAAAGGACTACAAAAAACTTACTATACTTTTCTTTTTCATGTTATTTTAACAAAAATATTTCCTATCGTAGCACAACATTGCTTTATATAAAAAAAATACTTTTCTAATACTATTAAATTTTAAACGTTTTTTAATTTATTATATTTTAAAATATTATCTAATTCATGTATTCATAGAATTAAATTAATTGTTTAGTTCAATTGAATATTAAGTATACTGAAATTTTAACCATGAATTTTAGTGTTTATTTTTATTGTTTACTTGAATGAAAAATTACCATAAAATTAAACAATAAGTTAGAAAACTGAAAATAATTTATTTATAAAAATTATTTGAAAAAATATTAAAGACAAAATTACTAATATAAGAAACGCTAAAGGTAAGCGAATGGAATTTTTTTTTATGACAATTTAAAGCTACTAGATTATTTTCGTGAAGAAATTTAAAAATGTATTCAAACTTAAGACAACAAAAATAAATGCATCTAAACTATTTATGGCTCATTTAGTTCCTAATGATGTAAAATTTCACATGCACTGTTACCTACACTTAGTATTTTTACCGGTTTTTTATTATGTTTTAGTTTTAGATGTTTCTTTTTAAAGTTTCCAAATTGTTAAATATATAATGTTCTATATTTTTTACAATTTTAATTCTATAAAATATAAACAGTATACAAATTTAAACCAGTTAGCTGTTTATCGTCTTTAAATTCCTAATATAAATATATATGTATTAGATACATTAAAACAAAAACTGCTTTATAAAGACCAATAAGTTGAATTTGATATTTAAAGGAAATTTTTTATTATTTATGAACTTATTACATTTTATGTTATTATAGTCAAAGTTTTTTTTAAATATGAAACCTTTTTTTTCGAAAATGTCTTGTTATGTGCTGTAATTTTATTTAGATGAAAGCTTGAACATACTGTTTTGATTTAAAATAAAAGTAATATAAAAAGGTTATGATAACTATAAAGGAAAGTTTTAAATATATTATAATTTTTCTTAAAATTATTTTAATTTTATTTTTTGATAAAGTTTTTTGTTTCGTATTGTAAATAGTAGTATATCAATAGTAGTATGTTAATAGTATGCTTCCACTAATTTACATATGTTAAACAATAAACTTCAAAAGGTTTAGGTTATTTTTTAAAAACATATAAACCGAAGTCATCGTCAATCTCAAAAAAATTTAATGCTTTAATTAAGAAATAAACAATACATTATACTGAAAAAAATTAAAAACTATTGTAACCTGTAGATTTTAGTTTGTTACTCTGCTATTTTTTTTGTCGACCGAATACTGTTTTTTTTTTTTTGCTAAGTCTGCAAACCTTCATTTATTTCTCTTTCTTTATCCTTAATTTTTGTCCTTTTAAGCTGTTTTTTAAAAGATGTGATCAGAAAAGCTAAGTTAACAAGAAAAAATTTGTTTCGTAATATATGTTTAAATGATAGTGTTTTACTTTTGATTTAAAAATTTAAAAAAAGTGTACAATCATATTTATATTCATTATAAACCATACTGTTTAAATCCAGTTATTAATAATTTTTAGTTATTTTTTTATTTGTTTTTTTTTTACACATAATTTTAAGTTTGTACTATTAAATAAACAGAACTAAGTTTAAAATTTAACAAACAATTAATTTTTTAACAGACTTCCTAAAACAACTTTAAAAATGTTTATGATAAAGGCTAAATAAAACAGTTTTATAAAATTGTTTTATTCAAACACTTTTTATATAAGCATTACTTTAAGAGTTGTCTTTGCTCTTTAAATTTTTACAGTTTTATTAACCTTAATGTTTTAGACTGTATAACTTTTGTTTTTTTAAATAAATAAGTCCAAAACTGTTACAGATAACATTCAGAATACTAAGGATCAATACTTTTGTAGAAAAATTAAATTTTTAACTTTTAAAAGGATGTCTTACTTGTATAAAAAAATAAAATATGATTATATGGTTTAAGCAATTATTTTTTAAACAAAATAATTAATTAATATTAAGTTGTTAAAGTATTGTCAATTCACCTGCTAAGTTTAAAACAATATAACTACTTATAATCTTTGTTTGAAACTAAAAATATAAAAGTTCTCACTAAAGAACACTGATGATAACCTCCCAACCTATTATCAGGAAAATGTATTTATACAAAATTCCGACGCATAGTGTTTGTGGTTAAATTAAGCACGTTTATTTAAAAACTATAAACACAAATTTTAACGCATTTTGTAGGCAACTCATTCGTTTTTAAGTTGCCTACAAAATGCAAGAACTTTTCAAATTACAAATTCTATTAATTAATTTGTTATAAACTTTGTTTGTTTCACGTTTTTATTTTTTAATTAAAATATACGAAAGAAAACAAGGTCACTCAAAACAATAACTTTAGAAAATATAATTTTTGGTTAATTTTAAATAAACAAGATGTTTTAGTTTTTTCTTGCTCAAATATATGTCATTAAAACTCGCACCTAAGATTAAAACTCTATATTTTGATTTATTGTTTTTTAAACAATTATTTTTATTCATTGAAATACTTTCTTTATAATTAAAGTAATAAAATATTTATATTTGTATAATATTAGTTTTGTACCTTTTATTTGTTAATTTGAATATTAAATTATTATTCAAACTTTAAACTAATTATTTTAATGGCTTGTTATATTTAGTAAAAATATAATTTATAACAGCTTCCTTTGAGTCATTTTATTCCAATACTATATTATTTAGGCTTTATTTAGAAAAATTTAGAGTTTAAAAAAATTCTTATTATGTTTAGTTGCAGTATCAAATATTTTAACTTTTTTTAATGCAAGAATTCTTTTCTATCATTCCTAACATATACTCGTGTGTAATATTTCGATAGCTTTTAAATTATAAACATTATATTATGATTTATATTTTATATTAATAGTATAACAAGAATTAATAAAAACACCAAATTGTAATTAGTTCCAAGCTTTTACATATATTTTACTTAGCGTGTTTATATAACTATTTGTCCTAACTAAAAAAGGTTGCCTAATTTACTGGAACGTAAAAAGCTTAATTAAAAGTGCAAATTAAACATTTTATATACAACTCGGTTTCAGTGACAATTAAATTGCGACCTCTTCAATGAAAATAAAATAGTAATCTGCACAAAACAAGTTGGTTATCTATAATGTTATTTCAAAACTTAATCATGCGTGAAAATCAAAACAAAATCGGAGTAATTCTTATTTAAAATAATAATCGTATTAAACAATGTTAATTGTGTACAATCATATATATATATATATTTATTTATTTATAAAACATGCTTTATAAATTCAGTTATTCATAATTTAAAGTTATTTGTTCTTTTTATTTTTTCAAATAAATTTAAGTTTGTACTATAAAACAAATAGAAAAGTTCAAAGTTGAACAAACATTTAAACTTTTAACAAACAACCAAAAAAAACAATAAATTTTAATGTTTATGATACAGGTTAAAGAAAGATGTTTATTAAAGTGTTTTTAATCACACATATTTAATATAAGCACTACTTTAAGAGTTGTTATTGCTCTTTAAATTTTTACAGTTTTATCGACCTTAATGTTTTAGTATGTTTAATTTTTGTTTTTTTAAATAAATAAGTCCAAAACTGTTTAAGAATTTCTAAGGATCAATACTTTTGTAGAAAAAGTAAATTTTTAACTTTTAAAAGGATGTCTTACTTGTATAAAAAAAATTAAATATGATTATATGTTTTAAGCAATATTTTTTTAAACAAAATAATTAGTCTTAAATTTATAAAGTATTGTCGTTACACCTGCTGAGTTTAAAACAGT
The DNA here is from genome assembly GCF_965202585.1 of Thalia democratica. Taxonomy (NCBI): domain Eukaryota; kingdom Metazoa; phylum Chordata; class Thaliacea; order Salpida; family Salpidae; genus Thalia; species Thalia democratica. The sequence goes on from NC_139171.1 coordinate 64,880,205, forward strand.
CTAACCACTTATAAGCTTCATTCGAAGCTAAAAAATGACAAAAGTTCATATTAAAGAACACCGATGATAACCTTCTAATCTATTATCAGGCAAATGTATTTATACTAAATTCCGACGCATAATGTTTGTGGTTAAGTTAAGCACGTTTATTTAAAAACTATAAACACAAATTTTCACGCATTTTGTCGGCAACTCATTCGTTTTTAAGTTGCCTACAAAATGCAAGAACTTTTCAAATTACAAATTCTATTAATTAATTTGTTATAAACTTTGTTTGTTTCACGTTTTTTTTTACTAAAGTAAAAGGTCACACCAAACAATAACTTTAAAAAATAAAACTTTAGGTCACATTTAAATAACAAAGACGATACTTTTTCTTGCTTGAATATTAATAAATTGGAAAGCGGACGAAACTTAAATCAGCTTATATTACTAGTAAAAAGTAGTTTTTTTTTTTTTATAATTTTTAATTGAGTTATTGTTTATATTTGGTTTAAACTGAAATTTTTAAACAATTCTTATTTCAATTTAGATAATGTTTTTGAATTTTTTTAGATAGTTCTTAAACCTGTTTAAATTTTGAATATTACATTAACATAATACAAACTAGATTTTGAAATTTTCAGTGACTTCGAGTTTTGTTAATGTTTTGTTGATACATTGCTAAAAATTCCAACTTTAGATAGTTTTTAATTCAATTTAGACAAATTTCGAGATATTAATGTTTTTTATAAGAAGCTCTTTACCTAGTTTTTTTTTTGAGTCATAATATCAATTAAACTCAATTCGTTGTAAAACTATCAACAATTTCACCTAATTATACTCTGAAAAGTTTGAATTTTCACGCTTTAATAAAATTTTAAATAAAATTATAGATAAGCAACATTGTTGTGTGCAGTTTACTATTTTATTTTACTTGAAGAGGTCGCAATTTTTTCTCACTGAAACCGGGTCGGTCAAAGAAAATTAGTTTAATCAACTCTATTCACTTAACGTATCTAAAAACATATGTTGAAAATATTTTGCTATGAAAATAGTTAAAAAGAAACTTTACGTAATAAGAGTTTTAAATTCATTATTTAAAACAGCTTATCAATTAAATTTATTTAGATACAGTTATGTTGAAAGTAAAAAACATAAGTTTAGCAAACTGCAAAAACTGAATTGTTGATGAATATTTAGTAAGTGCACAATTTTACGTATATAACAATTTTATAGTAATAAGATTTTCTCAGCACACTTTATAGTTTATAGTATTTTTATTAGATTACTGTGCAAATCCAGTTAAAAAGGTTCTTCACTTGAGTTTTCAAAACCGAAATAAAAATGGCTTTTTTAACAAATTTGTATATGGCTGGGATTTTTTATGGTTTCCGTAGTAACTTCGTTAAAAATTTCAACCAAAAATGAAAACATTTACAGTCAAAACTAAATGGTATAAAAACAAAACTTTTTTTAAAACTTCAAACATTTTTTTTCTACAGTAAGAATACTTTTTTTTTTGTTTTAATAAGTTTACTAGTTTAAGCTTTTAATTTTTTTTTCTTGAAACTAAATTGTTAAAACTCTAATAGTTCGTAACAATTTTTACTACCTAAGTTAATTATAAAACAGTTTGTCTATTTGATAAAATCATTAGTAGTTTCAATTAGCTTTTACATAATAAAGCTATATTATACTACGTTCAAATGAAATAAACAAAAAAAAAAAGATTTTTATTATGTGTAGAATACATCTTAACATCAAAAACTACAAAAAGAAATTTCATATTTATAATTTAAAATTAAGTCAGTTCTACCACATTTTAAATTAATTTGAGTATAGAACAGTTTTAATGCTATGTATAAATTTTCTCTGCGTTTATTTTAATCAAGTTGTACACAATTATACTGTCTTCTGATCATTATTATTTTCCTTTATCAATACCTTGAGTTTGTTTTTTAAATGTAGAAAGGCCGTTATCAACTAAGAGATGCGTTAAATTTTTGACTTTTTAATTTAAATTAATGCATTTAGTTTAACGATTATAAGTCAAAGTTATAATTTTAATATTCATGTAATATAAATACCGAATTTAAATTTTTAGATTTTAAATTTTCCGAATTTAAATTGTCGCATTAAAGTTGTCCGAATTTAAAATGTGGGATTTTAAATTGTCCGAGCTTAAATTGTCGCTTTTAATTTGTGCGAATTTGAATTTTCAGATTTTGAAATGTCCGAGTTTAAATTTAATTTAAGTAGATCTAATTTGTTATGTGGGAATTTGACTTGTCCGAGTCAAATTGCCGCGTTAAAGTTGTCCGAATTAGAACTGAGGGAATTCGAATTGTCCGAGTTTAAATTATTGCATTAAAGTTGTCCGATTTTAAATTGTTGGAATTTAACTTGTCCGAGTTAAAATTGTCAGAAATTAATTATTTAAGTTCAGATTTTTGGAATTCTAATATTCAGATTTTGAAATGTCCGAGTTTAAATTTATATTAGTTGTCCTAATTTCTACTTGGGAGATCAAATTGTCCGAGTTTGAATTGTCGCATTAAAGTTGTCCGAGTTTAAATTGTCGGAACTTAATTATTCCACTTCAGATTTTCGTAATTTGAATTGTCTAAGTTTGATTAGTCGTTATTTGAATTGTCGTTATTTGAATTGTTGTAGTTTGATTTGTCTTTATGTGAATGTCTAATTTGAATTGTCGGAATTTGACATGTACGAGTTTAAACTACTGGAGTTTAATTTTTGAACTTGGATATTCGGAATTTCAATTTTCAAAGTTTAATAAGTCGTTATTGAATTGTTGTAATTCAAGTTGTCCTGATGTTAGTGTCGAGTTTGGTTTACCGGAACTTGATTTGTCCGAATGTAGGTTGTTGTAATTTGAGTAATCAGAATTTTAATAGTTGATATGTTTAACTTGTTATGATACAGTATTTCACAAGCCCTAGCTGAAAGCATTCAATAAAAGTATTTAAATGAAATGTTTTTTAATATTACCATGAATAAGTTTATATTTATTTAAAAAAAAAAGATTTGATTAATATAGATTACGGCCTATTTAAATAAAGTGCTTTTCACAAACGTTATTTAGGAGCATAAAAAATATTTCCTAGTACATTTTTTCTTACCTCAGTTGAGTAATATATATATTTAAATTAAGCTTACTGAGTAAGCTTTTAAATTGACATTGTATCACCTAAATATGTCCATTTGTGGTTTCAAAATACGTTTTATATTTATATATTTAACTGAACATGTAGCTTGTTGTTAGTTTTAATGACGTCACATAGAGCTTAAAAGATGTTTATGTTTTGAAAAAACATGCGTGCAAAAAATATTAAAAACTTATACTGAATAACAGTAAGTGTTAACCATTAATAGCTCAAAAAAAAGCTTATAAGTAAGTTCAAAGTTATAAAAGCAATTAATAACTATTAGTGGTAAGTAACTTATATTAGAAAGACTAGTTGTAAATAACATTACTAGTTTATAAAATAATATCTCTAGAAGTATTTGCAAATGTAGTTATTACACTAACAAAAATAATATTACTTTTAGTTGTGCTTTATAGATTATTAAAATTTCTTTAATCTGTCGTTACAATTTTTTGTAAAAGTGAAACAGCTTTAACTAACTAAACAAATAGTTTTTTATAACAAAAACACTCGCAGAGTAAAATTTTCAACTCACTATGATGCCAATTGATAAGTGATAGTGAAGTTATTAATTTCTTATAAATATCATTTATTGCTTATATCCATTTAAAAAAACTATTCTAAGCAAGAGAAATAAAATCTTTGACACTTTGATTTAAAAAAAAAAAATAAACCTTTTTTAAAATATTAACGCTAACTAAACTGAGAATGAGTTTAAAATGTATTTAATGTCATAAATTCAAGGAAAAAAAATATTTGTATACATAACTATATAAAACGTTACTTTCTTCTAACGTATAAATTAAATCTTATTATTAATTTACGATTACAAATTTCTAAAGTAATTCTCTCAAAAGCACTTGCAAGTATTTTTAAGCTTATAAAATATTACGTATAGTTGTTTTGTATTAACTAAAAAATTTCAAAATGCTGATTTAAAAGCATTTTTAAAGTAAATAAAATTATCTAAGTTCTTAATGACAACTTTATTTTATATAAAGTATTTTTTTACTATCACTGTTACCCGTAACCCTTACCCTTGGTCGGTAAGTTATTTTATTGTTTTATTTTTTATTTTTGTTTTTAAGTTTATTTAATTTTTTTTTTTAATTTTTATATTTTATCCATTTTACTATCACTGTTTTCCCTAAACCTTACCTTCGGTACTTTACTTTTTTTTAGTATTGTTTGTTACATGTTTTTTTTATTCTCTTTTTTCTCTATATTTTTTACTCTCTAGCAAAAATGTAACTCTTGCAATTTTAGCTTTTTGTAATTTAGATCTGTATCCCATAAAAGCACTTGCATAACATAAAATTAAATCTCATTATTAATTTACGTTCACGAATTACTACAGTAATACTCATAAAAGCCCTTGCAAGTATTTTTAAGCTTATAAAGTATATCAAATATTTTTTCGATGTTAACTATATTTTTTCAAAATCCTGGTTTTAAAGAATTTTTAAGGTAAAAGAAAATAAAAAATCAAGATAATAATGAGAATTATAAAAGTACAGCAAAATCTACAAAGTTCGAACCAGTATCTTAAATCCTTTTTAATCATATGAAAAATAATATGTTTTCACGAATATACCGAGAAACAAATTTATAAACATTTATAAATGTGAAAGAAATCACATAACTTATTAAATAAATTAACTTAAGTATAAATACTTTTAGTCTATCTATTCAATTTTTATATTTATTTTACGAATTTTTAGCAAGGTATAAAACTAAGTTATCAAAGATTTTACATAGACTAACTTTTGCTGATCAGAAATAATATAAATTATGTAGAATACTTACTAAATAATTTAGTAAGCTATAGATCTCAATTAAGATTAAGTCCAAGTCAGTGTGTTGAAAAATTTTCAATATAGTTTAAACACATTAAAACATCTTATGCTAAATAAAGTAATGATTAAACAGTTATGCATTATAGTATAATTGGATAACATTTAACTAATCATAAAAAAATAAATAATTTACAATTTAAAATTCACCATCTTAACTATATAACCTTATATCTGTCATAGTTTGTGGAAAGTACATTGTCTTCCTTTGTTAAGGGAAATGCATACAAAGATAAGAGTTTAAATGTTCGCATTCCATTTGTCCGAATTTGAATTGTGGGAATTTGACTTGTTCGAGTTTAAATTGTCGCATTATAGTTATCTAAAAGTGAACTCTTCGAATTTGACTTGTCCGAGATTAAATTGTGGCATTTAAGTTGCTCGAATTAGGATTTTCAGGTTTTCAATTGTTTGATTAAAAATTGTAGCATTTAATTCGTCATAACTTGAATTGTGAGAATTCAGCTTGTTTGAGTTTAAATTGTTTCTTTTAAGTTATCTAAATTCAAGTTGTTACAATTTGATTTGTAAGAATTTGAATATTTTCATTTAAGTTTTACAAATTTTTATAGTGGTAATTTAAACTGTCCGACTTTAAATTGTCTCTATTAAGTTGTCCGAATTTTAATTTTGAGATTTTGACATGTCAAAGTTTAAATTGTTGCATTTTAATTTTCCAAATTTGAGTTGTTGGAACTTAACTTTTCTGAATTTCAATTGTTGCATTTAAGTTGTTCGAATTTGAAATGTGGGAAGTTTACGTGTCCGATTTTAAATTTTAGCGTTTAAGTTGTCCAAATTTAAATTGTGAGAATTTAACTCGTCAAATTTCTTTTGTTGCATTTAAATTTTACGTGTTTGTATTTTCAGATTTCGATTTGTAAGACTTTAAATTATCGCATTATTGTCATCAAAATTAGATTTTTCGGAATTTGACCATTCCGAGTTTAAACTGTCGCATTTGAGTTGTCTAAACTCGAATTGTCGCATTTAGTTTGTCCGAATTTAAATTGTGAGAATAAGAATTGTCAGAGTTTAAATTGTCGCATCTAAGTTGTTTAAATTTGAATTGTACGAATTTGACTTTTCCGAGTTTAGTTGTCGCATTTAAATTGTCTGAATTTAAATTGAGGGAATTTGACTTTTCCGATTTTAAATTGTCGCATTTAAGTTGTTCGAATTTAAATTGGGAGAATTTAAATTGTCTGAGTTTATATTGTAGGAATTAAAGTTGTCTGAATTTGAATTGTGAGAATTAGACTTGTAAGAGTTTAAATTGATAAGTTTAATTTTTTCGTATTTTTATTTTCAGATTTTGAATTGTCCGACTGTAAATTTTCGCATAAATCTTATCCAAATTCGAAATTTCGGAAATTGAATTGTTCGTGTTTAAATTATTGCATTAAAATTGTCCGAATTTGAATTGTGTGAATTTGACTTGTCCGAGTTTAAATTGTCTTATTAAAGTTTTCTGAATTTGATTTTTCGAAATTTGAATTTTCAGAGTTTAAATTTGTCTTTAAAGTTATCCGAATTTGACTTGTCCGAGTCGAAATTGTCGAAACTTTATTATTAAAATACAAATTTTAGGAATTTGAACTGTTTAAGTTTCATTAGTTGTTATTCAGTTGTTGCCTTTTGACTTGTCCTAGTTTGTCGAGTTTGGGTTGTCGGTTATGAACGATTGTGAGTTTTTGAAATTTGAGTAATTAGAATTTTAATATTAGTGCACCCAAATTTAATTTAGTAAGATACAATTTTTCACAAGCCTTAGTTGAGAGCCATCTAAAGAATTGTTTTATACAATGTTTTTAAATATTATTTGAATAAGTTTATTTTTATTTTTAAAATAATCAGATTCGATTAATATACATTATCTAATCGAAATAACTTATTTCCCATAAACGTTATTTAGGACAATAAGAATATTTATTAGTATGCTTACCAAAGTTATATAAAGTATAAACTTAGATTAAGCTTACTAACTAAGCTTTTAAATTGACCAATGTACAACAATCCTATCTTCATCTGTAATTTAAAAAGGTTTTATATTTATATATTATACTGAATACGCAGTTTGTTGTTAATTTTAATGACGTCACGTAGAGCTTAAAAAATGCACTAGTTTTGGAAAAGCTTGCGTGCATAAAATAATAAAAACTAATACTTACCAAAAGAAATGTTAACTATAAATAACTCAAATAAAATTAGCTTATAAGTAAGTTCAAAGTTATATAAGCAGTAAATAACTATTAGTGGTAAGAAACTTATATTAGTAACACTAGTTGTAAATAACATTAATAGTTTATAAAATGATATTTGTAGATGTATTTGCAAATGTAGTTATTACAATAACAAAAATAATATTACTTTTAGTTGTCTTTTATAGATTATGAATGTTTCTTTAATCTGTCGTTACAATTTGGTGTAAAAGTGAAATAGTTTTAACTAACTAAACAAATAGTTAATTATAACAAAAACACTCACAGAGTAAAATTTTCTACTCACTATTATGCCAATTGATAAGTAATAGTAAAGTTATTAATTTCTATAAATATCATTTATTGTTTATATCAAAAATAAAAAAAAATATTCTAAGCCAGAGGAATAAAAATGTTTGACACTTTAACTTTAATTTAAAAAATCAAATCTTTTTCAAAATATTAACTCTAACTAAACTGAGAATGAGTTTAAAATGTAATAAACGTCATAAATCCCATGCAAAAAAAAGTATTTGTATACAATGTTTAGAAAAAATTATACAAAACGTTACTTTCTTCTAAACATATAAATTAAATCTTATTATTAATTAACGATTACAAATTTCTAATGTAATTCTCTCAAAAGCACTTGCAAGTATTTTTAAGCTTACAAAGTATTACATATAGTTGTTCCGTATTAGCTAAAAAATTTCAAAATGCTGAATTTAAAGCATTTTTAAAGTAGAGGCAAATAAAATAATCTTAGTTCTTAATGACAACTTTATTTTATATAAAGTATTTTTTTACTATCACTGTTACCCATAACCCTTACCCTTGGTCGATAAGTTATTTTAATGTTTTATTTTTTATTATTTATTTTTGTTTTTAAGTTTATTTATTTTTTTTGATTTTTAAACTTTATAATTTTTACTATCACTAATTTCCCTAACCCTTACCTTCGGTACTTTACTTTTTTTTTAATTTTTTTTGTTAGTTGTTTTTTTTCTCTATTTTTTCAATATATATTTTACTCTCGTACAAAACCGTAACTCTTGCAATTTTGGCTTTTTGTAATTTAGATCTGTATCTCACAAAAGCACTTGCATAACATAAAATTAAATCTTATTATTATTTACGTTCACAAATTACTACAGTAATACTCATAAAAGCCCTTGCAAGTATTTTTGAGCTTATAAAGTATATCAAATATTTTTTCGATGTTAACTATAATATTTTCAAAATCCTGGTTTTAAAAAATTTTTAAGGTAAATGAAAATAAAACAAATAAGATAATAATGAGAATTATAAAAGTACAGCAAAATTTAAAAAGTTCGAATCAGTAAATCATAAATTTTATGTGTTTGTATTTTAAGATTTCGATTTGTCAGACTTCTCTGAGTTTAGTTGTCGCATTTAACTTGTACGAATTAAAATTGGGAGAATTTAAATTGTCTGAGTTTAACTTGTCGCATTCAAATAGTCCGACTTTGAATTGTGAGAATTTGACTTGTAAGAGTTTAAATTGTCGCATTTAAGTTGTCCGAATTTAAATTGCAGGAAGTTTACTTTTCCGAGTTTAAACTGTCGCATTTAAGTTGTCCGAATTTGAATTGTGAGAATTTGACTTGTAAGAGTTTAAATTATTAAGTTTAAGTTTTTCGTAATTTTATTTTCAGATTTTGAACTGTCCGACTGTAAATTGTCGCATAAATCTTATTCAAATTCGAATTTTCGGAAACTCAATTGTTCGTGTTTAAATTATTGCATTAAAATTGTCCGAATTTGAATTGTAGGAATTTGACTTTTCCGAGTTTAAACTGTCGCATTCAAGTTGTCGGAATTTGAATTTTCGGAATTTGACTTGTCGATGTTTATATTGTTTCACTAAAATTGTCGGAATTTTAATTTTCGTAGTTTGACTTGATTAAAATTAAATTGTCGCTTTTAAGATGTCCAAATTTGCTTTTTCGAAATTTTATTTTTCAGAGTTTAAATTTGCATTTAAAGTTATCCGAATTTGACTTGTCCACGTTGAAATTGTCGAAACTTTATTATTAAAACACAAATTTTAGGAATTTGTACTGTTTAGTTTTTATTAGTCGTTATTCAGTTGTTGCATTTTGAGTTGTCCTAATGTTAATGTCAAGTTTGGGTTGTCGGTTATGCTCGAACGTGAGTTATTGTAATTTGAATAATCAGAATTTTAATAGTCATGCACCCCAGTTTAATTTAGTAACATACAATTTTTCACAAGCCTTAGTTGAGAGCCATCTAAAGAATTATTATAATGCAATATAAGTTTATATTTAATTATTAAATAATCAGATTTGATTAATATACATTATCTAATCGAAATAAATTGTTCCCCATAAACGTTATTTAGGACAATAAAAAATATTTATTAGTATGCTTACCAAAGTTATATAAAATATAAATTTAGATTAAGCTTACTAACTAAGCTTTTAAATTGACCAATGTACAACAATCCTATCTTCATCTGTAATTTAAAAAGGTTTTATATTTATATATTATACTGAACACGCAGTTTGTTGTTAATTTTAATGACGTCATATAGAGCTTATTTTTTTTTTGTTTTAGAAGAGCTTGCGTGCATAAAAATAATAAAAACTAATACTTACAAAAAGTAAGTGTTAACTATAAAAAAATCAAATAAAATTAGCTTATAAGTAAGATCAAAATTATAAAAGCAGTAAATAACTATTATTCATAAGAAACTTGTAGTAGCAATACTAGTAGTAAATTACATTACTAGTTTATAAATGATATTTCTAGAAGTATTTGCAAATGTATTTATTACATTAACAGAAATAGTATTATTTTTAGTTGTCTTTTATAGATTTTGAATACTTGTTTCATCTATCGTTACAATTTTTTGTAAAAGTGAAAAAGTTTTAACTAACTAAACAAATAGCTTTTTATAACAAAACCACTCGTAAAGTAAATTTTTTTACTCACTATAATGCCAATTGATAAGTAATAGTTAAGTTATTAATTTCTTATAAATACTATTTATTGTTTAAATCCATTTAAAATAAATTATTCTAAGCCAGAGAAATATAAATTTTTGACACTTTAGCTATAATTTAAAAAATCTAAACTTTTTTAAAATATTAATGCTAACTAAACTGAGAGTGAGTTTAAAATGTATTTAATTTCATAAATTCAAGGCAAAAAAAGAAGTATTCGTATACAGAGTCATATAAAATGTTACTTTCTTCTAAGCATAAAAATTAAATCTTATTATTAATTTAAGACTACAAAATTCTAAAGTAATTCTCTCAAAAGCACTTGCAAGTATTTTTAAGCTTATAAAGTATTACATATAGTTGTTCCGTAAACAATTCCAAAATGCTGGTTTTAAAGCATTTTTAAAGTAAATAAAATAGTTTAAGTTTTTAACGCGAATTTTTTTTTATATAAAGTTTTTTTTACTATGACTGTTACCAATAACCCTTACCTTCGGTCGGTGGGTATTTTCTTTAAAATTAATTAATTTTTATTCACTCTTTTTTTTAATAAATTCATTAGAAACTGTTTTTTACTATCACTGTTACCCCTAACCCTTACCTTCGGTCTGCAATTTTTTTTCCTTAAAATTTTTGTTAGTTGTTTTTTCTTTCTTTTTTCTATATATTTTTTATTTTCGGCAAAATTGTAACTCGTGCTAATTTAGCTTCGTGCAATTTTAGCTTTTTGTAGTTTTGTACACTCGTGTAATTTTGTTCTCGTGATTTTCAGTATCCTTGTGCAATTTTGTCTTTCAGTAATTTAGACCCGTTCCCCATATAAGCACTTGCAAAGCATAAAAATTAAATCTAACCTTTAATTCACGTTCACAAATTACTACAGTAATACTCATAAAAGCACTTGCAAGTATTTTTAAGCTTATAAAGTATATCAAATATTTTTTCTCGGTTGACTAAAATTTTTCAAAATCCTGGTTTTAAAGCATTTTTAAGGTAAGAGAAAATAAAAAATTTTAGTTGATAACGAGAATTATAAAACTACAGCAAAATTTAAAAAGTTTAAATCAGTATCTTGATTCCTTTTAAATCATGTGTAAAATAATATGTATTCATGATTATACCGAGAACCAAATTTATGAACGTTTATGAAAGTAAAAGAAATCACATAATTTCTTAAATAAATTAACTGAAGTATAAATATTTTCTTTTGCGTTACTATTCAAGCTTTTTTTTTCAGGAATTTTCAGCAAGGTATAAAACTAAGTTATTGATGATTTTACTTTTGCTAACTTTTGCTGATCAGAAATAAAATAAATCATGTAGAACACACACTAGATAGTTTAGTAAGCTATAGCTCTAAATTAAGATTAAGTCTAAGTCAGTGTGTTAAACAAGTATCAATACAATTCAAACATGTCAAAGCGTGTTATGCAAAATAAAGTAATAAATAAATAGTTGTGCATTTTTAGTATTATTGTATTATGTAAAACTATTCATAAACTCCTTAGTTTAAAATTTAAAAATTAAAATCTCAAGTATATAACCTTAGCTCTGTCAGAGTTTGCGGAAAGTACATTGTCTTCCTTTAGTAACAGAAACTTAGGTTTGGGAAATGCATTTAAAGATAAGAGTT